>NW_026871174.1:0-347867 GCF_028564815.1 Eubalaena glacialis | reverse complement strand
GACTCATCGGACCTAAATCCACTCATCATGCTGCTAACTAGCCTTATGACATTGATTTCATGGCTGAGTGAAATTCCATTGTGCCAAGTACCACCATTTCTTTATCCATTTTTCACTTTCCTGGGATATTGAAGGTGTGCCGAAGTGGAGGTTCTTGGAAACAGAGCAGCCGTAAAGTTTGGGGTGCCTGTGTCTTGTTGATTTTTAGTTTTCCCGATTTATACGCCCATGAGTGGAAGTGCCCTATGCTCTCAACGCTGTGCTTATTACTTGTTTCAGGACACACCGTACACTTCTCCAGAGTGCCTGTTGGCAATTTACATCCCGCCCATCAGCGTAGCAAGGCTCCCATGTCTCCATGGCCTGTCCTGCTTTTCTGGTTTTTACACATTTTTCAGCATGGCCCTTTTGACCGAGGGCAAGCGAGACTTCTTTGTAGCGCTGATTTGCCCTTCCGGCTTGCTTGGTTGGCCAAAAAGGGCGTATGCGTTTTTTTCTGAATATATTCAGGAAAAAACGCATACGCCCTTTTTGGCCAAGGGCATCATTGTCAACGTTTTGCCGCTTTTCATGTGCTTTAAAGGCGAGTCGAATCTACCTCCTGAAATCTGTTTCCTGCAAATCTGCCTTGCTTTCAAATCCTCTTCGTTGCCGTCCCTCAATATATTTGTGGACGAGAGTTCTCATTTATAACTCTGCACGTTTGTGAATTGCAGTGCCCCTGAGCTCCATTTGTCTCCTCGCTTTTTTGGGAGCTGGCCGCAAAAGCGCAGGATTGCTTCAGGCCCTATTTTGGTTCTGGGGGGCAGGCTGAGCCTGTGGTTCATTCTTCTTCCTGATGGGAAAATGGAGTGACCTGTGCCTGTCCCAACACCTAGGGCTAGTCTCTCGTTGGTTCCCCTTCTTCCCGTTCATCCTCAGGACAAATTGCAACCTGTACGAAACAGGAGGTTAAAGGTGCTGATTCTCCAAGTAGGGAGATGGTTAGTCAAGCGGCTGGAATGGCGAACCCGAGCACAAGGAGAGGAGAAATGAGGTGCGTTTTAGAAACCTTTCCCAATCTCACGGCATACCATCTTCTGGGTTTCCCATGCATGTTTTGATGTAGGAAGATGCCCTTGTACCTGGAGATTTGAGACCCATGGGGTGGGTACCCCGTGGTGTTACTTTAAAGTATCTGCGTTTGCTCACCCAACCTCACCAATCCTCTCAGCCCCAAGAGTGTCCAGCCTTATGTCTCATCCAGCTGTGGGTCTAGCTATGGTCAATCCAGGTTGCATCAGAGACCCTGAACGGATTTTGTAAGAATTTCTCTCTCTTTCACTGTCTTTGTTTTGTGGGTTTTTTAAAGTAATTTATGTTTAGAATGGGGCTTGGCTGCTTTTCCCTGCTGTGTTTATGCCGCTTTCCACCCTCTTGATTCACTTGCAGAGAGATATCGATACATAGGTTTTCAGATTCTTACTAGTCAGATATATTCTTGTGCGGTGACTAGGGGGTGTTGAGTCCAGTTCACTGAGCAGGGAGTAGCCCTTGTCTATTACATATTTGGCTTATGGAGCGGTCTCTGAGCTAATTTCAAACCCTTGTTTTATGCATCACCCCACCTCACCTTTCCCGTTCAGCAGCCATAGTGTGTCTTCCAAAGGTGTGACTCTGTTCTGTTTTGTAATTCAGTTCAAGTGTAGCGATTTTGACATTCCCTCTCTAAGTGATATCTTAGGATAAGTGTCTTTTTCTGTGTGACTTATTTCACTTAGAATCATCGGACCTAAATCCACTCATCATGCTGCTAACTAGCCTTATGACATTGATTTCATGGCTGAGTGAAATTCCATTGTGCCAAGTACCACCATTTCTTTATCCATTTTTCACTTTCCTGGGATATTGAAGGTGTGCCGAAGTGGAGGTTCTTGGAAACAGAGC
Source organism: Eubalaena glacialis (assembly GCF_028564815.1). Lineage (NCBI taxonomy): Eukaryota > Metazoa > Chordata > Mammalia > Artiodactyla > Balaenidae > Eubalaena > Eubalaena glacialis. The sequence continues at coordinate 345,941 of NW_026871174.1, read as the reverse complement.
AGCCGTAAAGTTTGGGGTGCCTGTGTCTTGTTGATTTTTAGTTTTCCCGATTTATACGCCCATGAGTGGAAGTGCCCTATGCTCTCTAAGCTGTGTTTATTACTTGTTTCAGGACACACCGTACACTTCTCCAGAGTGCCTGTTGGCAATTTACATCCCGCCCATCAGCGTAGCAAGGCTCCCATGTCTCCATGGCCTGTCCTGCTTTTCTGGTTTTTACACATTTTTCAGCATGGCCCTTTTGACCGAGGGCAAGCGAGACTTCTTTGTAGCGCTGATTTGCCCTTCCGGCTTGCTTGGTTGGCCAAAAAGGGCATATGCGTTTTTTCCTGAATATATTCAGGAAAAAACGCATATGCCCTTTTTGGCCAAGGGCATCATTGTCAACGTTTTGCCGCTTTTCATGTGCTTTAAAGGCGAGTCGAATCTACCTCCTGAAATCTGTTTCCTGCAAATCTGCCTTGCTTTCAAATCCTCTTCGTTGCCTTCCCTCAATATATTTGTGGACGAGAGTTCTTATTTATAACTCTGCACGTTTGTGAATTGCAGTGCCCCTGAGCTCCATTTGTCTCCTCGCTTTTTTGGGAGCTGGCCGCAAAAGCGCAGGATTGCTTCAGGCCCTATTTTGGTTCTGGGGGGCAGGCTGAGCCTGTGGTTCATTCTTCTTCCTGATGGGAAAATGGAGTGACCTGTGCCTGTCCCAACACCTAGGGCTAGTCTCTCGTTGGTTCCCCTTCTTCCCGTTCATCCTCAGGACAAATTGCAACCTGTACGAAACAGGAGGTTAAAGGTGCTGATTCTCCAAGTAGGGAGATGGTTAGTCAAGCGGCTGGAATGGCGAACCCGAGCACAAGGAGAGGAGAAATGAGGTGCGTTTTAGAAACCTTTCCCGATCTCACGGCATACCATCTTCTGGGTTTCCCATGCATGTTTTGATGTAGGAAGATGCCCTTGTACCTGGAGATTTGAGACCCATGGGGTGGGTACCCCGCGGTGTTACTTTAAAGTATCTGCGTTTGCTCACCCAACCTCACCAATCCTCTCAGCCCCAAGAGTGTCCAGCCTTATGTCTCATCCAGCTGTGGGTCTAGCTATGGTCAATCCAGGTTGCATCAGAGACCCTGAACGGATTTTGTAAGAATTTCTCTCTCTTTCACTGTCTTTGTTTTGTGGGTTTTTTAAAGTAATTTATGTTTAGAATGGGGCTTGGCTGCTTTTCCCTGCTGTGTTGATGCCGCTTTACACCCTCTTGATTCACTTGCAGAGAGATATCGATACATGGGTTTTCAGATTCTTACGAGTCAGATATATTCTTGTGCGGTGACTAGGGGGTGTTGAGTCCAGTTCACTGAGCAGGGAGTAGGCCTTGTCTATTACATATTTGGCTTATGGAGCGGTCTCTGAGCTAATTTCAAACCCTTGTTTTATGCATCACCCCACCTCACCTTTCCCGTTCAGCAGCCATAGTGTGTCTTCCAAAGGTGTGACTCTGTTCTGTTTTGTAATTCAGTTCAAGTGTAGCGATTTTGACATTCCCTCTCTAAGTGATATCTTAGGATAAGTGTCTTTTTCTGTGTGACTTATTTCACTTAGACTCATCGGACCTAAATCCACTCATCATGCTGCTAACTAGCCTTATGACATTGATTTCATGGCTGAGTGAAATTCCATTGTGCCAAGTACCACCATTTCTTTATCCATTTTTCACTTTCCTGGGATATTGAAGGTGTGCCGAAGTGGAGGTTCTTGGAAACAGAGCAGCCGTAAAGTTTGGGGTGCCTGTGTCTTGTTGATTTTTAGTTTTCCCGATTTATACGCCCATGAGTGGAAGTGCCCTATGCTCTCAACGCTGTGCTTATTACTTCTTTCAGGACACACCGTACACTTCTCCAGAGTGCCTGTTGGCAATTTACATCCCGCCCATCAGCGTAGCAAGGCTCCCATGTCTCCATGGCCTGTCCTGCTTTTCTGGTTTTTACACATTTTTCAGCATGGCCCTTTTGACCGAGGGCAAGCGAGACTTCTTTGTAGCGCTGATTTGCCCTTCCGGCTTGCTTGGTTGGCCAAAAAGGGCGTATGCGTTTTTTTCTGAATATATTCAGGAAAAAACGCATACGCCCTTTTTGGCCAAGGGCATCATTGTCAACGTTTTGCCGCTTTTCATGTGCTTTAAAGGCGAGTCGAATCTACCTCCTGAAATCTGTTTCCTGCAAATCTGCCTTGCTTTCAAATCCTCTTCGTTGCCGTCCCTCAATATATTTGTGGACGAGAGTTCTCATTTATAACTCTGCACGTTTGTGAATTGCAGTGCCCCTGAGCTCCATTTGTCTCCTCGCTTTTTTGGGAGCTGGCCGCAAAAGCGCAGGATTGCTTCAGGCCCTATTTTGGTTCTGGGGGGCAGGCTGAGCCTGTGGTTCATTCTTCTTCCTGATGGGAAAATGGAGTGACCTGTGCCTGTCCCAACACCTAGGGCTAGTCTCTCGTTGGTTCCCCTTCTTCCCGTTCATCCTCAGGACAAATTGCAACCTGTACGAAACAGGAGGTTAAAGGTGCTGATTCTCCAAGTAGGGAGATGGTTAGTCAAGCGGCTGGAATGGCGAACCCGAGCACAAGGAGAGGAGAAATGAGGTGCGTTTTAGAAACCTTTCCCAATCTCACGGCATACCATCTTCTGGGTTTCCCATGCATGTTTTGATGTAGGAAGATGCCCTTGTACCTGGAGATTTGAGACCCATGGGGTGGGTACCCCGTGGTGTTACTTTAAAGTATCTGCGTTTGCTCACCCAACCTCACCAATCCTCTCAGCCCCAAGAGTGTCCAGCCTTATGTCTCATCCAGCTGTGGGTCTAGCTATGGTCAATCCAGGTTGCATCAGAGACCCTGAACGGATTTTGTAAGAATTTCTCTCTCTTTCACTGTCTTTGTTTTGTGGGTTTTTTAAAGTAATTTATGTTTAGAATGGGGCTTGGCTGCTTTTCCCTGCTGTGTTGATGCCGCTTTACACCCTCTTGATTCACTTGCAGAGAGATATCGATACATGGGTTTTCAGATTCTTACGAGTCAGATATATTCTTGTGCGGTGACTAGGGGGTGTTGAGTCCAGTTCACTGAGCAGGGAGTAGGCCTTGTCTATTACATATTTGGCTTATGGAGCGGTCTCTGAGCTAATTTCAAACCCTTGTTTTATGCATCACCCCACCTCACCTTTCCCGTTCAGCAGCCATAGTGTGTCTTCCAAAGGTGTGACTCTGTTCTGTTTTGTAATTCAGTTCAAGTGTAGCGATTTTGACATTCCCTCTCTAAGTGATATCTTAGGATAAGTGTCTTTTTCTGTGTGACTTATTTCACTTAGAATCATCGGACCTAAATCCACTCATCATGCTGCTAACTAGCCTTATGACATTGATTTCATGGCTGAGTGAAATTCCATTGTGCCAAGTACCACCATTTCTTTATCCATTTTTCACTTTCCTGGGATATTGAAGGTGTGCCGAAGTGGAGGTTCTTGGAAACAGAGCAGCCGTAAAGTTTGGGGTGCCTGTGTCTTGTTGATTTTTAGTTTTCCCGATTTATACGCCCATGAGTGGAAGTGCCCTATGCTCTCTAAGCTGTGTTTATTACTTGTTTCAGGACACACCGTACACTTCTCCAGAGTGCCTGTTGGCAATTTACATCCCGCCCATCAGCGTAGCAAGGCTCCCATGTCTCCATGGCCTGTCCTGCTTTTCTGGTTTTTACACATTTTTCAGCATGGCCCTTTTGACCGAGGGCAAGCGAGACTTCTTTGTAGCGCTGATTTGCCCTTCCGGCTTGCTTGGTTGGCCAAAAAGGGCATATGCGTTTTTTCCTGAATATATTCAGGAAAAAACGCATATGCCCTTTTTGGCCAAGGGCATCATTGTCAACGTTTTGCCGCTTTTCATGTGCTTTAAAGGCGAGTCGAATCTACCTCCTGAAATCTGTTTCCTGCAAATCTGCCTTGCTTTCAAATCCTCTTCGTTGCCTTCCCTCAATATATTTGTGGACGAGAGTTCTTATTTATAACTCTGCACGTTTGTGAATTGCAGTGCCCCTGAGCTCCATTTGTCTCCTCGCTTTTTTGGGAGCTGGCCGCAAAAGCGCAGGATTGCTTCAGGCCCTATTTTGGTTCTGGGGGGCAGGCTGAGCCTGTGGTTCATTCTTCTTCCTGATGGGAAAATGGAGTGACCTGTGCCTGTCCCAACACCTAGGGCTAGTCTCTCGTTGGTTCCCCTTCTTCCCGTTCATCCTCAGGACAAATTGCAACCTGTACGAAACAGGAGGTTAAAGGTGCTGATTCTCCAAGTAGGGAGATGGTTAGTCAAGCGGCTGGAATGGCGAACCCGAGCACAAGGAGAGGAGAAATGAGGTGCGTTTTAGAAACCTTTCCCGATCTCACGGCATACCATCTTCTGGGTTTCCCATGCATGTTTTGATGTAGGAAGATGCCCTTGTACCTGGAGATTTGAGACCCATGGGGTGGGTACCCCGCGGTGTTACTTTAAAGTATCTGCGTTTGCTCACCCAACCTCACCCATCCTCTCAGCCCCAACAGTGTCCAGCCTTATGTCTCATCCAGCTGTGGGTCTAGCTATGGTCAATCCAGGTTGCATCAGAGACCCTGAACGGATTTTGTAAGAATTTCTCTCTCTTTCACTGTCTTTGTTTTGTGGGTTTTTTAAAGTAATTTATGTTTAGAATGGGGCTTGGCTGCTTTTCCCTGCTGTGTTGATGCCGCTTTACACCCTCTTGATTCACTTGCAGAGAGATATCGATACATGGGTTTTCAGATTCTTACGAGTCAGATATATTCTTGTGCGGTGACTAGGGGGTGTTGAGTCCAGTTCACTGAGCAGGGAGTAGGCCTTGTCTATTACATATTTGGCTTATGGAGCGGTCTCTGAGCTAATTTCAAACCCTTGTTTTATGCATCACCCCACCTCACCTTTCCCGTTCAGCAGCCATAGTGTGTCTTCCAAAGGTGTGACTCTGTTCTGTTTTGTAATTCAGTTCAAGTGTAGCGATTTTGACATTCCCTCTCTAAGTGATATCTTAGGATAAGTGTCTTTTTCTGTGTGACTTATTTCACTTAGACTCATCGGACCTAAATCCACTCATCATGCTGCTAACTAGCCTTATGACATTGATTTCATGGCTGAGTGAAATTCCATTGTGCCAAGTACCACCATTTCTTTATCCATTTTTCACTTTCCTGGGATATTGAAGGTGTGCCGAAGTGGAGGTTCTTGGAAACAGAGCAGCCGTAAAGTTTGGGGTGCCTGTGTCTTGTTGATTTTTAGTTTTCCCGATTTATACGCCCATGAGTGGAAGTGCCCTATGCTCTCAACGCTGTGTTTATTACTTGTTTCAGGACACACCGTACACTTCTCCAGAGTGCCTGTTGGCAATTTACATCCCGCCCATCAGCGTAGCAAGGCTCCCATGTCTCCATGGCCTGTCCTGCTTTTCTGGTTTTTACACATTTTTCAGCATGGCCCTTTTGACCGAGGGCAAGCGAGACTTCTTTGTAGCGCTGATTTGCCCTTCCGGCTTGCTTGGTTGGCCAAAAAGGGCGTATGCGTTTTTTTCTGAATATATTCAGGAAAAAACGCATACGCCCTTTTTGGCCAAGGGCATCATTGTCAACGTTTTGCCGCTTTTCATGTGCTTTAAAGGCGAGTCGAATCTACCTCCTGAAATCTGTTTCCTGCAAATCTGCCTTGCTTTCAAATCCTCTTCGTTGCCTTCCCTCAATATATTTGTGGACGAGAGTTCTCATTTATAACTCTGCACGTTTGTGAATTGCAGTGCCCCTGAGCTCCATTTGTCTCCTCGCTTTTTTGGGAGCTGGCCGCAAAAGCGCAGGATTGCTTCAGGCCCTATTTTGGTTCTGGGGGGCAGGCTGAGCCTGTGGTTCATTCTTCTTCCTGATGGGAAAATGGAGTGACCTGTGCCTGTCCCAACACCTAGGGCTAGTCTCTCGTTGGTTCCCCTTCTTCCCGTTCATCCTCAGGACAAATTGCAACCTGTACGAAACAGGAGGTTAAAGGTGCTGATTCTCCAAGTAGGGAGATGGTTAGTCAAGCGGCTGGAATGGCGAACCCGAGCACAAGGAGAGGAGAAATGAGGTGCGTTTTAGAAACCTTTCCCGATCTCACGGCATACCATCTTCTGGGTTTCCCATGCATGTTTTGATGTAGGAAGATGCCCTTGTACCTGGAGATTTGAGACCCATGGGGTGGGTACCCCGCGGTGTTACTTTAAAGTATCTGCGTTTGCTCACCCAACCTCACCAATCCTCTCAGCCCCAAGAGTGTCCAGCCTTATGTCTCATCCAGCTGTGGGTCTAGCTATGGTCAATCCAGGTTGCATCAGAGACACTGAACGGATTTTGTAAGAATTTCTCTCTCTTTCACTGTCTTTGTTTTGTGGGTTTTTTAAAGTAATTTATGTTTAGAATGGGGCTTGGCTGCTTTTCCCTGCTGTGTTGATGCCGCTTTACACCCTCTTGATTCACTTGCAGAGAGATATCGATACATGGGTTTTCAGATTCTTACGAGTCAGATATATTCTTGTGCGGTGACTAGGGGGTGTTGAGTCCAGTTCACTGAGCAGGGAGTAGGCCTTGTCTATTACATATTTGGCTTATGGAGCGGTCTCTGAGCTAATTTCAAACCCTTGTTTTATGCATCACCCCACCTCACCTTTCCCGTTCAGCAGCCATAGTGTGTCTTCCAAAGGTGTGACTCTGTTCTGTTTTGTAATTCAGTTCAAGTGTAGCGATTTTGACATTCCCTCTCTAAGTGATATCTTAGGATAAGTGTCTTTTTCTGTGTGACTTATTTCACTTAGAATCATCAGACCTAAATCCACTCATCATGCTGCTAACTAGCCTTATGACATTGATTTCATGGCTGAGTGATATTCCATTGTGCCAAGTACCACCATTTGTTTATCCATTTTTCTCTTTCCTGGGATATTGAAGGTGTACCGAAGTGGAGGTTCTTGGAAACAGAGCAGCCATAAGTTTGGGGTGCCTGTGTCTTGTTGATTTTTAGTTTTCCCGATTTATACGCCCATGAGTGGAAGTGCCCTATGCTCTCTAAGCTGTGTTTATTACTTGTTTCAGGACACACCGTACACTTCTCCAGAGTGCCTGTTGGCAATTTACATCCCGCCCATCAGCGTAGCAAGGCTCCCATGTCTCCATGGCCTGTCCTGCTTTTCTGGTTTTTACACTTTTTTCAGCATGGCCCTTTTGACCGAGGGCAAGCGAGACTTCTTTGTAGCGCTGATTTGCCCTTCCGGCTTGCTTGGTTGGCCAAAAAGGGCATATGCGTTTTTTCCTGAATATATTCAGGAAAAAACGCATATGCCCTTTTTGGCCAAGGGCATCATTGTCAACGTTTTGCCGCTTTTCATGTGCTTTAAAGGCGAGTCGAATCTACCTCCTGAAATCTGTTTCCTGCAAATCTGCCTTGCTTTCAAATCCTCTTCGTTGCCTTCCCTCAATATATTTGTGGACGAGAGTTCTTATTCATAACTCTGCACGTTTGTGAATTGCAGTGCCCCTGAGCTCCATTTGTCTCCTCGCTTTTTTGGGAGCTGGCCGCAAAAGCGCAGGATTGCTTCAGGCCCTATTTTGGTTCTGGGGGGCAGGCTGAGCCTGTGGTTCATTCTTCTTCCTGATGGGAAAATGGAGTGACCTGTGCCTGTCCCAACACCTAGGGCTAGTCTCTCGTTGGTTCCCCTTCTTCCCGTTCATCCTCAGGACAAATTGCAACCTGTACGAAACAGGAGGTTAAAGGTGCTGATCCTCCAAGTAGGGAGATGGTTAGTCAAGCGGCTGGAATGGCGAACCCGAGCACAAGGAGAGGAGAAATGAGGTGCGTTTTAGAAACCTTTCCCGATCTCACGGCATATCATCTTCTGGGTTTCCCTTGCATGTTTTGATGTAGGAAGATGCCCTTCTACCTGGAGATTTGAGACCCATGGGGTGGGTACCCCGCGGTGTTACTTTAAATTATCTGCGTTTGCTCACCCAACCTCACCCATCCTCTCAGCCCCAACAGTGTCCAGCCTTATGTCTCATCCAGCTGTGGGTCTAGCTATGGTCAATCCAGGTTGCATCAGAGACCCTGAACGGATTTTGTAAGAATTTCTCTCTCTTTCACTGTCTTTGTTTTGTTGGGTTTTTACAGTAATTTATGTTTAGAATGGGGCTTGGCTGCTTTTCCCTGCTGTGTTGATGCCGCTTTACACCCTCTTGATTCACTTGCAGAGAGATATCGATACATGTGTTTTCAGATTCCTACGAGTCAGATATATTCTTGTGCGGTGACTAGGGGGTGTTGAGTCCAGTTCACTGAGCAGGGAGTAGGCCTTGTCTATTACATATTTGGCTTATGGAGCGGTCTCTGAGCTAATTTCAAACCCTTGTTTTATGCATCACCCCACCTCACCTTTCCCGTTCAGCAGCCATAGTGTGTCTTCCAAAGGTGTGATTCTGTTCTGTTTTGTAATTCAGTTCAAGTGTAGCGATTTTGACATTCCCTCTATAAGCGATATCTTAGGATAAGTGTCTTTTCTGTGTGACTTATTTCACTTAGAATCATCGGACCTAAATCCACTCATCATGCTGCTAACTAGCCTTATGACATTGATTTCATGGCTGAGTGAAATTCCATTGTGCCAAGTACCACCATTTCTTTATCCATTTTTCACTTTCCTGGGATATTGAAGGTGTGCCGAAGTGGAGGTTCTTGGAAACAGAGCAGCCGTAAAGTTTGGGGTGCCTGTGTCTTGTTGATTTTTATTTTTCCCGATTTATACGCCCATGAGTGGAAGTGCCCTATGCTCTCTTAGCTGTGTTTATTACTTGTTTCAGGACACACCGTACACTTCTCCAGAGTGCCTGTTGGCAATTTACATCCCGCCCATCAGCGTAGCAAGGCTCCCATGTCTCCATGGCCTGTCCTGCTTTTCTGGTTTTTACACTTTTTTCAGCATGGCCCTTTTGACCGACGGCAAGCGAGACTTCTTTGTAGCGCTGATTTGCCCTTCCGGCTTGCTTGGTTGGCCAAAAAGGGCGTATGCGTTTTTTCCTGAATATATTCAGGAAAAAACGCATACGCCCTTTTTGGCCAAGGGCATCATTGTCAACGTTTTGCCACTTTTCATGTGCTTTAAAGGCGAGTCGAATCTACCTCCTGAAATCTGTTTCCTGCAAATCTGCCTTGCTTTCAAATCCTCTTCGTTGCCTTCCCTCAATATATTTGTGGACGAGAGTTCTCATTTATAACTCTGCACGTTTGTGAATTGCAGTGCCCCTGAGCTCCATTTGTCTACTCGCTTTTTTGGGAGCTGGCCGCAAAAGCGCAGGATTGCTTCAGGCCCTATTTTGGTTCTGGGGGGCAGGCTGAGCCTGTGGTTCATTCTTCTTCCTGATGGGAAAATGGAGTGACCTGTGCCTGTCCCAACACCTAGGGCTAGTCTCTCGTTGGTTCCCCTTCTTCCCGTTCATCCTCAGGACAAATTGCAACCTGTACGAAACAGGAGGTTAAAGGTGCTGATTCTCCAAGTAGGGAGATGGTTAGTCAAGCGGCTGGAATGGCGAACCCGAGCACAAGGAGAGGAGAAATGAGGTGCGTTTTAGAAACCTTTCCCGATCTCACGGCATACCATCTTCTGGGTTTCCCATGCATGTTTTGATGTAGGAAGATGCCCTTGTACCTGGAGATTTGAGACCCATGGGGTGGGTACCCCGCGGTGTTACTTTAAAGTATCTGCGTTTGCTCACCCAACCTCACCAATCCTCTCAGCCCCAAGAGTGTCCAGCCTTATGTCTCATCCAGCTGTGGGTCTAGCTATGGTCAATCCAGGTTGCATCAGAGACCCTGAACGGATTTTGTAAGAATTTCTCTCTCTTTCACTGTCTTTGTTTTGTGGGTTTTTTAAAGTAATTTATGTTTAGAATGGGGCTTGGCTGCTTTTCCCTGCTGTGTTGATGCCGCTTTACACCCTCTTGATTCACTTGCAGAGAGATATCGATACATGGGTTTTCAGATTCTTACGAGTCAGATATATTCTTGTGCGGTGACTAGGGGGTGTTGAGTCCAGTTCACTGAGCAGGGAGTAGGCCTTGTCTATTACATATTTGGCTTATGGAGCGGTCTCTGAGCTAATTTCAAACCCTTGTTTTATGCATCACCCCACCTCACCTTTCCCGTTCAGCAGCCATAGTGTGTCTTCCAAAGGTGTGACTCTGTTCTGTTTTGTAATTCAGTTCAAGTGTAGCGATTTTGACATTCCCTCTCTAAGTGATATCTTAGGATAAGTGTCTTTTTCTGTGTGACTTATTTCACTTAGACTCATCGGAGCTAAATCCACTCATCATGCTGCTAACTTGCCTTATGACATTGATTTCATGGCTGAGTGAAATTCCATTGTGCCAAGTACCACCATTTCTTTATCCATTTTTCACTTTCCTGGGATATTGAAGGTGTGCCGAAGTGGAGGTTCTTGGAAACAGAGCAGCCGTAAAGTTTGGGGTGCCTGTGTCTTGTTGATTTTTAGTTTTCCCGATTTATACGCCCATGAGTGGAAGTGCCCTATGCTCTCAACGCTGTGTTTATTACTTGTTTCAGGACACACCGTACACTTCTCCAGAGTGCCTGTTGGCAATTTACATCCCGCCCATCAGCGTAGCAAGGCTCCCATGTCTCCATGGCCTGTCCTGCTTTTCTGGTTTTTACACATTTTTCAGCATGGCCCTTTGGACCGAGGGCAAGTGAGACTTCTTTGTAGCGCTGATTTGCCCTTCCGGCTTGCTTGGTTGGCCAAAAAGGGCGTATGCGTTTTTTCCTGAATATATTCAGGAAAAAAACGCATACGCCCTTTTTGGCCAAGGGCATCATTGTCAACGTTTTGCTGCTTTTCATGTGCTTTAAAGGCGAGTCGAATCTACCTCCTGAAATCTGTTTCCTGCAAATCTGCCTTGCTTTCAAATCCTCTTCGTTGCCTTCCCTCAATATATTTGTGGACGAGAGTTCTCATTTATAACTCTGCACGTTTGTGAATTGCAGTGCCCCTGAGCTTCATTTGTCTCCTCGCTTTTTTGGGAGCTGGCCGCAAAAGCGCAGGATTGCTTCAGGCCGTATTTTTGTTCTGGAGGCAGGCTGAGCCTGTGGTTCATTCTTCTTCCTGATGGGAAAATGGAGTGACCTGTGCCTGTCCCAACACCTAGGGCTAGTCTCTCGTTGGTTCCCCTTCTTCCCGTTCATCCTCAGGACAAATTGCAACCTGTACGAAACAGGAGGTTAAAGGTGCTGATTCTCCAAGTAGGGAGATGGTTAGTCAAGCGGCTGGAATGGCGAACCCGAGCACAAGGAGAGGAGAAATGAGGTGCGTTTTAGAAACCTTTCCCGATCTCACGGCATACCATCTTCTGGGTTTCCCATGCATGTTTTGATGTAGGAAGATGCCCTTGTACCTGGAGATTTGAGACCCATGGGGTGGGTACCCCGCGGTGTTACTTTAAAGTATCTGCGTTTGCTCACCCAACCTCACCCATCCTCTCAGCCCCAAGAGTGTCCAGCCTTATGTCTCATCCAGCTGTGGGTCTAGCTATGGTCAATCCAGGTTGCATCAGAGACCCTGAACGGATTTTGTAAGAATTTCTCTCTCTTTCACTGTCTTTGTTTTGTGGGTTTTTTAAAGTAATTTATGTTTAGAATGGGGCTTGGCTGCTTTTCCCTGCTGTGTTGATGCCGCTTTACACCCTCTTGATTCACTTGCAGAGAGATATCGATACATGGGTTTTCAGATTCTTACGAGTCAGATATATTCTTGTGCGGTGACTAGGGGGTGTTGAGTCCAGTTCACTGAGCAGGGAGTAGGCCTTGTCTATTACATATTTGGCTTATGGAGCGGTCTCTGAGCTAATTTCAAACCCTTGTTTTATGCATCACCCCACCTCACCTTTCCCGTTCAGCAGCCATAGTGTGTCTTCCAAAGGTGTGACTCTGTTCTGTTTTGTAATTCAGTTCAAGTGTAGCGATTTTGACATTCCCTCTCTAAGTGATATCTTAGGATAAGTGTCTTTTTCTGTGTGACTTATTTCACTTAGACTCATCGGACCTAAATCCACTCATCATGCTGCTAACTAGCCTTATGACATTGATTTCATGGCTGAGTGAAATTCCATTGTGCCAAGTACCACCATTTCTTTATCCATTTTTCACTTTCCTGGGATATTGAAGGTGTGCCGAAGTGGAGGTTCTTGGAAACAGAGCAGCCGTAAAGTTTGGGGTGCCTGTGTCTTGTTGATTTTTAGTTTTCCCGATTTATACGCCCATGAGTGGAAGTGCCCTATGCTCTCAACGCTGTGTTTATTACTTGTTTCAGGACACACCGTACACTTCTCCAGAGTGCCTGTTGGCAATTTACATCCCGCCCATCAGCGTAGCAAGGCTCCCATGTCTCCATGGCCTGTCCTGCTTTTCTGGTTTTTACACATTTTTCAGCATGGCCCTTTTGACCGAGGGCAAGCGAGACTTCTTTGTAGCGCTGATTTGCCCTTCCGGCTTGCTTGGTTGGCCAAAAAGGGCGTATGCGTTTTTTTCTGAATATATTCAGGAAAAAACGCATACGCCCTTTTTGGCCAAGGGCATCATTGTCAACGTTTTGCCGCTTTTCATGTGCTTTAAAGGCGAGTCGAATCTACCTCCTGAAATCTGTTTCCTGCAAATCTGCCTTGCTTTCAAATCCTCTTCGTTGCCTTCCCTCAATATATTTGTGGACGAGAGTTCTCATTTATAACCCTGCACGTTTGTGAATTGCAGTGCCCCTGAGCTCCATTTGTCTCCTCGCTTTTTTGGGAGCTGGCCGCAAAAGCGCAGGATTGCTTCAGGCCGTATTTTGGTTCTGGAGGCAGGCTGAGCCTGTGGTTCATTCTTCTTCCTGATGGGAAAATGGAGTGACCTGTGCCTGTCCCAACACCTAGGGCTAGTCTCTCGTTGGTTCCCCTTCTTCCCGTTCATCCTCAGGACAAATTGCAACCTGTACGAAACAGGAGGTTAAAGGTGCTGATTCTCCAAGTAGGGAGATGGTTAGTCAAGCGGCTGGAATGGCGAACCCGAGCACAAGGAGAGGAGAAATGAGGTGCGTTTTAGAAACCTTTCCCGATCTCACGGCATACCATCTTCTGGGTTTCCCATGCATGTTTTGATGTAGGAAGATGCCCTTGTACCTGGAGATTTGAGACCCATGGGGTGGGTACCCCGCGGTGTTACTTTAAAGTATCTGCGTTTGCTCACCCAACCTCACCCATCCTCTCAGCCCCAACAGTGTCCAGCCTTATGTCTCATCCAGCTGTGGGTCTAGCTATGGTCAATCCAGGTTGCATCAGAGACCCTGAACGGATTTTGTAAGAATTTCTCTCTCTTTCACTGTCTTTGTTTTGTGGGTTTTTTAAAGTAATTTATGTTTAGAATGGGGCTTGGCTGCTTTTCCCTGCTGTGTTGATGCCGCTTTACACCCTCTTGATTCACTTGCAGAGAGATATCGATACATGGGTTTTCAGATTCTTACGAGTCAGATATATTCTTGTGCGGTGACTAGGGGGTGTTGAGTCCAGTTCACTGAGCAGGGAGTAGGCCTTGTCTATTACATATTTGGCTTATGGAGCGGTCTCTGAGCTAATTTCAAACCCTTGTTTTATGCATCACCCCACCTCACCTTTCCCGTTCAGCAGCCATAGTGTGTCTTCCAAAGGTGTGACTCTGTTCTGTTTTGTAATTCAGTTCAAGTGTAGCGATTTTGACATTCCCTCTCTAAGTGATATCTTAGGATAAGTGTCTTTTTCTGTGTGACTTATTTCACTTAGACTCATCGGACCTAAATCCACTCATCATGCTGCTAACTAGCCTTATGACATTGATTTCATGGCTGAGTGAAATTCCATTGTGCCAAGTACCACCATTTCTTTATCCATTTTTCACTTTCCTGGGATATTGAAGGTGTGCCGAAGTGGAGGTTCTTGGAAACAGAGCAGCCGTAAAGTTTGGGGTGCCTGTGTCTTGTTGATTTTTAGTTTTCCCGATTTATACGCCCATGAGTGGAAGTGCCCTATGCTCTCAACGCTGTGTTTATTACTTGTTTCAGGACACACCGTACACTTCTCCAGAGTGCCTGTTGGCAATTTACATCCCGCCCATCAGCGTAGCAAGGCTCCCATGTCTCCATGGCCTGTCCTGCTTTTCTGGTTTTTACACATTTTTCAGCATGGCCCTTTTGACCGAGGGCAAGCGAGACTTCTTTGTAGCGCTGATTTGCCCTTCCGGCTTGCTTGGTTGGCCAAAAAGGGCGTATGCGTTTTTTTCTGAATATATTCAGGAAAAAACGCATACGCCCTTTTTGGCCAAGGGCATCATTGTCAACGTTTTGCCGCTTTTCATGTGCTTTAAAGGCGAGTCGAATCTACCTCCTGAAATCTGTTTCCTGCAAATCTGCCTTGCTTTCAAATCCTCTTCGTTGCCTTCCCTCAATATATTTGTGGACGAGAGTTCTCATTTATAACTCTGCACGTTTGTGAATTGCAGTGCCCCTGAGCTCCATTTGTCTCCTCGCTTTTTTGGGAGCTGGCCGCAAAAGCGCAGGATTGCTTCAGGCCGTATTTTGGTTCTGGAGGCAGGCTGAGCCTGTGGTTCATTCTTCTTCCTGATGGGAAAATGGAGTGACCTGTGCCTGTCCCAACACCTAGGGCTAGTCTCTCGTTGGTTCCCCTTCTTCCCGTTCATCCTCAGGACAAATTGCAACCTGTACGAAACAGGAGGTTAAAGGTGCTGATTCTCCAAGTAGGGAGATGGTTAGTCAAGCGGCTGGAATGGCGAACCCGAGCACAAGGAGAGGAGAAATGAGGTGCGTTTTAGAAACCTTTCCCGATCTCACGGCATACCATCTTCTGGGTTTCCCATGCATGTTTTGATGTAGGAAGATGCCCTTGTACCTGGAGATTTGAGACCCATGGGGTGGGTACCCCGCGGTGTTACTTTAAAGTATCTGCGTTTGCTCACCCAACCTCACCCATCCTCTCAGCCCCAAGAGTGTCCAGCCTTATGTCTCATCCAGCTGTGGGTCTAGCTATGGTCAATCCAGGTTGCATCAGAGACCCTGAACGGATTTTGTAAGAATTTCTCTCTCTTTCACTGTCTTTGTTTTGTGGGTTTTTTAAAGTAATTTATGTTTAGAATGGGGCTTGGCTGCTTTTCCCTGCTGTGTTGATGCCGCTTTACACCCTCTTGATTCACTTGCAGAGAGATATCGATACATGGGTTTTCAGATTCTTACGAGTCAGATATATTCTTGTGCGGTGACTAGGGGGTGTTGAGTCCAGTTCACTGAGCAGGGAGTAGGCCTTGTCTATTACATATTTGGCTTATGGAGCGGTCTCTGAGCTAATTTCAAACCCTTGTTTTATGCATCACCCCACCTCACCTTTCCCGTTCAGCAGCCATAGTGTGTCTTCCAAAGGTGTGACTCTGTTCTGTTTTGTAATTCAGTTCAAGTGTAGCGATTTTGACATTCCCTCTATAAGTGATATCTTAGGATAAGTGTCTTTTTCTGTGTGACTTATTTCACTTAGACTCATCGGACCTAAATCCACTCATCATGCTGCTAACTAGCCTTATGACATTGATTTCATGGCTGAGTGAAATTCCATTGTGCCAAGTACCACCATTTCTTTATCCATTTTTCACTTTCCTGGGATATTGAAGGTGTGCCGAAGTGGAGGTTCTTGGAAACAGAGCAGCCGTAAAGTTTGGGGTGCCTGTGTCTTGTTGATTTTTAGTTTTCCCGATTTATACGCCCATGAGTGGAAGTGCCCTATGCTCTCAACGCTGTGTTTATTACTTGTTTCAGGACACACCGTACACTTCTCCAGAGTGCCTGTTGGCAATTTACATCCCGCCCATCAGCGTAGCAAGGCTCCCATGTCTCCATGGCCTGTCCTGCTTTTCTGGTTTTTACACATTTTTCAGCATGGCCCTTTTGACCGAGGGCAAGCGAGACTTCTTTGTAGCGCTGATTTGCCCTTCCGGCTTGCTTGGTTGGCCAAAAAGGGCGTATGCGTTTTTTCCTGAATATATTCAGGAAAAAACGCATACGCCCTTTTTGGCCAAGGGCATCATTGTCAACGTTTTGCCGCTTTTCATGTGCTTTAAAGGCGAGTCGAATCTACCTCCTGAAATCTGTTTCCTGCAAATCTGCCTTGCTTTCAAATCCTCTTCGTTGCCTTCCCTCAATATATTTGTGGACGAGAGTTCTCATTTATAACTCTGCACGTTTGTGAATTGCAGTGCCCCTGAGCTCCATTTGTCTCCTCGCTTTTTTGGGAGCTGGCCGCAAAAGCGCAGGATTGCTTCAGGCCGTATTTTGGTTCTGGAGGCAGGCTGAGCCTGTGGTTCATTCTTCTTCCTGATGGGAAAATGGAGTGACCTGTGCCTGTCCCAACACCTAGGGCTAGTCTCTCGTTGGTTCCCCTTCTTCCCGTTCATCCTCAGGACAAATTGCAACCTGTACGAAACAGGAGGTTAAAGGTGCTGATTCTCCAAGTAGGGAGATGGTTAGTCAAGCGGCTGGAATGGCGAACCCGAGCACAAGGAGAGGAGAAATGAGGTGCGTTTTAGAAACCTTTCCCGATCTCACGGCATACCATCTTCTGGGTTTCCCATGCATGTTTTGATGTAGGAAGATGCCCTTGTACCTGGAGATTTGAGACCCATGGGGTGGGTACCCCGCGGTGTTACTTTAAAGTATCTGCGTTTGCTCACCCAACCTCACCCATCCTCTCAGCCCCAAGAGTGTCCAGCCTTATGTCTCATCCAGCTGTGGGTCTAGCTATGGTCAATCCAGGTTGCATCAGAGACCCTGAACGGATTTTGTAAGAATTTCTCTCTCTTTCACTGTCTTTGTTTTGTGGGTTTTTTAAAGTAATTTATGTTTAGAATGGGGCTTGGCTGCTTTTCCCTGCTGTGTTGATGCCGCTTTACACCCTCTTGATTCACTTGCAGAGAGATATCGATACATGGGTTTTCAGATTCTTACGAGTCAGATATATTCTTGTGCGGTGACTAGGGGGTGTTGAGTCCAGTTCACTGAGCAGGGAGTAGGCCTTGTCTATTACATATTTGGCTTATGGAGCGGTCTCTGAGCTAATTTCAAACCCTTGTTTTATGCATCACCCCACCTCACCTTTCCCGTTCAGCAGCCATAGTGTGTCTTCCAAAGGTGTGACTCTGTTCTGTTTTGTAATTCAGTTCAAGTGTAGCGATTTTGACATTCCCTCTCTAAGTGATATCTTAGGATAAGTGTCTTTTTCTGTGTGACTTATTTCACTTAGACTCATCGGACCTAAATCCACTCATCATGCTGCTAACTAGCCTTATGACATTGATTTCATGGCTGAGTGAAATTCCATTGTGCCAAGTACCACCATTTCTTTATCCATTTTTCACTTTCCTGGGATATTGAAGGTGTGCCGAAGTGGAGGTTCTTGGAAACAGAGCAGCCGTAAAGTTTGGGGTGCCTGTGTCTTGTTGATTTTTAGTTTTCCCGATTTATACGCCCATGAGTGGAAGTGCCCTATGCTCTCAACGCTGTGTTTATTACTTGTTTCAGGACACACCGTACACTTCTCCAGAGTGCCTGTTGGCAATTTACATCCCGCCCATCAGCGTAGCAAGGCTCCCATGTCTCCATGGCCTGTCCTGCTTTTCTGGTTTTTACACATTTTTCAGCATGGCCCTTTTGACCGAGGGCAAGCGAGACTTCTTTGTAGCGCTGATTTGCCCTTCCGGCTTGCTTGGTTGGCCAAAAAGGGCGTATGCGTTTTTTTCTGAATATATTCAGGAAAAAACGCATACGCCCTTTTTGGCCAAGGGCATCATTGTCAACGTTTTGCCGCTTTTCATGTGCTTTAAAGGCGAGTCGAATCTACCTCCTGAAATCTGTTTCCTGCAAATCTGCCTTGCTTTCAAATCCTCTTCGTTGCCTTCCCTCAATATATTTGTGGACGAGAGTTCTCATTTATAACTCTGCACGTTTGTGAATTGCAGTGCCCCTGAGCTCCATTTGTCTCCTCGCTTTTTTGGGAGCTGGCCGCAAAAGCGCAGGATTGCTTCAGGCCGTATTTTGGTTCTGGAGGCAGGCTGAGCCTGTGGTTCATTCTTCTTCCTGATGGGAAAATGGAGTGACCTGTGCCTGTCCCAACACCTAGGGCTAGTCTCTCGTTGGTTCCCCTTCTTCCCGTTCATCCTCAGGACAAATTGCAACCTGTACGAAACAGGAGGTTAAAGGTGCTGATTCTCCAAGTAGGGAGATGGTTAGTCAAGCGGCTGGAATGGCGAACCCGAGCACAAGGAGAGGAGAAATGAGGTGCGTTTTAGAAACCTTTCCCGATCTCACGGCATACCATCTTCTGGGTTTCCCATGCATGTTTTGATGTAGGAAGATGCCCTTGTACCTGGAGATTTGAGACCCATGGGGTGGGTACCCCGCGGTGTTACTTTAAAGTATCTGCGTTTGCTCACCCAACCTCACCCATCCTCTCAGCCCCAAGAGTGTCCAGCCTTATGTCTCATCCAGCTGTGGGTCTAGCTATGGTCAATCCAGGTTGCATCAGAGACCCTGAACGGATTTTGTAAGAATTTCTCTCTCTTTCACTGTCTTTGTTTTGTGGGTTTTTTAAAGTAATTTATGTTTAGAATGGGGCTTGGCTGCTTTTCCCTGCTGTGTTGATGCCGCTTTACACCCTCTTGATTCACTTGCAGAGAGATATCGATACATGGGTTTTCAGATTCTTACGAGTCAGATATATTCTTGTGCGGTGACTAGGGGGTGTTGAGTCCAGTTCACTGAGCAGGGAGTAGGCCTTGTCTATTACATATTTGGCTTATGGAGCGGTCTCTGAGCTAATTTCAAACCCTTGTTTTATGCATCACCCCACCTCACCTTTCCCGTTCAGCAGCCATAGTGTGTCTTCCAAAGGTGTGACTCTGTTCTGTTTTGTAATTCAGTTCAAGTGTAGCGATTTTGACATTCCCTCTATAAGTGATATCTTAGGATAAGTGTCTTTTTCTGTGTGACTTATTTCACTTAGACTCATCGGACCTAAATCCACTCATCATGCTGCTAACTAGCCTTATGACATTGATTTCATGGCTGAGTGAAATTCCATTGTGCCAAGTACCACCATTTCTTTATCCATTTTTCACTTTCCTGGGATATTGAAGGTGTGCCGAAGTGGAGGTTCTTGGAAACAGAGCAGCCGTAAAGTTTGGGGTGCCTGTGTCTTGTTGATTTTTAGTTTTCCCGATTTATACGCCCATGAGTGGAAGTGCCCTATGCTCTCAACGCTGTGTTTATTACTTGTTTCAGGACACACCGTACACTTCTCCAGAGTGCCTGTTGGCAATTTACATCCCGCCCATCAGCGTAGCAAGGCTCCCATGTCTCCATGGCCTGTCCTGCTTTTCTGGTTTTTACACATTTTTCAGCATGGCCCTTTTGACCGAGGGCAAGCGAGACTTCTTTGTAGCGCTGATTTGCCCTTCCGGCTTGCTTGGTTGGCCAAAAAGGGCGTATGCGTTTTTTCCTGAATATATTCAGGAAAAAACGCATACGCCCTTTTTGGCCAAGGGCATCATTGTCAACGTTTTGCCGCTTTTCATGTGCTTTAAAGGCGAGTCGAATCTACCTCCTGAAATCTGTTTCCTGCAAATCTGCCTTGCTTTCAAATCCTCTTCGTTGCCTTCCCTCAATATATTTGTGGACGAGAGTTCTCATTTATAACTCTGCACGTTTGTGAATTGCAGTGCCCCTGAGCTCCATTTGTCTCCTCGCTTTTTTGGGAGCTGGCCGCAAAAGCGCAGGATTGCTTCAGGCCGTATTTTGGTTCTGGAGGCAGGCTGAGCCTGTGGTTCATTCTTCTTCCTGATGGGAAAATGGAGTGACCTGTGCCTGTCCCAACACCTAGGGCTAGTCTCTCGTTGGTTCCCCTTCTTCCCGTTCATCCTCAGGACAAATTGCAACCTGTACGAAACAGGAGGTTAAAGGTGCTTATTCTCCAAGTAGGGAGATGGTTAGTCAAGCGGCTGGAATGGCGAACCCGAGCACAAGGAGAGGAGAAATGAGGTGCGTTTTAGAAACCTTTCCCGATCTCACGGCATACCATCTTCTGGGTTTCCCATGCATGTTTTGATGTAGGAAGATGCCCTTGTACCTGGAGATTTGAGACCCATGGGGTGGGTACCCCGCGGTGTTACTTTAAAGTATCTGCGTTTGCTCACCCAACCTCACCAATCCTCTCAGCCCCAAGAGTGTCCAGCCTTATGTCTCATCCAGCTGTGGGTCTAGCTATGGTCAATCCAGGTTGCATCAGAGACCCTGAACGGATTTTGTAAGAATTTCTCTCTCTTTCACTGTCTTTGTTTTGTGGGTTTTTTAAAGTAATTTATGTTTAGAATGGGGCTTGGCTGCTTTTCCCTGCTGTGTTGATGCCGCTTTACACCCTCTTGATTCACTTGCAGAGAGATATCGATACATGGGTTTTCAGATTCTTACGAGTCAGATATATTCTTGTGCGGTGACTAGGGGGTGTTGAGTCCAGTTCACTGAGCAGGGAGTAGGCCTTGTCTATTACATATTTGGCTTATGGAGCGGTCTCTGAGCTAATTTCAAACCCTTGTTTTATGCATCACCCCACCTCACCTTTCCCGTTCAGCAGCCATTGTGTGTCTTCTAAAGGTGTGACTCTGTTCTGTTTTGTAATTCAGTTCAAGTGTAGCGATTTTGACATTCCCTCTATAAGTGATATCTTAGGATAAGTGTCTTTTTCTGTGTGACTTATTTCACTTAGACTCATCGGACCTAAATCCACTCATCATGCTGCTAACTAGCCTTATGACATTGATTTCATGGCTGAGTGAAATTCCATTGTGCCAAGTACCACCATTTCTTTATCCATTTTTCACTTTCCTGGGATATTGAAGGTGTGCCGAAGTGGAGGTTCTTGGAAACAGAGCAGCCGTAAAGTTTGGGGTGCCTGTGTCTTGTTGATTTTTAGTTTTCCCGATTTATACGCCCGTGAGTGGAAGTGCACTATGCTCTCAACGCTGTGTTTATTACTTGTTTCAGGACACACCGTACACTTCTCCAGAGTGCCTGTTGGCAATTTACATCCCGCCCATCAGCGTAGCAAGGCTCCCATGTCTCCATGGCCTGTCCTGCTTTTCTGGTTTTTACACATTTTTCAGCATGGCCCTTTTGACCGAGGGCAAGCGAGACTTCTTTGTAGCGCTGATTTGCCCTTCCGGCTTGCTTGGTTGGCCAAAAAGGGCGTATGCGTTTTTTCCTGAATATATTCAGGAAAAAACGCATACGCCCTTTTTGGCCAAGGGCATCATTGTCAACGTTTTGCCGCTTTTCATGTGCTTTAAAGGCGAGTCGAATCTACCTCCTGAAATCTGTTTCCTGCAAATCTGCCTTGCTTTCAAATCCTCTTCGTTGCCTTCCCTCAATATATTTGTGGACGAGAGTTCTCATTTATAACTCTGCACGTTTGTGAATTGCAGTGCCCCTGAGCTCCATTTGTCTCCTCGCTTTTTTGGGAGCTGGCCGCAAAAGCGCAGGATTGCTTCAGGCCGTATTTTGGTTCTGGAGGCAGGCTGAGCCTGTGGTTCATTCTTCTTCCTGATGGGAAAATGGAGTGACCTGTGCCTGTCCCAACACCTAGGGCTAGTCTCTCGTTGGTTCCCCTTCTTCCCGTTCATCCTCAGGACAAATTGCAACCTGTACGAAACAGGAGGTTAAAGGTGCTTATTCTCCAAGTAGGGAGATGGTTAGTCAAGCGGCTGGAATGGCGAACCCGAGCACAAGGAGAGGAGAAATGAGGTGCGTTTTAAAAACCTTTCCCGATCTCACGGCATACCATCTTCTGGGTTTCCCATGCATGTTTTGATGTAGGAAGATGCCCTTGTACCTGGAGATTTGAGACCCATGGGGTGGGTACCCCGCGGTGTTACTTTAAAGTATCTGCGTTTGCTCACCCAACCTCACCAATCCTCTCAGCCCCAAGAGTGTCCAGCCTTATGTCTCATCCAGCTGTGGGTCTAGCTATGGTCAATCCAGGTTGCATCAGAGACCCTGAACGGATTTTGTAAGAATTTCTCTCTCTTTCACTGTCTTTGTTTTGTGGGTTTTTTAAAGTAATTTATGTTTAGAATGGGGCTTGGCTGCTTTTCCCTGCTGTGTTGATGCCGCTTTACACCCTCTTGATTCACTTGCAGAGAGATATCGATACATGGGTTTTCAGATTCTTACGAGTCAGATATATTCTTGTGCGGTGACTAGGGGGTGTTGAGTCCAGTTCACTGAGCAGGGAGTAGGCCTTGTCTATTACATATTTGGCTTATGGAGCGGTCTCTGAGCTAATTTCAAACCCTTGTTTTATGCATCACCCCACCTCACCTTTCCCGTTCAGCAGCCATAGTGTGTCTTCCAAAGGTGTGACTCTGTTCTGTTTTGTAATTCAGTTCAAGTGTAGCGATTTTGACATTCCCTCTATAAGCGATATCTTAGGATAAGTGTCTTTTTCTGTGTGACTTATTTCACTTAGACTCATCGGACCTAAATCCACTCATCATGCTGCTAACTAGCCTTATGACATTGATTTCATGGCTGAGTGAAATTCCATTGTGCCAAGTACCACCATTTCTTTATCCATTTTTCACTTTCCTGGGATATTGAAGGTGTGCCGAAGTGGAGGTTCTTGGAAACAGAGCAGCCGTAAAGTTTGGGGTGCCTGTGTCTTGTTGATTTTTAGTTTTCCCTATTTATACGCCCATGAGTGGAAGTGCCCTATGCTCTCAACGCTGTGTTTATTACTTGTTTCAGGACACACTGTACACTTCTCCAGAGTGCCTGTTGGCAATTTACATCCCGCCCATCAGCGTAGCAAGGCTCCCATGTCTCCATGGCCTGTCCTGCTTTTCTGGTTTTTACACATTTTTCAGCATGGCCCTTTTGACCGAGGGCAAGCGAGACTTCTTTGTAGCGCTGATTTCCCTTCCGGCTTGCTTGGTTGGCCAAAAAGGGCGTATGCGTTTTTTTCTGAATATATTCAGGAAAAAACGCATACGCCCTTTTTGGCCAAGGGCATCATTGTCAACGTTTTGCCGCTTTTCATGTGCTTTAAAGGCGAGTCGAATCTACCTCCTGAAATCTGTTTCCTGCAAATCTGCCTTGCTTTCAAATCCTCTTCGTTGCCTTCCCTCAATATATTTGTGGACGAGAGTTCTCATTTATAACTCTGCACGTTTGTGAATTGCAGTGCCCCTGAGCTCCATTTGTCTCCTCGCTTTTTTGGGAGCTGGCCGCAAAAGCGCAGGATTGCTTCAGGCCGTATTTTGGTTCTGGAGGCAGGCTGAGCCTGTGGTTCATTCTTCTTCCTGATCGGAAAATGGAGTGACCTGTGCCTGTCCCAACACCTAGGGCTAGTCTCTCGTTGGTTCCCCTTCTTCCCGTTCATCCTCAGGACAAATTGCAACCTGTACGAAACAGGAGGTTAAAGGTGCTGATTCTCCAAGTAGGGAGATGGTTAGTCAAGCGGCTGGAATGGCGAACCCGAGCACAAGGAGAGGAGAAATGAGGTGCGTTTTAGAAACCTTTCCCGATCTCACGGCATACCATCTTCTGGGATTCCCATGCATGTTTTGATGTAGGAAGATGCCCTTGTACCTGGAGATTTGAGACCCATGGGGTGGGTACCCCGCGGTGTTACTTTAAAGTATCTGCGTTTGCTCACCCAACCTCACCCATCCTCTCAGCCCCAACAGTGTCCAGCCTTATGTCTCATCCAGCTGTGGGTCTAGCTATGGTCAATCCAGGTTGCATCAGAGACCCTGAACGGATTTTGTAAGAATTTCTCTCTCTTTCACTGTCTTTGTTTTGTGGGTTTTTTAAAGTAATTTATGTTTAGAATGGGGCTTGGCTGCTTTTCCCTGCTGTGTTGATGCCGCTTTACACCCTCTTGATTCACTTGCAGAGAGATATCGATACATGGGTTTTCAGATTCTTACGAGTCAGATATATTCTTGTGCGGTGACTAGGGGGTGTTGAGTCCAGTTCAATGAGCAGGGAGTAGGCCTTGTCTATTACATATTTGGCTTATGGAGCGGTCTCTGAGCTAATTTCAAACCCTTGTTTTATGCATCACCCCACCTCACCTTTCCCGTTCAGCAGCCATAGTGTGTCTTCCAAAGGTGTGACTCTGTTCTGTTTTGTAATTCAGTTCAAGTGTAGCGATTTTGACATTCCCTCTATAAGCGATATCTTAGGATAAGTGTCTTTTTCTGTGTGACTTATTTCACTTAGACTCATCGGACCTAAATCCACTCATCATGCTGCTAACTAGCCTTATGACATTGATTTCATGGCTGAGTGAAATTCCATTGTGCCAAGTACCACCATTTCTTTATCCATTTTTCACTTTCCTGGGATATTGAAGGTGTGCCGAAGTGGAGGTTCTTGGAAACAGAGCAGCCGTAAAGTTTGGGGTGCCTGTGTCTTGTTGATTTTTAGTTTTCCCGATTTATACGCCCATGAGTGGAAGTGCCCTATGCTCTCTAAGCTGTGTTTATTACTTGTTTCAGGACACACCGTACACTTCTCCAGAGTGCCTGTTGGCAATTTACATCCTGCCCATCAGCGTAGCAAGGCTCCCATGTCTCCATGGCCTGTCCTGCTTTTCTGGTTTTTACACATTTTTCAGCATGGCCCTTTTGACCGAGGGCAAGCGAGACTTCTTTGTAGCGCTGATTTGCCCTTCCGGCTTGCTTGGTTGGCCAAAAAGGGCGTATGCGTTTTTTCCTGAATATATTCAGGAAAAAACGCATACGCCCTTTTTGGCCAAGGGCATCATTGTCAACGTTTTGCCACTTTTCATGTGCTTTAAAGGCGAGTCGAATCTACTTCCTGAAATCTGTTTCCTGCAAATCTGCCTTGCTTTCAAATCCTCTTCGTTGCCTTCCCTCAATATATTTGTGGACGAGAGTTCTCATTTATAACTCTGCACGTTTGTGAATTGCAGTGCCCCTGAGCTCCAATTGTCTACTCGCTTTTTTGGGAGCTGGCCGCAAAAGCGCAGGATTGCTTCAGGCCCTATTTTGGTTCTGGGGGGCAGGCTGAGCCTGTGGTTCATTCTTCTTCCTGATGGGAAAATGGAGTGACCTGTGCCTGTCCCAACACCTAGGGCTAGTCTCTCGTTGGTTCCCCTTCTTCCCGTTCATCCTCAGGACAAATTGCAACCTGTACGAAACAGGAGGTTAAAGGTGCTGATTCTCCAAGTAGGGAGATGGTTAGTCAAGGGGCTGGAATGGCGAACCCGAGCACAAGGAGAGGAGAAATGAGGTGCGTTTTAGAAACCTTTCCCGATCTCACGGCATACCATCTTCTGGGTTTCCCATGCATGTTTTGATGTAGGAAGATGCCCTTGTACCTGGAGATTTGAGACCCATGGGGTGGGTACCCCGCGGTGTTACTTTAAAGTATCTGCGTTTGCTCACCCAACCTCACCCATCCTCTCAGCCCCAAGAGTGTCCAGCCTTATGTCTCATCCAGCTGTGGGTCTAGCTATGGTCAATCCAGGTTGCATCAGAGACCCTGAACGGATTTTGTAAGAATTTCTCTCTCTTTCACTGTCTTTGTCTTGTGGGTTTTTTAAAGTAATTTATGTTTAGAATGGGGCTTGGCTGCTTTTCCCTGCTGTGTTGATGCCGCTTTACATCCTCTTGATTCACTTGCAGAGAGATATCGATACATGGGTTTTCAGATTCTTACGAGTCAGATATATTCTTGTGCGGTGACTAGGGGGTGTTGAGTCCAGTTCACTGAGCAGGGAGTAGGCCTTGTCTATTACATATTTGGCTTATGGAGCGGTCTCTGAGCTAATTTCAAACCCTTGTTTTATGCATCACCCCACCTCACCTTTCCCGTTCAGCAGCCATAGTGTGTCTTCCAAAGGTGTGACTCTGTTCTGTTTTGTAATTCAGTTCAAGTGTAGCGATTTTGACATTCCCTCTCTAAGTGATATCTTAGGATAAGTGTCTTTTTCTGTGTGACTTATTTCACTTAGACTCATCGGACCTAAATCCACTCATCATGCTGCTAACTAGCCTTATGACATTGATTTCATGGCTGAGTGAAATTCCATTGTGCCAAGTACCACCATTTCTTTATCCATTTTTCACTTTCCTGGGATATTGAAGGTGTGCCGAAGTGGAGGTTCTTGGAAACAGAGCAGCCGTAAAGTTTGGGGTGCCTGTGTCTTGTTGATTTTTAGTTTTCCCGATTTATACGCCCATGAGTGGAAGTGCCCTATGCTCTCAACGCTGTGTTTATTACTTGTTTCAGGACACACTGTACACTTCTCCAGAGTGCCTGTTGGCAATTTACATCCCGCCCATCAGCGTAGCAAGGCTCCCATGTCTCCATGGCCTGTCCTGCTTTTCTGGTTTTTACACATTTTTCAGCATGGCCCTTTTGACCGAGGGCAAGCGAGACTTCTTTGTAGCGCTGATTTCCCTTCCGGCTTGCTT
Organism: Eubalaena glacialis; assembly: GCF_028564815.1. Taxonomy (NCBI): domain Eukaryota; kingdom Metazoa; phylum Chordata; class Mammalia; order Artiodactyla; family Balaenidae; genus Eubalaena; species Eubalaena glacialis. Next base: position 319,269 of record NW_026871174.1, on the reverse strand, counting down.
GGTTGGCCAAAAAGGGCGTATGCGTTTTTTTCTGAATATATTCAGGAAAAAACGCATACGCCCTTTTTGGCCAAGGGCATCATTGTCAACGTTTTGCCGCTTTTCATGTGCTTTAAAGGCGAGTCGAATCTACCTCCTGAAATCTGTTTCCTGCAAATCTGCCTTGCTTTCAAATCCTCTTCGTTGCCTTCCCTCAATATATTTGTGGACGAGAGTTCTCATTTATAACTCTGCACGTTTGTGAATTGCAGTGCCCCTGAGCTCCATTTGTCTCCTCGCTTTTTTGGGAGCTGGCCGCAAAAGCGCAGGATTGCTTCAGGCCGTATTTTGGTTCTGGAGGCAGGCTGAGCCTGTGGTTCATTCTTCTTCCTGATCGGAAAATGGAGTGACCTGTGCCTGTCCCAACACCTAGGGCTAGTCTCTCGTTGGTTCCCCTTCTTCCCGTTCATCCTCAGGACAAATTGCAACCTGTACGAAACAGGAGGTTAAAGGTGCTGATTCTCCAAGTAGGGAGATGGTTAGTCAAGCGGCTGGAATGGCGAACCCGAGCACAAGGAGAGGAGAAATGAGGTGCGTTTTAGAAACCTTTCCCGATCTCACGGCATACCATCTTCTGGGATTCCCATGCATGTTTTGATGTAGGAAGATGCCCTTGTACCTGGAGATTTGAGACCCATGGGGTGGGTACCCCGCGGTGTTACTTTAAAGTATCTGCGTTTGCTCACCCAACCTCACCCATCCTCTCAGCCCCAACAGTGTCCAGCCTTATGTCTCATCCAGCTGTGGGTCTAGCTATGGTCAATCCAGGTTGCATCAGAGACCCTGAACGGATTTTGTAAGAATTTCTCTCTCTTTCACTGTCTTTGTTTTGTGGGTTTTTAAAAGTAATTTATGTTTAGAATGGGGCTTGGCTGCTTTTCCCTGCTGTGTTGATGCCGCTTTACACCCTCTTGATTCACTTGCAGAGAGATATCGATACATGGGTTTTCAGATTCTTACGAGTCAGATATATTCTTGTGCGGTGACTAGGGGGTGTTGAGTCCAGTTCACTGAGCAGGGAGTAGGCCTTGTCTATTACATATTTGGCTTATGGAGCGGTCTCTGAGCTAATTTCAAACCCTTGTTTTATGCATCACCCCACCTCACCTTTCCCGTTCAGCAGCCATAGTGTGTCTTCCAAAGGTGTGACTCTGTTCTGTTTTGTAATTCAGTTCAAGTGTAGCGATTTTGACATTCCCTCTATAAGCGATATCTTAGGATAAGTGTCTTTTTCTGTGTGACTTATTTCACTTAGACTCATCGGACCTAAATCCACTCATCATGCTGCTAACTAGCCTTATGACATTGATTTCATGGCTGAGTGAAATTCCATTGTGCCAAGTACCACCATTTCTTTATCCATTTTTCACTTTCCTGGGATATTGAAGGTGTGCCGAAGTGGAGGTTCTTGGAAACAGAGCAGCCGTAAAGTTTGGGGTGCCTGTGTCTTGTTGATTTTTAGTTTTCCCGATTTATACGCCCATGAGTGGAAGTGCCCTATGCTCTCTAAGCTGTGTTTATTACTTGTTTCAGGACACACCGTACACTTCTCCAGAGTGCCTGTTGGCAATTTACATCCCGCCCATCAGCGTAGCAAGGCTCCCATATCTCCATGGCCTGTCCTGCTTTTCTGGTTTTTAAACATTTTTCAGCATGGCCCTTTTGACCGAGGGCAAGCGAGACTTCTTTGTAGCGCTGATTTGCCCTTCCGGCTTGCTTGGTTGGCCAAAAAGGGCGTATGCGTTTTTTCCTGAATATATTCAGGAAAAAACGCATACGCCCTTTTTGGCCAAGGGCATCATTGTCAACATTTTGCCGCTTTTCATGTGCTTTAAAGGCGAGTCGAATCTACCTCCTGAAATCTGTTTCCTGCAAATCTGCCTTGCTTTCAAATCCTCTTCGTTGCCTTCCCTCAATATATTTGTGGACGAGAGTTCTCATTTATAACTCTGCACGTTTGTGAATTGCAGTGCCCCTGAGCTCCAATTGTCTACTCGCTTTTTTGGGAGCTGGCCGCAAAAGCGCAGGATTGCTTCAGGCCCTATTTTGGTTCTGGGGGGCAGGCTGAGCCTGTGGTTCATTCTTCTTCCTGATGGGAAAATGGAGTGACCTGTGCCTGTCCCAACACCTAGGGCTAGTCTCTCGTTGGTTCCCCTTCTTCCCGTTCATCCTCAGGACAAATTGCAACCTGTACAAAACAGGAGGTTAAAGGTGCTGATTCTCCAAGTAGGGAGATGGTTAGTCAAGGGGCTGGAATGGCGAACCCGAGCACAAGGAGAGGAGAAATGAGGTGCGTTTTAGAAACCTTTCCCGATCTCACGGCATACCATCTTCTGGGTTTCCCATGCATGTTTTGATGTAGGAAGATGCCCTTGTACCTGGAGATTTGAGACCCATGGGGTGGGTACCCCACGGTGTTACTTTAAAGTATCTGCGTTTGCTCACCCAACCTCACCCATCCTCTCAGCCCCAAGAGTGTCCAGCCTTATGTCTCATCCAGCTGTGGGTCTAGCTATGGTCAATCCAGGTTGCATCAGAGACCCTGAACGGATTTTGTAAGAATTTCTCTCTCTTTCACTGTCTTTGTTTTGTGGGTTTTTTAAAGTAATTTATGTTTAGAATGGGGCTTGGCTGCTTTTCCCTGCTGTGTTGATGCCGCTTTACATCCTATTGATTCACTTGCAGAGAGATATCGATACATGGGTTTTCAGATTCTTACGAGTCAGATATATTCTTGTGCGGTGACTAGGGGGTGTTGAGTCCAGTTCACTGAGCAGGGAGTAGGCCTTGTCTATTACATATTTGGCTTATGGAGCGGTCTCTGAGCTAATTTCAAACCCTTGTTTTATGCATCACCCCACCTCACCTTTCCCGTTCAGCAGCCATAGTGTGTCTTCCAAAGGTGTGACTCTGTTCTGTTTTGTAATTCAGTTCAAGTGTAGCGATTTTGACATTCCCTCTCTAAGTGATATCTTAGGATAAGTGTCTTTTTCTGTGTGACTTATTTCACTTAGACTCATCGGACCTAAATCCACTCATCATGCTGCTAACTAGCCTTATGACATTGATTTCATGGCTGAGTGAAATTCCATTGTGCCAAGTACCACCATTTCTTTATCCATTTTTCACTTTCCTGGGATATTGAAGGTGTGCCGAAGTGGAGGTTCTTGGAAACAGAGCAGCCGTAAAGTTTGGGGTGCCTGTGTCTTGTTGATTTTTAGTTTTCCCTATTTATACGCCCATGAGTGGAAGTGCCCTATGCTCTCAACGCTGTGTTTATTACTTGTTTCAGGACACACCGTACACTTCTCCAGAGTGCCTGTTGGCAATTTACATCCCGCCCATCAGCGTAGCAAGGCTCCCATGTCTCCATGGCCTGTCCTGCTTTTCTGGTTTTTACACATTTTTCAGCATGGCCCTTTTGACCGAGGGCAAGCGAGACTTCTTTGTAGCGCTGATTTCCCTTCCGGCTTGCTTGGTTGGCCAAAAAGGGCGTATGCGTTTTTTTCTGAATATATTCAGGAAAAAACGCATACGCCCTTTTTGGCCAAGGGCATCATTGTCAACGTTTTGCCGCTTTTCATGTGCTTTAAAGGTGAGTCGAATCTACCTCCTGAAATCTGTTTCCTGCAAATCTGCCTTGCTTTCAAATCCTCTTCGTTGCCTTCCCTCAATATATTTGTGGACGAGAGTTCTCATTTATAACTCTGCACGTTTGTGAATTGCAGTGCCCCTGAGCTCCATTTGTCTCCTCGCTTTTTTGGGAGCTGGCCGCAAAAGCGCAGGATTGCTTCAGGCCGTATTTTGGTTCTGGAGGCAGGCTGAGCCTGTGGTTCATTCTTCTTCCTGATGGGAAAATGGAGTGACCTGTGCCTGTCCCAACACCTAGGGCTAGTCTCTCGTTGGTTCCCCTTCTTCCCGTTCATCCTCAGGACAAATTGCAACCTGTACAAAACAGGAGGTTAAAGGTGCTGATTCTCCAAGTAGGGAGATGGTTAGTCAAGGGGCTGGAATGGCGAACCCGAGCACAAGGAGAGGAGAAATGAGGTGCGTTTTAGAAACCTTTCCCGATCTCACGGCATACCATCTTCTGGGTTTCCCATGCATGTTTTGATGTAGGAAGATGCCCTTGTACCTGGAGATTTGAGACCCATGGGGTGGGTACACCACGGTGTTACTTTAAAGTATCTGCGTTTGCTCACCCAACCTCACCCATCCTCTCAGCCCCAACAGTGTCCAGCCTTATGTCTCATCCAGCTGTGGGTCTAGCTATGGTCAATCCAGGTTGCATCAGAGACCCTGAACGGATTTTGTAAGAATTTCTCTCTCTTTCACTGTCTTTGTTTTGTGGGTTTTTTAAAGTAATTTATGTTTAGAATGGGGCTTGGCTGCTTTTCCCTGCTGTGTTGATGCCGCTTTACATCCTCTTGATTCACTTGCAGAGAGATATCGATACATGGGTTTTCAGATTCTTACGAGTCAGATATATTCTTGTGCGGTGACTAGGGGGTGTTGAGTCCAGTTCACTGAGCAGGGAGTAGGCCTTGTCTATTACATATTTGGCTTATGGAGCGGTCTCTGAGCTAATTTCAAACCCTTGTTTTATGCATCACCCCACCTCACCTTTCCCGTTCAGCAGCCATAGTGTGTCTTCCAAAGGTGTGACTCTGTTCTGTTTTGTAATTCAGTTCAAGTGTAGCGATTTTGACATTCCCTCTCTAAGTGATATCTTAGGATAAGTGTCTTTTTCTGTGTGACTTATTTCACTTAGACTCATCGGACCTAAATCCACTCATCATGCTGCTAACTAGCCTTATGACATTGATTTCATGGCTGAGTGAAATTCCATTGTGCCAAGTACCACCATTTCTTTATCCATTTTTCACTTTCCTGGGATATTGAAGGTGTGCCGAAGTGGAGGTTCTTGGAAACAGAGCAGCCGTAAAGTTTGGGGTGCCTGTGTCTTGTTGATTTTTAGTTTTCCCTATTTATACGCCCATGAGTGGAAGTGCCCTATGCTCTCTAAGCTGTGTTTATTACTTGTTTCAGGACACACCGTACACTTCTCCAGAGTGCCTGTTGGCAATTTACATCCCGCCCATCAGCGTAGCAAGGCTCCCATGTCTCCATGGCCTGTCCTGCTTTTCTGGTTTTTACACATTTTTCAGCATGGCCCTTTTGACCGAGGGCAAGCGAGACTTCTTTGTAGCGCTGATTTCCCTTCCGGCTTGCTTGGTTGGCCAAAAAGGGCGTATGCGTTTTTTTCTGAATATATTCAGGAAAAAACGCATACGCCCTTTTTGGCCAAGGGCATCATTGTCAACGTTTTGCCGCTTTTCATGTGCTTTAAAGGCGAGTCGAATCTACCTCCTGAAATCTGTTTCCTGCAAATCTGCCTTGCTTTCAAATCCTCTTCGTTGCCTTCCCTCAATATATTTGTGGACGAGAGTTCTCATTTATAACTCTGCACGTTTGTGAATTGCAGTGCCCCTGAGCTCCATTTGTCTCCTCGCTTTTTTGGGAGCTGGCCGCAAAAGCGCAGGATTGCTTCAGGCCGTATTTTGGTTCTGGAGGCAGGCTGAGCCTGTGGTTCATTCTTCTTCCTGATGGGAAAATGGAGTGACCTGTGCCTGTCCCAACACCTAGGGCTAGTCTCTCGTTGGTTCCCCTTCTTCCCGTTCATCCTCAGGACAAATTGCAACCTGTACGAAACAGGAGGTTAAAGGTGCTTATTCTCCAAGTAGGGAGATGGTTAGTCAAGCGGCTGGAATGGCGAACCCGAGCACAAGGAGAGGAGAAATGAGGTGCGTTTTAGAAACCTTTCCCGATCTCACGGCATACCATCTTCTGGGTTTCCCATGCATGTTTTGATGTAGGAAGATGCCCTTGTACCTGGAGATTTGAGACCCATGGGGTGGGTACCCCGCGGTGTTACTTTAAAGTATCTGCGTTTGCTCACCCAACCTCACCAATCCTCTCAGCCCCAAGAGTGTCCAGCCTTATGTCTCATCCAGCTGTGGGTCTAGCTATGGTCAATCCAGGTTGCATCAGAGACCCTGAACGGATTTTGTAAGAATTTCTCTCTCTTTCACTGTCTTTGTTTTGTGGGTTTTTTAAAGTAATTTATGTTTAGAATGGGGCTTGGCTGCTTTTCTCTGCTGTGTTGATGCCGCTTTACACCCTCTTGATTCACTTGCAGAGAGATATCGATACATGGGTTTTCAGATTCTTACGAGTCAGATATATTCTTGTGCGGTGACTAGGGGGTGTTGAGTCCAGTTCACTGAGCAGGGAGTAGGCCTTGTCTATTACATATTTGGCTTATGGAGCGGTCTCTGAGCTAATTTCAAACCCTTGTTTTATGCATCACCCCACCTCACCTTTCCCGTTCAGCAGCCATAGTGTGTCTTCCAAAGGTGTGACTCTGTTCTGTTTTGTAATTCAGTTCAAGTGTAGCGATTTTGACATTCCCTCTATAAGCGATATCTTAGGATAAGTGTCTTTTTCTGTGTGACTTATTTCACTTAGACTCATCGGACCTAAATCCACTCATCATGCTGCTAACTAGCCTTATGACATTGATTTCATGGCTGAGTGAAATTCCATTGTGCCAAGTACCACCATTTCTTTATCCATTTTTCACTTTCCTGGGATATTGAAGGTGTGCCGAAGTGGAGGTTCTTGGAAACAGAGCAGCCGTAAAGTTTGGGGTGCCTGTGTCTTGTTGATTTTTAGTTTTCCCGATTTATACGCCCATGAGTGGAAGTGCCCTATGCTCTCTAAGCTGTGTTTATTACTTGTTTCAGGACACACCGTACACTTCTCCAGAGTGCCTGTTGGCAATTTACATCCCGCCCATCAGCGTAGCAAGGCTCCCATGTCTCCATGGCCTGTCCTGCTTTTCTGGTTTTTACACATTTTTCAGCATGGCCCTTTTGACCGAGGGCAAGCGAGACTTCTTTGTAGCGCTGATTTGCCCTTCCGGCTTGCTTGGTTGGCCAAAAAGGGCGTATGCGTTTTTTCCTGAATATATTCAGGAAAAAACGCATACGCCCTTTTTGGCCAAGGGCATCATTGTCAACGTTTTGCCACTTTTCATGTGCTTTAAAGGCGAGTCGAATCTACTTCCTGAAATCTGTTTCCTGCAAATCTGCCTTGCTTTCAAATCCTCTTCGTTGCCTTCCCTCAATATATTTGTGGACGAGAGTTCTCATTTATAACTCTGCACGTTTGTGAATTGCAGTGCCCCTGAGCTCCAATTGTCTACTCGCTTTTTTGGGAGCTGGCCGCAAAAGCGCAGGATTGCTTCAGGCCCTATTTTGGTTCTGGGGGGCAGGCTGAGCCTGTGGTTCATTCTTCTTCCTGATGGGAAAATGGAGTGACCTGTGCCTGTCCCAACACCTAGGGCTAGTCTCTCGTTGGTTCCCCTTCTTCCCGTTCATCCTCAGGACAAATTGCAACCTGTACGAAACAGGAGGTTAAAGGTGCTGATTCTCCAAGTAGGGAGATGGTTAGTCAAGGGGCTGGAATGGCGAACCCGAGCACAAGGAGAGGAGAAATGAGGTGCGTTTTAGAAACCTTTCCCGATCTCACGGCATACCATCTTCTGGGTTTCCCATGCATGTTTTGATGTAGGAAGATGCCCTTGTACCTGGAGATTTGAGACCCATGGGGTGGGTACCCCGCGGTGTTACTTTAAAGTATCTGCGTTTGCTCACCCAACCTCACCCATCCTCTCAGCCCCAAGAGTGTCCAGCCTTATGTCTCATCCAGCTGTGGGTCTAGCTATGGTCAATCCAGGTTGCATCAGAGACCCTGAACGGATTTTGTAAGAATTTCTCTCTCTTTCACTGTCTTTGTTTTGTGGGTTTTTTAAAGTAATTTATGTTTAGAATGGGGCTTGGCTGCTTTTCCCTGCTGTGTTGATGCCGCTTTACATCCTCTTGATTCACTTGCAGAGAGATATCGATACATGGGTTTTCAGATTCTTACGAGTCAGATATATTCTTGTGCGGTGACTAGGGGGTGTTGAGTCCAGTTCACTGAGCAGGGAGTAGGCCTTGTCTATTACATATTTGGCTTATGGAGCGGTCTCTGAGCTAATTTCAAACCCTTGTTTTATGCATCACCCCACCTCACCTTTCCCGTTCAGCAGCCATAGTGTGTCTTCCAAAGGTGTGACTCTGTTCTGTTTTGTAATTCAGTTCAAGTGTAGCGATTTTGACATTCCCTCTCTAAGTGATATCTTAGGATAAGTGTCTTTTTCTGTGTGACTTATTTCACTTAGACTCATCGGACCTAAATCCACTCATCATGCTGCTAACTAGCCTTATGACATTGATTTCATGGCTGAGTGAAATTCCATTGTGCCAAGTACCACCATTTCTTTATCCATTTTTCACTTTCCTGGGATATTGAAGGTGTGCCGAAGTGGAGGTTCTTGGAAACAGAGCAGCCGTAAAGTTTGGGGTGCCTGTGTCTTGTTGATTTTTAGTTCTCCCTATTTATACGCCCATGAGTGGAAGTGCCCTATGCTCTCAACGCTGTGTTTATTACTTGTTTCAGGACACACCGTACACTTCTCCAGAGTGCCTGTTGGCAATTTACATCCCGCCCATCAGCGTAGCAAGGCTCCCATGTCTCCATGGCCTGTCCTGCTTTTCTGGTTTTTACACATTTTTCAGCATGGCCCTTTTGACCGAGGGCAAGCGAGACTTCTTTGTAGCGCTGATTTCCCTTCCGGCTTGCTTGGTTGGCCAAAAAGGGCGTATGCGTTTTTTTCTGAATATATTCAGGAAAAAACGCATACGCCCTTTTTGGCCAAGGGCATCATTGTCAACGTTTTGCCGCTTTTCATGTGCTTTAAAGGCGAGTCGAATCTACCTCCTGAAATCTGTTTCCTGCAAATCTGCCTTGCTTTCAAATCCTCTTCGTTGCCTTCCCTCAATATATTTGTGGACGAGAGTTCTCATTTATAACTCTGCACGTTTGTGAATTGCAGTGCCCCTGAGCTCCATTTGTCTCCTCGCTTTTTTGGGAGCTGGCCGCAAAAGCGCAGGATTGCTTCAGGCCGTATTTTGGTTCTGGAGGCAGGCTGAGCCTGTGGTTCATTCTTCTTCCTGATGGGAAAATGGAGTGACCTGTGCCTGTCCCAACACCTAGGGCTAGTCTCTCGTTGGTTCCCCTTCTTCCCGTTCATCCTCAGGACAAATTGCAACCTGTACGAAACAGGAGGTTAAAGGTGCTGATTCTCCAAGTAGGGAGATGGTTAGTCAAGCGGCTGGAATGGCGAACCCGAGCACAAGGAGAGGAGAAATGAGGTGCGTTTTAGAAACCTTTCCCGATCTCACGGCATACCATCTTCTGGGTTTCCCATGCATGTTTTGATGTAGGAAGATGCCCTTGTACCTGGAGATTTGAGACCCATGGGGTGGGTACCCCGCGGTGTTACTTTAAAGTATCTGCGTTTGCTCACCCAACCTCACCAATCCTCTCAGCCCCAAGAGTGTCCAGCCTTATGTCTCATCCAGCTGTGGGTCTAGCTATGGTCAATCCAGGTTGCATCAGAGACCCTGAACGGATTTTGTAAGAATTTCTCTCTCTTTCACTGTCTTTGTTTTGTGGGTTTTTTAAAGTAATTTATGTTTAGAATGGGGCTTGGCTGCTTTTCCCTGCTGTGTTGATGCCGCTTTACACCCTCTTGATTCACTTGCAGAGAGATATCGATACATGGGTTTTCAGATTCTTACGAGTCAGATATATTCTTGTGCGGTGACTAGGGGGTGTTGAGTCCAGTTCACTGAGCAGGGAGTAGGCCTTGTCTATTACATATTTGGCTTATGGAGCGGTCTCTGAGCTAATTTCAAACCCTTGTTTTATGCATCACCCCACCTCACCTTTCCCGTTCAGCAGCCATAGTGTGTCTTCCAAAGGTGTGACTCTGTTCTGTTTTGTAATTCAGTTCAAGTGTAGCGATTTTGACATTCCCTCTATAAGCGATATCTTAGGATAAGTGTCTTTTTCTGTGTGACTTATTTCACTTAGACTCATCGGACCTAAATCCACTCATCATGCTGCTAACTAGCCTTATGACATTGATTTCATGGCTGAGTGAAATTCCATTGTGCCAAGTACCACCATTTCTTTATCCATTTTTCACTTTCCTGGGATATTGAAGGTGTGCCGAAGTGGAGGTTCTTGGAAACAGAGCAGCCGTAAAGTTTGGGGTGCCTGTGTCTTGTTGATTTTTAGTTTTCCCGATTTATACGCCCATGAGTGGAAGTGCCCTATGCTCTCTAAGCTGTGTTTATTACTTGTTTCAGGACACACCGTACACTTCTCCAGAGTGCCTGTTGGCAATTTACATCCCACCCATCAGCGTAGCAAGGCTCCCATGTCTCCATGGCCTGTCCTGCTTTTCTGGTTTTTACACATTTTTCAGCATGGCCCTTTTGACCGAGGGCAAGCGAGACTTCTTTGTAGCGCTGATTTGCCCTTCCGGCTTGCTTGGTTGGCCAAAAAGGGCGTATGCGTTTTTTCCTGAATATATTCAGGAAAAAACGCATACGCCCTTTTTGGCCAAGGGCATCATTGTCAACGTTTTGCCACTTTTCATGTGCTTTAAAGGCGAGTCGTATCTACTTCCTGAAATCTGTTTCCTGCAAATCTGCCTTGCTTTCAAATCCTCTTCGTTGCCTTCCCTCAATATATTTGTGGACGAGAGTTCTCATTTATAACTCTGCACGTTTGTGAATTGCAGTGCCCCTGAGCTCCAATTGTCTACTCGCTTTTTTGGGAGCTGGCCGCAAAAGCGCAGGATTGCTTCAGGCCCTATTTTGGTTCTGGGGGGCAGGCTGAGCCTGTGGTTCATTCTTCTTCCTGATGGGAAAATGGAGTGACCTGTGCCTGTCCCAACACCTAGGGCTAGTCTCTCGTTGGTTCCCCTTCTTCCCGTTCATCCTCAGGACAAATTGCAACCTGTACGAAACAGGAGGTTAAAGGTGCTGATTCTCCAAGTAGGGAGATGGTTAGTCAAGGGGCTGGAATGGCGAACCCGAGCACAAGGAGAGGAGAAATGAGGTGCGTTTTAGAAACCTTTCCCGATCTCACGGCATACCATCTTCTGGGTTTCCCATGCATGTTTTGATGTAGGAAGATGCCCTTGTACCTGGAGATTTGAGACCCATGGGGTGGGTACCCCGCGGTGTTACTTTAAAGTATCTGCGTTTGCTCACCCAACCTCACCCATCCTCTCAGCCCCAAGAGTGTCCAGCCTTATGTCTCATCCAGCTGTGGGTCTAGCTATGGTCAATCCAGGTTGCATCAGAGACCCTGAACGGATTTTGTAAGAATTTCTCTCTCTTTCACTGTCTTTGTTTTGTGGGTTTTTTAAAGTAATTTATGTTTAGAATGGGGCTTGGCTGCTTTTCCCTGCTGTGTTGATGCCGCTTTACATCCTCTTGATTCACTTGCAGAGAGATATCGATACATGGGTTTTCAGATTCTTACGAGTCAGATATATTCTTGTGCGGTGACTAGGGGGTGTTGAGTCCAGTTCACTGAGCAGGGAGTAGGCCTTGTCTATTACATATTTGGCTTATGGAGCGGTCTCTGAGCTAATTTCAAACCCTTGTTTTATGCATCACCCCACCTCACCTTTCCCGTTCAGCAGCCATAGTGTGTCTTCCAAAGGTGTGACTCTGTTCTGTTTTGTAATTCAGTTCAAGTGTAGCGATTTTGACATTCCCTCTCTAAGTGATATCTTAGGATAAGTGTCTTTTTCTGTGTGACTTATTTCACTTAGACTCATCGGACCTAAATCCACTCATCATGCTGCTAACTAGCCTTATGACATTGATTTCATGGCTGAGTGAAATTCCATTGTGCCAAGTACCACCATTTCTTTATCCATTTTTCACTTTCCTGGGATATTGAAGTTGTGCCGAAGTGGAGGTTCTTGGAAACAGAGCAGCCGTAAAGTTTGGGGTGCCTGTGTCTTGTTGATTTTTAGTTCTCCCTATTTATACGCCCATGAGTGGAAGTGCCCTATGCTCTCAACGCTGTGTTTATTACTTGTTTCAGGACACACCGTACACTTCTCCAGAGTGCCTGTTGGCAATTTACATCCCGCCCATCAGCGTAGCAAGGCTCCCATGTCTCCATGGCCTGTCCTGCTTTTCTGGTTTTTACACATTTTTCAGCATGGCCCTTTTGACCGAGGGCAAGCGAGACTTCTTTGTAGCGCTGATTTCCCTTCCGGCTTGCTTGGTTGGCCAAAAAGGGCGTATGCGTTTTTTTCTGAATATATTCAGGAAAAAACGCATACGCCCTTTTTGGCCAAGGGCATCATTGTCAACGTTTTGCCGCTTTTCATGTGCTTTAAAGGCGAGTCGAATCTACCTCCTGAAATCTGTTTCCTGCAAATCTGCCTTGCTTTCAAATCCTCTTCGTTGCCTTCCCTCAATATATTTGTGGACGAGAGTTCTCATTTATAACTCTGCACGTTTGTGAATTGCAGTGCCCCTGAGCTCCATTTGTCTCCTCGCTTTTTTGGGAGCTGGCCGCAAAAGCGCAGGATTGCTTCAGGCCGTATTTTGGTTCTGGAGGCAGGCTGAGCCTGTGGTTCATTCTTCTTCCTGATCGGAAAATGGAGTGACCTGTGCCTGTCCCAACACCTAGGGCTAGTCTCTCGTTGGTTCCCCTTCTTCCCGTTCATCCTCAGGACAAATTGCAACCTGTACGAAACAGGAGGTTAAAGGTGCTGATTCTCCAAGTAGGGAGATGGTTAGTCAAGCGGCTGGAATGGCGAACCCGAGCACAAGGAGAGGAGAAATGAGGTGCGTTTTAGAAACCTTTCCCGATCTCACGGCATACCATCTTCTGGGATTCCCATGCATGTTTTGATGTAGGAAGATGCCCTTGTACCTGGAGATTTGAGACCCATGGGGTGGGTACCCCGCGGTGTTACTTTAAAGTATCTGCGTTTGCTCACCCAACCTCACCCATCCTCTCAGCCCCAACAGTGTCCAGCCTTATGTCTCATCCAGCTGTGGGTCTAGCTATGGTCAATCCAGGTTGCATCAGAGACCCTGAACGGATTTTGTAAGAATTTCTCTCTCTTTCACTGTCTTTGTTTTGTGGGTTTTTTAAAGTAATTTATGTTTAGAATGGGGCTTGGCTGCTTTTCCCTGCTGTGTTGATGCCGCTTTACACCCTCTTGATTCACTTGCAGAGAGATATCGATACATGGGTTTTCAGATTCTTACGAGTCAGATATATTCTTGTGCGGTGACTAGGGGGTGTTGAGTCCAGTTCACTGAGCAGGGAGTAGGCCTTGTCTATTACATATTTGGCTTATGGAGCGGTCTCTGAGCTAATTTCAAACCCTTGTTTTATGCATCACCCCACCTCACCTTTCCCGTTCAGCAGCCATAGTGTGTCTTCCAAAGGTGTCACTCTGTTCTGTTTTGTAATTCAGTTCAAGTGTAGCGATTTTGACATTCCCTCTATAAGCGATATCTTAGGATAAGTGTCTTTTTCTGTGTGACTTATTTCACTTAGACTCATCGGACCTAAATCCACTCATCATGCTGCTAACTAGCCTTATGACATTGATTTCATGGCTGAGTGAAATTCCATTGTGCCAAGTACCACCATTTCTTTATCCATTTTTCACTTTCCTGGGATATTGAAGGTGTGCCGAAGTGGAGGTTCTTGGAAACAGAGCAGCCGTAAAGTTTGGGGTGCCTGTGTCTTGTTGATTTTTAGTTTTCCCGATTTATACGCCCATGAGTGGAAGTGCCCTATGCTCTCTAAGCTGTGTTTATTACTTGTTTCAGGACACACCGTACACTTCTCCAGAGTGCCTGTTGGCAATTTACATCCCGCCCATCAGCGTAGCAAGGCTCCCATGTCTCCATGGCCTGTCCTGCTTTTCTGGTTTTTACACATTTTTCAGCATGGCCCTTTTGACCGAGGGCAAGCGAGACTTCTTTGTAGCGCTGATTTGCCCTTCCGGCTTGCTTGGTTGGCCAAAAAGGGCGTATGCGTTTTTTCCTGAATATATTCAGGAAAAAACGCATACGCCCTTTTTGGCCAAGGGCATCATTGTCAACGTTTTGCCACTTTTCATGTGCTTTAAAGGCGAGTCGAATCTACTTCCTGAAATCTGTTTCCTGCAAATCTGCCTTGCTTTCAAATCCTCTTCGTTGCCTTCCCTCAATATATTTGTGGACGAGAGTTCTCATTTATAACTCTGCACGTTTGTGAATTGCAGTGCCCCTGAGCTCCAATTGTCTACTCGCTTTTTTGGGAGCTGGCCGCAAAAGCGCAGGATTGCTTCAGGCCCTATTTTGGTTCTGGGGGGCAGGCTGAGCCTGTGGTTCATTCTTCTTCCTGATGGGAAAATGGAGTGACCTGTGCCTGTCCCAACACCTAGGGCTAGTCTCTCGTTGGTTCCCCTTCTTCCCGTTCATCCTCAGGACAAATTGCAACCTGTACGAAACAGGAGGTTAAAGGTGCTGATTCTCCAAGTAGGGAGATGGTTAGTCAAGGGGCTGGAATGGCGAACCCGAGCACAAGGAGAGGAGAAATGAGGTGCGTTTTAGAAACCTTTCCCGATCTCACGGCATACCATCTTCTGGGTTTCCCATGCATGTTTTGATGTAGGAAGATGCCCTTGTACATGGAGATTTGAGACCCATGGGGTGGGTACCCCGCGGTGTTACTTTAAAGTATCTGCGTTTGCTCACCCAACCTCACCCATCCTCTCAGCCCCAAGAGTGTCCAGCCTTATGTCTCATCCAGCTGTGGGTCTAGCTATGGTCAATCCAGGTTGCATCAGAGACCCTGAACGGATTTTGTAAGAATTTCTCTCTCTTTCACTGTCTTTGTTTTGTGGGTTTTTTAAAGTAATTTATGTTTAGAATGGGGCTTGGCTGCTTTTCCCTGCTGTGTTGATGCCGCTTTACATCCTCTTGATTCACTTGCAGAGAGATATCGATACATGGGTTTTCAGATTCTTACGAGTCAGATATATTCTTGTGCGGTGACTAGGGGGTGTTGAGTCCAGTTCACTGAGCAGGGAGTAGGCCTTGTCTATTACATATTTGGCTTATGGAGCGGTCTCTGAGCTAATTTCAAACCCTTGTTTTATGCATCACCCCACCTCACCTTTCCCGTTCAGCAGCCATAGTGTGTCTTCCAAAGGTGTGACTCTGTTCTGTTTTGTAATTCAGTTCAAGTGTAGCGATTTTGACATTCCCTCTCTAAGTGATATCTTAGGATAAGTGTCTTTTTCTGTGTGACTTATTTCACTTAGACTCATCGGACCTAAATCCACTCATCATGCTGCTAACTAGCCTTATGACATTGATTTCATGGCTGAGTGAAATTCCATTGTGCCAAGTACCACCATTTCTTTATCCATTTTTCACTTTCCTGGGATATTGAAGGTGTGCCGAAGTGGAGGTTCTTGGAAACAGAGCAGCCGTAAAGTTTGGGGTGCCTGTGTCTTGTTGATTTTTAGTTCTCCCTATTTATACGCCCATGAGTGGAAGTGCCCTATGCTCTCAACGCTGTGTTTATTACTTGTTTCAGGACACACCGTACACTTCTCCAGAGTGCCTGTTGGCAATTTACATCCCGCCCATCAGCGTAGCAAGGCTCCCATGTCTCCATGGCCTGTCCTGCTTTTCTGGTTTTTACACATTTTTCAGCATGGCCCTTTTGACCGAGGGCAAGCGAGACTTCTTTGTAGCGCTGATTTCCCTTCCGGCTTGCTTGGTTGGCCAAAAAGGGCGTATGCGTTTTTTTCTGAATATATTCAGGAAAAAACGCATACGCCCTTTTTGGCCAAGGGCATCATTGTCAACGTTTTGCCGCTTTTCATGTGCTTTAAAGGCGAGTCGAATCTACCTCCTGAAATCTGTTTCCTGCAAATCTGCCTTGCTTTCAAATCCTCTTCGTTGCCTTCCCTCAATATATTTGTGGACGAGAGTTCTCATTTATAACTCTGCACGTTTGTGAATTGCAGTGCCCCTGAGCTCCATTTGTCTCCTCGCTTTTTTGGGAGCTGGCCGCAAAAGCGCAGGATTGCTTCAGGCCGTATTTTGGTTCTGGAGGCAGGCTGAGCCTGTGGTTCATTCTTCTTCCTGATCGGAAAATGGAGTGACCTGTGCCTGTCCCAACACCTAGGGCTAGTCTCTCGTTGGTTCCCCTTCTTCCCGTTCATCCTCAGGACAAATTGCAACCTGTACGAAACAGGAGGTTAAAGGTGCTTATTCTCCAAGTAGGGAGATGGTTAGTCAAGCGGCTGGAATGGCGAACCCGAGCACAAGGAGAGGAGAAATGAGGTGCGTTTTAGAAACCTTTCCCGATCTCACGGCATACCATCTTCTGGGATTCCCATGCATGTTTTGATGTAGGAAGATGCCCTTGTACCTGGAGATTTGAGACCCATGGGGTGGGTACCCCGCGGTGTTACTTTAAAGTATCTGCGTTTGCTCACCCAACCTCACCCATCCTCTCAGCCCCAACAGTGTCCAGCCTTATGTCTCATCCAGCTGTGGGTCTAGCTATGGTCAATCCAGGTTGCATCAGAGACCCTGAACGGATTTTGTAAGAATTTCTCTCTCTTTCACTGTCTTTGTTTTGTGGGTTTTTTAAAGTAATTTATGTTTAGAATGGGGCTTGGCTGCTTTTCCCTGCTGTGTTGATGCCGCTTTACACCCTCTTGATTCACTTGCAGAGAGATATCGATACATGGGTTTTCAGATTCTTACGAGTCAGATATATTCTTGTGCGGTGACTAGGGGGTGTTGAGTCCAGTTCACTGAGCAGGGAGTAGGCCTTGTCTATTACATATTTGGCTTATGGAGCGGTCTCTGAGCTAATTTCAAACCCTTGTTTTATGCATCACCCCACCTCACCTTTCCCGTTCAGCAGCCATAGTGTGTCTTCTAAAGGTGTGACTCTGTTCTGTTTTGTAATTCAGTTCAAGTGTAGCGATTTTGACATTCCCTCTATAAGCGATATCTTAGGATAAGTGTCATTTTCTGTGTGACTTATTTCACTTAGACTCATCGGACCTAAATCCACTCATCATGCTGCTAACTAGCCTTATGACATTGATTTCATGGCTGAGTGAAATTCCATTGTGCCAAGTACCACCATTTCTTTATCCATTTTTCACTTTCCTGGGATATTGAAGGTGTGCCGAAGTGGAGGTTCTTGGAAACAGAGCAGCCGTAAAGTTTGGGGTGCCTGTGTCTTGTTGATTTTTAGTTTTCCCGATTTATACGCCCATGAGTGGAAGTGCCCTATGCTCTCTAAGCTGTGTTTATTACTTGTTTCAGGACACACCGTACACTTCTCCAGAGTGCCTGTTGGCAATTTACATCCCGCCCATCAGCGTAGCAAGGCTCCCATGTCTCCATGGCCTGTCCTGCTTTTCTGGTTTTTACACATTTTTCAGCATGGCCCTTTTGACCGAGGGCAAGCGAGACTTCTTTGTAGCGCTGATTTGCCCTTCCGGCTTGCTTGGTTGGCCAAAAAGGGCGTATGCGTTTTTTTCTGAATATATTCAGGAAAAAACGCATACGCCCTTTTTGGCCAAGGGCATCATTGTCAACGTTTTGCCGCTTTTCATGTGCTTTAAAGGCGAGTCGAATCTACCTCCTGAAATCTGTTTCCTGCAAATCTGCCTTGCTTTCAAATCCTCTTCGTTGCCTTCCCTCAATATATTTGTGGACGAGAGTTCTCATTTATAACTCTGCACGTTTGTGAATTGCAGTGCCCCTGAGCTCCATTTGTCTCCTCGCTTTTTTGGGAGCTGGCCGCAAAAGCGCAGGATTGCTTCAGGCCGTATTTTGGTTCTGGAGGCAGGCTGAGCCTGTGGTTCATTCTTCTTCCTGATGGGAAAATGGAGTGACCTGTGCCTGTCCCAACACCTAGGGCTAGTCTCTCGTTGGTTCCCCTTCTTCCCGTTCATCCTCAGGACAAATTGCAACCTGTACGAAACAGGAGGTTAAAGGTGCTTATTCTCCAAGTAGGGAGATGGTTAGTCAAGCGGCTGGAATGGCGAACCCGAGCACAAGGAGAGGAGAAATGAGGTGCGTTTTAGAAACCTTTCCCGATCTCACGGCATACCATCTTCTGGGTTTCCCATGCATGTTTTGATGTAGGAAGATGCCCTTGTACCTGGAGATTTGAGACCCATGGGGTGGGTACCCCGCGGTGTTACTTTAAAGTATCTGCGTTTGCTCACCCAACCTCACCAATCCTCTCAGCCCCAAGAGTGTCCAGCCTTATGTCTCATCCAGCTGTGGGTCTAGCTATGGTCAATCCAGGTTGCATCAGAGACCCTGAACGGATTTTGTAAGAATTTCTCTCTCTTTCACTGTCTTTGTTTTGTGGGTTTTTTAAAGTAATTTATGTTTAGAATGGGGCTTGGCTGCTTTTCCCTGCTGTGTTGATGCCGCTTTACACCCTCTTGATTCACTTGCAGAGAGATATCGATACATGGGTTTTCAGATTCTTACGAGTCAGATATATTCTTGTGCGGTGACTAGGGGGTGTTGAGTCCAGTTCACTGAGCAGGGAGTAGGCCTTGTCTATTACATATTTGGCTTATGGAGCGGTCTCTGAGCTAATTTCAAACCCTTGTTTTATGCATCACCCCACCTCACCTTTCCCGTTCAGCAGCCATAGTGTGTCTTCCAAAGGTGTGACTCTGTTCTGTTTTGTAATTCAGTTCAAGTGTAGCGATTTTGACATTCCCTCTATAAGCGATATCTTAGGATAAGTGTCATTTTCTGTGTGGCTTATTTCACTTAGACTCATCGGACCTAAATCCACTCATCATGCTGCTAACTAGCCTTATGACATTGATTTCATGGCTGAGTGAAATTCCATTGTGCCAAGTACCACCATTTCTTTATCCATTTTTCACTTTCCTGGGATATTGAAGGTGTGCCGAAGTGGAGGTTCTTGGAAACAGAGCAGCCGTAAAGTTTGGGGTGCCTGTGTCTTGTTGATTTTTAGTTTTCCCGATTTATACGCCCATGAGTGGAAGTGCCCTATGCTCTCTAAGCTGTGTTTATTACTTGTTTCAGGACACACCGTACACTTCTCCAGAGTGCCTGTTGGCAATTTACATCCCGCCCATCAGCGTAGCAAGGCTCCCATGTCTCCATGGCCTGTCCTGCTTTTCTGGTTTTTACACATTTTTCAGCATGGCCCTTTTGACCGAGGGCAAGCGAGACTTCTTTGTAGCGCTGATTTGCCCTTCCGGCTTGCTTGGTTGGCCAAAAAGGGCGTATGCGTTTTTTCCTGAATATATTCAGGAAAAATCGCATACGCCCTTTTTGGCCAAGGGCATCATTGTCAACGTTTTGCCACTTTTCATGTGCTTTAAAGGCGAGTCGAATCTACTTCCTGAAATCTGTTTCCTGCAAATCTGCCTTGCTTTCAAATCCTCTTCGTTGCCTTCCCTCAATATATTTGTGGACGAGAGTTCTCATTTATAACTCTGCACGTTTGTGAATTGCAGTGCCCCTGAGCTCCAATTGTCTACTCGCTTTTTTGGGAGCTGGCCGCAAAAGCGCAGGATTGCTTCAGGCCCTATTTTGGTTCTGGGGGGCAGGCTGAGCCTGTGGTTCATTCTTCTTCCTGATGGGAAAATGGAGTGACCTGTGCCTGTCCCAACACCTAGGGCTAGTCTCTCGTTGGTTCCCCTTCTTCCCGTTCATCCTCAGGACAAATTGCAACCTGTACGAAACAGGAGGTTAAAGGTGCTGATTCTCCAAGTAGGGAGATGGTTAGTCAAGGGGCTGGAATGGCGAACCCGAGCACAAGGAGAGGAGAAATGAGGTGCGTTTTAGAAACCTTTCCCGATCTCACGGCATACCATCTTCTGGGTTTCCCATGCATGTTTTGATGTAGGAAGATGCCCTTGTACCTGGAGATTTGAGACCCATGGGGTGGGTACCCCGCGGTGTTACTTTAAAGTATCTGCGTTTGCTCACCCAACCTCACCCATCCTCTCAGCCCCAAGAGTGTCCAGCCTTATGTCTCATCCAGCTGTGGGTCTAGCTATGGTCAATCCAGGTTGCATCAGAGACCCTGAACGGATTTTGTAAGAATTTCTCTCTCTTTCACTGTCTTTGTTTTGTGGGTTTTTTAAAGTAATTTATGTTTAGAATGGGGCTTGGCTGCTTTTCCCTGCTGTGTTGATGCCGCTTTACATCCTCTTGATTCACTTGCAGAGAGATATCGATACATGGGTTTTCAGATTCTTACGAGTCAGATATATTCTTGTGCGGTTACTAGGGGGTGTTGAGTCCAGTTCACTGAGCAGGGAGTAGGCCTTGTCTATTACATATTTGGCTTATGGAGCGGTCTCTGAGCTAATTTCAAACCCTTGTTTTATGCATCACCCCACCTCACCTTTCCCGTTCAGCAGCCATAGTGTGTCTTCCAAAGGTGTGACTCTGTTCTGTTTTGTAATTCAGTTCAAGTGTAGCGATTTTGACATTCCCTCTCTAAGTGATATCTTAGGATAAGTGTCTTTTTCTGTGTGACTTATTTCACTTAGACTCATCGGACCTAAATCCACTCATCATGCTGCTAACTAGCCTTATGACATTGATTTCATGGCTGAGTGAAATTCCATTGTGCCAAGTACCACCATTTCTTTATCCATTTTTCACTTTCCTGGGATATTGAAGGTGTGCCGAAGTGGAGGTTCTTGGAAACAGAGCAGCCGTAAAGTTTGGGGTGCCTGTGTCTTGTTGATTTTTAGTTTTTCCTATTTATACGCCCATGAGTGGAAGTGCCCTATGCTCTCAACGCTGTGTTTATTACTTGTTTCAGGACACACCGTACACTTCTCCAGAGTGCCTGTTGGCAATTTACATCCCGCCCATCAGCGTAGCAAGGCTCCCATGTCTCCATGGCCTGTCCTGCTTTTCTGGTTTTTACACATTTTTCAGCATGGCCCTTTTGACCGAGGGCAAGCGAGACTTCTTTGTAGCGCTGATTTCCCTTCCGGCTTGCTTGGTTGGCCAAAAAGGGCGTATGCGTTTTTTTCTGAATATATTCAGGAAAAAACGCATACGCCCTTTTTGGCCAAGGGCATCATTGTCAACGTTTTGCCGCTTTTCATGTGCTTTAAAGGCGAGTCGAATCTACCTCCTGAAATCTGTTTCCTGCAAATCTGCCTTGCTTTCAAATCCTCTTCGTTGCCTTCCCTCAATATATTTGTGGACGAGAGTTCTCATTTATAACTCTGCACGTTTGTGAATTGCAGTGCCCCTGAGCTCCATTTGTCTACTCGCTTTTTTGGGAGCTGGCCGCAAAAGCGCAGGATTGCTTCAGGCCGTATTTTGGTTCTGGAGGCAGGCTGAGCCTGTGGTTCATTCTTCTTCCTGATGGGAAAATGGAGTGACCTGTGCCTGTCCCAACACCTAGGGCTAGTCTCTCGTTGGTTCCCCTTCTTCCCGTTCATCCTCAGGACAAATTGCAACCTGTACGAAACAGGAGGTTAAAGGTGCTGATTCTCCAAGTAGGGAGATGGTTAGTCAAGCGGCTGGAATGGCGAACCCGAGCACAAGGAGAGGAGAAATGAGGTGCGTTTTAGAAACCTTTCCCGATCTCACGGCATACCATCTTCTGGGATTCCCATGCATGTTTTGATGTAGGAAGATGCCCTTGTACCTGAAGATTTGAGACCCATGGGGTGGGTACCCTGCGGTGTTACTTTAAAGTATCTGCGTTTGCTCACCCAACCTCACCCATCCTCTCAGCCCCAACAGTGTCCAGCCTTATGTCTCATCCAGCTGTGGGTCTAGCTATGGTCAATCCAGGTTGCATCAGAGACCCTGAACGGATTTTGTAAGAATTTCTCTCTCTTTCACTGTCTTTGTTTTGTGGGTTTTTTAAAGTAATTTATGTTTAGAATGGGGCTTGGCTGCTTTTCCCTGCTGTGTTGATGCCGCTTTACACCCTCTTGATTCACTTGCAGAGAGATATCGATACATGGGTTTTCAGATTCTTACGAGTCAGATATATTCTTGTGCGGTGACTAGGGGGTGTTGAGTCCAGTTCACTGAGCAGGGAGTAGGCCTTGTCTATTACATATTTGGCTTATGGAGCGGTCTCTGAGCTAATTTCAAACCCTTGTTTTATGCATCACCCCACCTCACCTTTCCCGTTCAGCAGCCATAGTGTGTCTTCTAAAGGTGTGACTCTGTTCTGTTTTGTAATTCAGTTCAAGTGTAGCGATTTTGACATTCCCTCTATAAGTGATATCTTAGGATAAGTGTCTTTTTCTGTGTGACTTATTTCACTTAGACTCATCGGACCTAAATCCACTCATCATGCTGCTAACTAGCCTTATGACATTGATTTCATGGCTGAGTGAAATTCCATTGTGCCAAGTACCACCATTTCTTTATCCATTTTTCACTTTCCTGGGATATTGAAGGTGTGCCGAAGTGGAGGTTCTTGGAAACAGAGCAGCCGTAAAGTTTGGGGTGCCTGTGTCTTGTTGATTTTTAGTTTTCCCGATTTATACGCCCATGAGTGGAAGTGCCCTATGCTCTCAACGCTGTGTTTATTACTTGTTTCAGGACACACCGTACACTTCTCCAGAGTGCCTGTTGGCAATTTACATCCCGCCCATCAGCGTAGCAAGGCTCCCATGTCTCCATGGCCTGTCCTGCTTTTCTGGTTTTTACACATTTTTCAGCATGGCCCTTTTGACCGAGGGCAAGCGAGACTTCTTTGTAGCGCTGATTTGCCCTTCCGGCTTGCTTGGTTGGCCAAAAAGGGCGTATGCGTTTTTTTCTGAATATATTCAGGAAAAAACGCATACGCCCTTTTTGGCCAAGGGCATCATTGTCAACGTTTTGCCGCTTTTCATGTGCTTTAAAGGCGAGTCGAATCTACCTCCTGAAATCTGTTTCCTGCAAATCTGCCTTGCTTTCAAATCCTCTTCGTTGCCTTCCCTCAATATATTTGTGGACGAGAGTTCTCATTTATAACTCTGCACGTTTGTGAATTGCAGTGCCCCTGAGCTCCAATTGTCTACTCGCTTTTTTCGGAGCTGGCCGCAAAAGCGCAGGATTGCTTCAGGCCCTATTTTGGTTCTGGGGGGCAGGCTGAGCCTGTGGTTCATTCTTCTTCCTGATGGGAAAATGGAGTGACCTGTGCCTGTCCCAACACCTAGGGCTAGTCTCTCGTTGGTTCCCCTTCTTCCCGTTCATCCTCAGGACAAATTGCAACCTGTACGAAACAGGAGGTTAAAGGTGCTGATTCTCCAAGTAGGGAGATGGTTAGTCAAGGGGCTGGAATGGCGAACCCGAGCACAAGGAGAGGAGAAATGAGGTGCGTTTTAGAAACCTTTCCCGATCTCACGGCATACCATCTTCTGGGTTTCCCATGCATGTTTTGATGTAGGAAGATGCCCTTGTACCTGGAGATTTGAGACCCATGGGGTGGGTACCCCGCGGTGTTACTTTAAAGTATCTGCGTTTGCTCACCCAACCTCACCCATCCTCTCAGCCCCAAGAGTGTCCAGCCTTATGTCTCATCCAGCTGTGGGTCTAGCTATGGTCAATCCAGGTTGCATCAGAGACCCTGAACGGATTTTGTAAGAATTTCTCTCTCTTTCACTGTCTTTGTTTTGTGGGTTTTTTAAAGTAATTTATGTTTAGAATGGGGCTTGGCTGCTTTTCCCTGCTGTGTTGATGCCGCTTTACATCCTCTTGATTCACTTGCAGAGAGATATCGATACATGGGTTTTCAGATTCTTACGAGTCAGATATATTCTTGTGCGGTTACTAGGGGGTGTTGAGTCCAGTTCACTGAGCAGGGAGTAGGCCTTGTCTATTACATATTTGGCTTATGGAGCGGTCTCTGAGCTAATTTCAAACCCTTGTTTTATGCATCACCCCACCTCACCTTTCCCGTTCAGCAGCCATAGTGTGTCTTCCAAAGGTGTGACTCTGTTCTGTTTTGTAATTCAGTTCAAGTGTAGCGATTTTGACATTCCCTCTCTAAGTGATATCTTAGGATAAGTGTCTTTTTCTGTGTGACTTATTTCACTTAGACTCATCGGACCTAAATCCACTCATCATGCTGCTAACTAGCCTTATGACATTGATTTCATGGCTGAGTGAAATTCCATTGTGCCAAGTACCACCATTTCTTTATCCATTTTTCACTTTCCTGGGATATTGAAGGTGTGCCGAAGTGGAGGTTCTTGGAAACAGAGCAGCCGTAAAGTTTGGGGTGCCTGTGTCTTGTTGATTTTTAGTTTTCCCTATTTATACGCCCATGAGTGGAAGTGCCCTATGCTCTCAACGCTGTGTTTATTACTTGTTTCAGGACACACCGTACACTTCTCCAGAGTGCCTGTTGGCAATTTACATCCCGCCCATCAGCGTAGCAAGGCTCCCATGTCTCCATGGCCTGTCCTGCTTTTCTGGTTTTTACACATTTTTCAGCATGGCCCTTTTGACCGAGGGCAAGCGAGACTTCTTTGTAGCGCTGATTTCCCTTCCGGCTTGCTTGGTTGGCCAAAAAGGGCGTATGCGTTTTTTTCTGAATATATTCAGGAAAAAACGCATACGCCCTTTTTGGCCAAGGGCATCATTGTCAACGTTTTGCCGCTTTTCATGTGCTTTAAAGGCGAGTCGAATCTACCTCCTGAAATCTGTTTCCTGCAAATCTGCCTTGCTTTCAAATCCTCTTCGTTGCCTTCCCTCAATATATTTGTGGACGAGAGTTCTCATTTATAACTCTGCACGTTTGTGAATTGCAGTGCCCCTGAGCTCCATTTGTCTACTCGCTTTTTTGGGAGCTGGCCGCAAAAGCGCAGGATTGCTTCAGGCCGTATTTTGGTTCTGGAGGCAGGCTGAGCCTGTGGTTCATTCTTCTTCCTGATGGGAAAATGGAGTGACCTGTGCCTGTCCCAACACCTAGGGCTAGTCTCTCGTTGGTTCCCCTTCTTCCCGTTCATCCTCAGGACAAATTGCAACCTGTACGAAACAGGAGGTTAAAGGTGCTGATTCTCCAAGTAGGGAGATGGTTAGTCAAGCGGCTGGAATGGCGAACCCGAGCACAAGGAGAGGAGAAATGAGGTGCGTTTTAGAAACCTTTCCCGATCTCACGGCATACCATCTTCTGGGATTCCCATGCATGTTTTGATGTAGGAAGATGCCCTTGTACCTGAAGATTTGAGACCCATGGGGTGGGTACCCTGCGGTGTTACTTTAAAGTATCTGCGTTTGCTCACCCAACCTCACCCATCCTCTCAGCCCCAACAGTGTCCAGCCTTATGTCTCATCCAGCTGTGGGTCTAGCTATGGTCAATCCAGGTTGCATCAGAGACCCTGAACGGATTTTGTAAGAATTTCTCTCTCTTTCACTGTCTTTGTTTTGTGGGTTTTTTAAAGTAATTTATGTTTAGAATGGGGCTTGGCTGCTTTTCCCTGCTGTGTTGATGCCGCTTTACACCCTCTTGATTCACTTGCAGAGAGATATCGATACATGGGTTTTCAGATTCTTACGAGTCAGATATATTCTTGTGCGGTTACTAGGGGGTGTTGAGTCCAGTTCACTGAGCAGGGAGTAGGCCTTGTCTATTACATATTTGGCTTATGGAGCGGTCTCTGAGCTAATTTCAAACCCTTGTTTTATGCATCACCCCACCTCACCTTTCCCGTTCAGCAGCCATAGTGTGTCTTCTAAAGGTGTGACTCTGTTCTGTTTTGTAATTCAGTTCAAGTGTAGCGATTTTGACATTCCCTCTATAAGTGATATCTTAGGATAAGTGTCTTTTTCTGTGTGACTTATTTCACTTAGACTCATCGGACCTAAATCCACTCATCATGCTGCTAACTAGCCTTATGACATTGATTTCATGGCTGAGTGAAATTCCATTGTGCCAAGTACCACCATTTCTTTATCCATTTTTCACTTTCCTGGGATATTGAAGGTGTGCCGAAGTGGAGGTTCTTGGAAACAGAGCAGCCGTAAAGTTTGGGGTGCCTGTGTCTTGTTGATTTTTAGTTTTCCCGATTTATACGCCCATGAGTGGAAGTGCCCTATGCTCTCAACGCTGTGTTTATTACTTGTTTCAGGACACACCGTACACTTCTCCAGAGTGCCTGTTGGCAATTTACATCCCGCCCATCAGCGTAGCAAGGCTCCCATGTCTCCATGGCCTGTCCTGCTTTTCTGGTTTTTACACATTTTTCAGCATGGCCCTTTTGACCGAGGGCAAGCGAGACTTCTTTGTAGCGCTGATTTGCCCTTCCGGCTTGCTTGGTTGGCCAAAAAGGGCGTATGCGTTTTTTTCTGAATATATTCAGGAAAAAACGCATACGCCCTTTTTGGCCAAGGGCATCATTGTCAACGTTTTGCCGCTTTTCATGTGCTTTAAAGGCGAGTCGAATCTACCTCCTGAAATCTGTTTCCTGCAAATCTGCCTTGCTTTCAAATCCTCTTCGTTGCCTTCCCTCAATATATTTGTGGACGAGAGTTCTCATTTATAACTCTGCACGTTTGTGAATTGCAGTGCCCCTGAGCTCCATTTGTCTCCTCGCTTTTTTGGGAGCTGGCTGCAAAAGCGCAGGATTGCTTCAGGCCGTATTTTGGTTCTGGAGGCAGGCTGAGCCTGTGGTTCATTCTTCTTCCTGATGGGAAAATGGAGTGACCTGTGCCTGTCCCAACACCTAGGGCTAGTCTCTCGTTGGTTCCCCTTCTTCCCGTTCATCCTCAGGACAAATTGCAACCTGTACGAAACAGGAGGTTAAAGGTGCTGATTCTCCAAGTAGGGAGATGGTTAGTCAAGCGGCTGGAATGGCGAACCCGAGCACAAGGAGAGGAGAAATGAGGTGCGTTTTAGAAACCTTTCCCGATCTCACGGCATACCATCTTCTGGGTTTCCCATGCATGTTTTGATGTAGGAAGATGCCCTTGTACCTGGAGATTTGAGACCCATGGGGTGGGTACCCCGCGGTGTTACTTTAAAGTATCTGCGTTTGCTCACCCAACCTCACCAATCCTCTCAGCCCCAAGAGTGTCCAGCCTTATGTCTCATCCAGCTGTGGGTCTAGCTATGGTCAATCCAGGTTGCATCAGAGACCCTGAACGGATTTTGTAAGAATTTCTCTCTCTTTCACTGTCTTTGTTTTGTGGGTTTTTTAAAGTAATTTATGTTTAGAATGGGGCTTGGCTGCTTTTCCCTGCTGTGTTGATGCCGCTTTACACCCTCTTGATTCACTTGCAGAGAGATATCGATACATGGGTTTTCAGATTCTTACGAGTCAGATATATTCTTGTGCGGTGACTAGGGGGTGTTGAGTCCAGTTCACTGAGCAGGGAGTAGGCCTTGTCTATTACATATTTGGCTTATGGAGCGTTCTCTGAGCTAATTTCAAACCCTTGTTTTATGCATCACCCCACCTCACCTTTCCCGTTCAGCAGCCATAGTGTGTCTTCCAAAGGTGTGACTCTGTTCTGTTTTGTAATTCAGTTCAAGTGTAGCGATTTTGACATTCCCTCTATAAGCGATATCTTAGGATAAGTGTCTTTTTCTGTGTGACTTATTTCACTTAGACTCATCGGACCTAAATCCACTCATCATGCTGCTAACTAGCCTTATGACATTGATTTCATGGCTGAGTGAAATTCCATTGTGCCAAGTACCACCATTTCTTTATCCATTTTTCACTTTCCTGGGATATTGAAGGTGTGCCGAAGTGGAGGTTCTTGGAAACAGAGCAGCCGTAAAGTTTGGGGTGCCTGTGTCTTGTTGATTTTTAGTTTTCCCGATTTATACGCCCATGAGTGGAAGTGCCCTATGCTCTCTAAGCTGTGTTTATTACTTGTTTCAGGACACACCGTACACTTCTCCAGAGTGCCTGTTGGCAATTTACATCCCGCCCATCAGCGTAGCAAGGCTCCCATGTCTCCATGGCCTGTCCTGCTTTTCTGGTTTTTACACATTTTTCAGCATGGCCCTTTTGACCGAGGGCAAGCGAGACTTCTTTGTAGCGCTGATTTGCCCTTCCGGCTTGCTTGGTTGGCCAAAAAGGGCGTATGCGTTTTTTCCTGAATATATTCAGGAAAAAACGCATACGCCCTTTTTGGCCAAGGGCATCATTGTCAACGTTTTGCCACTTTTCATGTGCTTTAAAGGCGAGTCGAATCTACTTCCTGAAATCTGTTTCCTGCAAATCTGCCTTGCTTTCAAATCCTCTTCGTTGCCTTCCCTCAATATATTTGTGGACGAGAGTTCTCATTTATAACTCTGCACGTTTGTGAATTGCAGTGCCCCTGAGCTCCATTTGTCTCCTCGCTTTTTTGGGAGCTGGCCGCAAAAGCGCAGGATTGCTTCAGGCCCTATTTTGGTTCTGGGGGGCAGGCTGAGCCTGTGGTTCATTCTTCTTCCTGATGGGAAAATGGAGTGACCTGTGCCTGTCCCAACACCTAGGGCTAGTCTCTCGTTGGTTCCCCTTCTTCCCGTTCATCCTCAGGACAAATTGCAACCTGTACGAAACAGGAGGTTAAAGGTGCTGATTCTCCAAGTAGGGAGATGGTTAGTCAAGGGGCTGGAATGGCGAACCCGAGCACAAGGAGAGGAGAAATGAGGTGCGTTTTAGAAACCTTTCCCGATCTCACGGCATACCATCTTCTGGGTTTCCCATGCATCTTTTGATGTAGGAAGATGCCCTTGTACCTGGAGATTAGAGACCCATGGGGTGGGTACCCCGCGGTGTTACTTTAAAGTATCTGCGTTTGCTCACCCAACCTCACCCATCCTCTCAGCCCCAAGAGTGTCCAGCCTTATGTCTCATCCAGCTGTGGGTCTAGCTATGGTCAATCCAGGTTGCATCAGAGACCCTGAACGGATTTTGTAAGAATTTCTCTCTCTTTCACTGTCTTTGTTTTGTGGGTTTTTTAAAGTAATTTATGTTTAGAATGGGGCTTGGCTGCTTTTCCCTGCTGTGTTGATGCCGCTTTACATCCTCTTGATTCACTTGCAGAGAGATATCGATACATGGGTTTTCAGATTCTTACGAGTCAGATATATTCTTGTGCGGTGACTAGGGGGTGTTGAGTCCAGTTCACTGAGCAGGGAGTAGGCCTTGTCTATTACATATTTGGCTTATGGAGCGGTCTCTGAGCTAATTTCAAACCCTTGTTTTATGCATCACCCCACCTCACCTTTCCCGTTCAGCAGCCATAGTGTGTCTTCCAAAGGTGTGACTCTGTTCTGTTTTGTAATTCAGTTCAAGTGTAGCGATTTTGACATTCCCTCTCTAAGTGATATCTTAGGATATGTGTCTTTTTCTGTGTGACTTATTTCACTTAGACTCATCTGACCTAAATCCACTCATCATGCTGCTAACTAGCCTTATGACATTGATTTCATGGCTGAGTGAAATTCCATTGTGCCAAGTACCACCATTTCTTTATCCATTTTTCACTTTCCTGGGATATTGAAGGTGTGCCGAAGTGGAGGTTCTTGGAAACAGAGCAGCCGTAAAGTTTGGGGTGCCTGTGTCTTGTTGATTTTTAGTTTTCCCTATTTATACGCCCATGAGTGGAAGTGCCCTATGCTCTCAACGCTGTGTTTATTACTTGTTTCAGGACACACCGTACACTTCTCCAGAGTGCCTGTTGGCAATTTACATCCCGCCCATCAGCGTAGCAAGGCTCCCATGTCTCCATGGCCTGTCCTGCTTTTCTGGTTTTTACACATTTTTCAGCATGGCCCTTTTGACCGAGGGCAAGCGAGACTTCTTTGTAGCGCTGATTTCCCTTCCGGCTTGCTTGGTTGGCCAAAAAGGGCGTATGCGTTTTTTTCTGAATATATTCAGGAAAAAACGCATACGCCCTTTTTGGCCAAGGGCATCATTGTCAACGTTTTGCCGCTTTTCATGTGCTTTAAAGGCGAGTCGAATCTACCTCCTGAAATCTGTTTCCTGCAAATCTGCCTTGCTTTCAAATCCTCTTCGTTGCCTTCCCTCAATATATTTGTGGACGAGAGTTCTCATTTATAACTCTGCACGTTTGTGAATTGCAGTGCCCCTGAGCTCCATTTGTCTCCTCGCTTTTTTGGGAGCTGGCCGCAAAAGCGCAGGATTGCTTCAGGCCCTATTTTGGTTCTGGAGGCAGGCTGAGCCTGTGGTTCATTCTTCTTCCTGATCGGAAAATGGAGTGACCTGTGCCTGTCCCAACACCTAGGGCTAGTCTCTCGTTGGTTCCCCTTCTTCCCGTTCATCCTCAGGACAAATTGCAACCTGTACGAAACAGGAGGTTAAAGGTGCTGATTCTCCAAGTAGGGAGATGGTTAGTCAAGTGGCTGGAATGGCGAACCCGAGCACAAGGAGAGGAGAAATGAGGTGCGTTTTAGAAACCTTTCCCGATCTCACGGCATACCATCTTCTGGGTTTCCCATGCATGTTTTGATGTAGGAAGATGCCCTTGTACCTGGAGATTTGAGACCCAT
This sequence comes from Eubalaena glacialis, assembly GCF_028564815.1. Lineage (NCBI taxonomy): Eukaryota > Metazoa > Chordata > Mammalia > Artiodactyla > Balaenidae > Eubalaena > Eubalaena glacialis. Next base: position 288,707 of record NW_026871174.1, on the reverse strand, counting down.
GGGGTGGGTACCCCGCGGTGTTACTTTAAAGTATCTGCGTTTGCTCACCCAACCTCACCCATCCTCTCAGCCCCAACAGTGTCCAGCCTTATGTCTCATCCAGCTGTGGGTCTAGCTATGGTCAATCCAGGTTGCATCAGAGACCCTGAACGGATTTTGTAAGAATTTCTCTCTCTTTCACTGTCTTTGTTTTGTGGGTTTTTTAAAGTAATTTATGTTTAGAATGGGGCTTGGCTGCTTTTTCCTGCTGTGTTGATGCCGCTTTACACCCTCTTGATTCACTTGCAGAGAGATATCGATACATGGGTTTTCAGATTCTTACGAGTCAGATATATTCTTGTGCGGTGACTAGGGGGTGTTGAGTCCAGTTCACTGAGCAGGGAGTAGGCCTTGTCTATTACATATTTGGCTTATGGAGCGGTCTCTGAGCTAATTTCAAACCCTTGTTTTATGCATCACCCCACCTCACCTTTCCCGTTCAGCAGCCATAGTGTGTCTCCTAAAGGTGTGACTCTGTTCTGTTTTGTAATTCAGTTCAAGTGTAGCGATTTTGACATTCCCTCTATAAGTGATATCTTAGGATAAGTGTCTTTTTCTGTGTGACTTATTTCACTTAGACTCATCGGACCTAAATCCACTCATCATGCTGCTAACTAGCCTTATGACATTGATTTCATGGCTGAGTGAAATTCCATTGTGCCAAGTACCACCATTTCTTTATCCATTTTTCACTTTCCTGGGATATTGAAGGTGTGCCGAAGTGGAGGTTCTTGGAAACAGAGCAGCCGTAAAGTTTGGGGTGCCTGTGTCTTGTTGATTTTTAGTTTTCCCGATTTATACGCCCATGAGTGGAAGTGCCCTATGCTCTCAACGCTGTGTTTATTACTTGTTTCAGGACACACCGTAAACTTCTCCAGAGTGCCTGTTGGCAATTTACATCCCGCCCATCAGCGTAGCAAGGCTCCCATGTCTCCATGGCCTGTCCTGCTTTTCTGGTTTTTACACATTTTTCAGCATGGCCCTTTTGACCGAGGGCAAGCGAGACTTCTTTGTAGCGCTGATTTGCCCTTCTGGCTTGCTTGGTTGGCCAAAAAGGGCGTATGCGTTTTTTTCTGAATATATTCAGGAAAAAACGCATACGCCCTTTTAGGCCAAGGGCATCATTGTCAACGTTTTGCCGCTTTTCATGTGCTTTAAAGGCGAGTCGAATCTACCTCCTGAAATCTGTTTCCTGCAAATCTGCCTTGCTTTCAAATCCTCTTCGTTGCCTTCCCTCAATATATTTGTGGACGAGAGTTCTCATTTATAACTCTGCACGTTTGTGAATTGCAGTGCCCCTGAGCTCCATTTGTCTCCTCGCTTTTTTGGGAGCTGGCCGCAAAAGCGCAGGATTGCTTCAGGCCGTATTTTGGTTCTGGAGGCAGGCTGAGCCTGTGGTTCATTCTTCTTCCTGATGGGAAAATGGAGTGACCTGTGCCTGTCCCAACACCTAGGGCTAGTCTCTCGTTGGTTCCCCTTCTTCCCGTTCATCCTCAGGACAAATTGCAACCTGTACGAAACAGGAGGTTAAAGGTGCTGATTCTCCAAGTAGGGAGATGGTTAGTCAAGCGGCTGGAATGGCGAACCCGAGCACAAGGAGAGGAGAAATGAGGTGCGTTTTAGAAACCTTTCCCGATCTCACGGCATACCATCTTCTGGGTTTCCCATGCATGTTTTGATGTAGGAAGATGCCCTTGTACCTGGAGATTTGAGACCCATGGGGTGGGTACCCCGCGGTGTTACTTTAAAGTATCTGCGTTTGCTCACCCAACGTCACCAATCCTCTCAGCCCCAAGAGTGTCCAGCCTTATGTCTCATCCAGCTGTGGGTCTAGCTATGGTCAATCCAGGTTGCATCAGAGACCCTGAACGGATTTTGTAAGAATTTCTCTCTCTTTCACTGTCTTTGTTTTGTGGGTTTTTTAAAGTAATTTATGTTTAGAATGGGGCTTGGCTGCTTTTCCCTGCTGTGTTGATGCCGCTTTACACCCTCTTGATTCACTTGCAGAGAGATATCGATACATGGGTTTTCAGATTCTTACGAGTCAGATATATTCTTGTGCGGTGACTAGGGGGTGTTGAGTCCAGTTCACTGAGCAGGGAGTAGGCCTTGTCTATTACATATTTGGCTTATGGAGCGGTCTCTGAGCTAATTTCAAACCCTTGTTTTATGCATCACCCCACCTCACCTTTCCCGTTTAGCAGCCATAGTGTGTCTTCCAAAGGTGTGACTCTGTTCTGTTTTGTAATTCAGTTCAAGTGTAGCGATTTTGACATTCCCTCTATAAGCGATATCTTAGGATAAGTGTCTTTTTCTGTGTGACTTATTTCACTTAGAATCATCGGACCTAAATCCACTCATCATGCTGCTAACTAGCCTTATGACATTGATTTCATGGCTGAGTGAAATTCCATTGTGCCAAGTACCACCATTTCTTTATCCATTTTTCACTTTCCTGGGATATTGAAGGTGTGCCGAAGTGGAGGTTCTTGGAAACAGAGCAGCCGTAAAGTTTGGGGTGCCTGTGTCTTGTTGATTTTTAGTTTTCCCGATTTATACGCCCATGAGTGGAAGTGCCCTATGCTCTCTAAGCTGTGTTTATTACTTGTTTCAGGACACACCGTACACTTCTCCAGAGTGCCTGTTGGCAATTTACATCCCGCCCATCAGCGTAGCAAGGCTCCCATGTCTCCATGGCCTGTCCTGCTTTTCTGGTTTTTACACATTTTTCAGCATGGCCCTTTTGACCGAGGGCAAGCGAGACTTCTTTGTAGCGCTGATTTGCCCTTCCGGCTTGCTTGGTTGGCCAAAAAGGGCGTATGCGTTTTTTCCTGAATATATTCAGGAAAAAACGCATACGCCCTTTTTGGCCAAGGGCATCATTGTCAACGTTTTGCCACTTTTCATGTGCTTTAAAGGCGAGTCGAATCTACTTCCTGAAATCTGTTTCCTGCAAATCTGCCTTGCTTTCAAATCCTCTTCGTTGCCTTCCCTCAATATATTTGTGGACGAGAGTTCTCATTTATAACTCTGCACGTTTGTGAATTGCAGTGCCCCTGAGCTCCAATTGTCTACTCGCTTTTTTGGGAGCTGGCCGCAAAAGCGCAGGATTGCTTCAGGCCCTATTTTGGTTCTGGGGGGCAGGCTGAGCCTGTGGTTCATTCTTCTTCCTGATGGGAAAATGGAGTGACCTGTGCCTGTCCCAACACCTAGGGCTAGTCTCTCGTTGGTTCCCCTTCTTCCCGTTCATCCTCAGGACAAATTGCAACCTGTACGAAACAGGAGGTTAAAGGTGCTGATTCTCCAAGTAGGGAGATGGTTAGTCAAGGGGCTGGAATGGCGAACCCGAGCACAAGGAGAGGAGAAATGAGGTGCGTTTTAGAAACATTTCCCGATCTCACGGCATACCATCTTCTGGGTTTCCCATGCATGTTTTGATGTAGGAAGATGCCCTTGTACCTGGAGATTTGAGACCCATGGGGTGGGTACCCCGCGGTGTTACTTTAAAGTATCTGCGTTTGCTCACCCAACCTCACCCATCCTCTCAGCCCCAAGAGTGTCCAGCCTTATGTCTCATCCAGCTGTGGGTCTAGCTATGGTCAATCCAGGTTGCATCAGAGACCCTGAACGGATTTTGTAAGAATTTCTCTCTCTTTCACTGTCTTTGTTTTGTGGGTTTTTTAAAGTAATTTATGTTTAGAATGGGGCTTGGCTGCTTTTCCCTGCTGTGTTGATGCCGCTTTACACCCTCTTGATTCACTTGCAGAGAGATATCGATACATGGGTTTTCAGATTCTTACGAGTCAGATATATTCTTGTGCGGTGACTAGGGGGTGTTGAGTCCAGTTCACTGAGCAGGGAGTAGGCCTTGTCTATTACATATTTGGCTTATGGAGCGGTCTCTGAGCTAATTTCAAACCCTTGTTTTATGCATCACCCCACCTCACCTTTCCCGTTCAGCAGCCATAGTGTGTCTTCCAAAGGTGTGACTCTGTTCTGTTTTGTAATTCAGTTCAAGTGTAGCGATTTTGACATTCCCTCTCTAAGTGATATCTTAGGATAAGTGTCTTTTTCTGTGTGACTTATTTCACTTAGACTCATCGGACCTAAATCCACTCATCATGCTGCTAAATAGCCTTATGACATTGATTTCATGGCTGAGTGAAATTCCATTGTGCCAAGTACCACCATTTCTTTATCCATTTTTCACTTTCCTGGGATATTGAAGGTGTGCCGAAGTGGAGGTTCTTGGAAACAGAGCAGCCGTAAAGTTTGGGGTGCCTGTGTCTTGTTGATTTTTAGTTTTCCCGATTTATACGCCCATGAGTGGAAGTGCCCTATGCTCTCAACGCTGTGTTTATTACTTGTTTCAGGACACACCGTACACTTCTCCAGAGTGCCTGTTGGCAATTTACATCCCGCCCATCAGCGTAGCAAGGCTCCCATGTCTCCATGGCCTGTCCTGCTTTTCTGGTTTTTACACATTTTTCAGCATGGCCCTTTTGACCGAGGGCAAGCGAGACTTCTTTGTAGCGCTGATTTGCCCTTCCGGCTTGCTTGGTTGGCCAAAAAGGGCGTATGCGTTTTTTTCTGAATATATTCAGGAAAAAACGCATACGCCCTTTTTGGCCAAGGGCATCATTGTCAACGTTTTGCCGCTTTTCATGTGCTTTAAAGGCGAGTCGAATCTACCTCCTGAAATCTGTTTCCTGCAAATCTGCCTTGCTTTCAAATCCTCTTCGTTGCCTTCCCTCAATATATTTGTGGACGAGAGTTCTCATTTATAACTCTGCACGTTTGTGAATTGCAGTTCCCCCGAGCTCCATTTGTCTCCTCGCTTTTTTGGGAGCTGGCCGCAAAAGCGCAGGATTGCTTCAGGCCCTATTTTGGTTCTGGAGGCAGGCTGAGCCTGTGGTTCATTCTTCTTCCTGATGGGAAAATGGAGTGACCTGTGCCTGTCCCAACACCTAGGGCTAGTCTCTCGTTGGTTCCCCTTCTTCCCGTTCATCCTCAGGACAAATTGCAACCTGTACGAAACAGGAGGTTAAAGGTGCTGATTCTCCAAGTAGGGAGATGGTTAGTCAAGCGGCTGGAATGGCGAACCCGAGCACAAGGAGAGGAGAAATGAGGTGCGTTTTAGAAACCTTTCCTGATCTCACGGCATACCATCTTCTGGGTTTCCCATGCATGTTTTGATGTAGGAAGATGCCCTTGTACCTGGAGATTTGAGACCCATGGGGTGGGTACCCCGCGGTGTTACTTTAAAGTATCTGCGTTTGCTCACCCAACCTCACCAATCCTCTCAGCCCCAAGAGTGTCCAGCCTTATGTCTCATCCAGCTGTGGGTCTAGCTATGGTCAATCCAGGTTGCATCAGAGACCCTGAACGGATTTTGTAAGAATTTCTCTCTCTTTCACTGTCTTTGTTTTGTGGGTTTTTTAAAGTAATTTATGTTTAGAATGGGGCTTGGCTGCTTTTCCCTGCTGTGTTGATGCCGCTTTACACCCTCTTGATTCACTTGCAGAGAGATATCGATACATAGGTTTTCAGATTCTTACGAGTCAGATATATTCTTGTGCGGTGACTAGGGGGTGTTGAGTCCAGTTCACTGAGCAGGGAGTAGGCCTTGTCTATTACATATTTGGCTTATGGAGCGGTCTCTGAGCTAATTTCAAACCCTTGTTTTATGCATCACCCCACCTCACCTTTCCCGTTCAGCAGCCATAGTGTGTCTTCCAAAGGTGTGATTCTGTTCTGTTTTGTAATTCAGTTCAAGTGTAGCGATTTTGACATTCCCTCTATAAGCGATATCTTAGGATAAGTGTCTTTTCTGTGTGACTTATTTCACTTGAATCATCGGACCTAAATCCACTCATCATGCTGCTAACTAGCCTTATGACATTGATTTCATGGCTGAGTGAAATTCCATTGTGCCAAGTACCACCATTTCTTTATCCATTTTTCACTTTCCTGGGATATTGAAGGTGTGCCGAAGTGGAGGTTCTTGGAAACAGAGCAGCCGTAAAGTTTGGGGTGCCTGTGTCTTGTTGATTTTTAGTTTTCCCGATTTATACGCCCATGAGTGGAAGTGCCCTATGCTCTCAACGCTGTGTTTATTTCTTGTTTCAGGACACACCGTACACTTCTCCAGAGTGCCTGTTTGGCCATTTACATCCCGCCCATCAGCGTAGCAAGGCTCCCATGTCTCCATGGCCTGTCCTGCTTTTCTGGTTTTTACACATTTTTCAGCATGGCCCTTTTGACCGAGGGCAAGCGAGACTTCTTTGTAGCGCTGATTTGCCCTTCCGGCTTGCTTGGTTGGCCAAAAAGGGCGTATGCGTTATTTTCTGAATATATTCAGGAAAAAACGCATACGCCCTTTTTGGCCAAGGGCATCATTGTCAACGTTTTGCCGCTTTTCATGTGCTTTAAAGGCGAGTCGAATCTACCTCCTGAAATCTGTTTCCTGCAAATCTGCCTTGCTTTCAAATCCTCTTCGTTGCCTTCCCTCAATATATTTGTGGACGAGAGTTCTCATTTATAACTCTGCACGTTTGTGAATTGCAGTGCCCCTGAGCTCCATTTGTCTCCTCGCTTTTTTGGGAGCTGGCCGCAAATGTGCAGGATTGCTTCAGGCCGTATTTTGGTTCTGGAGGCAGGCTGAGCCTGTGTTCATTCTTCTTCCTGATGGGAAAATGGAGTGACCTGTGCCTGTCCCAACACCTAGGGCTGGTCTCTCGTTGGTTCCCCTTCTTCCCGTTCATCCTCAGGACAAATTGCAACCTGTACGAAACAGGAGGTTAAAGGTGCTTATTCTCCAAGTAGGGAGATGGTTAGTCAAGCGGCTGGAATGGCGAACCCGAGCACAAGGAGAGGAGAAATGAGGTGCGTTTTAGAAACCTTTCCCGATCTCACGGCATACCATCTTCTGGGTTTCCCATGCATGTTTTGATGTAGGAAGATGCCCTTTTACCTTGAGATTTGAGACCCATGGGGTGGGTACCCCGCGGTGTTACTTTAAAGTATCTGCGTTTGCTCACCCAACCTCACCAATCCTCTCAGCCCCAAGAGTGTCCAGCCTTATGTCTCATCCAGCTGTGGGTCTAGCTATGGTCAATCCAGGTTGCATCAGAGACCCTGAACGGATTTTGTAAGAATTTCTCTCTCTTTCACTGTCTTTGTTTTGTGGGTTTTTTAAAGTAATTTATGTTTAGAATGGGGCTTGGCTGCTTTTCCCTGCTGTGTTGATGCCGCTTTACACCCTCTTGATTCACTTGCAGAGAGATATCGATACATGGGTTTTCAGATTCTTACGAGTCAGATATATTCTTGTGCGGTGACTAGGGGGTGTTGAGTCCAGTTCACTGAGCAGGGAGTAGGCCTTGTCTATTACATATTTGGCTTATGGAGCGGTCTCTGAGCTAATTTCAAACCCTTGTTTTATGCATCACCCCACCTCACCTTTCCCGTTCAGCAGCCATAGTGTGTCTTCCAAAGGTGTGACTCTGTTCTGTTTTGTAATTCAGTTCAAGTGTAGCGATTTTGACATTCCCTCTATAAGCGATATCTTAGGATAAGTGTCTTTTTCTGTGTGACTTATTTCACTTAGAATCATCAGACCTAAATCTACTCATCATGCTGCTAACTAGCCTTATGACATTGATTTCATGGCTGAGTGAAATTCCATTGTGCCAAGTACCACCATTTCTTTATCCATTTTTCACTTTCCTGGGATATTGAAGGTGTGCCGAAGTGGAGGTTCTTGGAAACAGAGCAGCCGTAAAGTTTGGGGTGCCTGTGTCTTGTTGATTTTTAGTTTTCCCGATTTATACGCCCATGAGTGGAAGTGCCCTATGCTCTCTAAGCTGTGTTTATTACTTGTTTCAGGACACACCGTACACTTCTCCAGAGTGCCTGTTGGCAATTTACATCCCGCCCATCAGCGTAGCAAGGCTCCCATGTCTCCATGGCCTGTCCTGCTTTTCTGGTTTTTACAGTTTGTTCAGCATGGCCCTTTTGACCGAGGGCAAGCGAGACTTCTTTGTAGCGCTGATTTGCCCTTCCGGCTTGCTTGGTTGGCCAAAAAGGGCATATGCGTTTTTTCCTGAATATATTCAGGAAAAAACGCATATGCCCTTTTTGGCCAAGGGCATCATTGTCAACGTTTTGCCGCTTTTCATGTGCTTTAAAGGCGAGTCGAATCTACCTCCTGAAATCTGTTTCCTGCAAATCTGCCTTGCTTTCAAATCCTCTTCGTTGCCTTCCCTCAATATATTTGTGGACGAGAGTTCTTATTTATAACTCTGCACGTTTGTGAATTGCAGTGCCCCTGAGCTCCATTTGTCTCCTCGCTTTTTTGGGAGCTGGCCGCAAAAGCGCAGGATTGCTTCAGGCCCTATTTTGGTTCTGGGGGGCAGGCTGAGCCTGTGGTTCATTCTTCTTCCTGATGGGAAAATGGAGTGACCTGTGCCTGTCCCAACACCTAGGGCTAGTCTCTCGTTGGTTCCCCTTCTTCCCGTTCATCCTCAGGACAAATTGCAACCTGTACGAAACAGGAGGTTAAAGGTGCTGATTCTCCAAGTAGGGAGATGGTTAGTCAAGCGGCTGGAATGGCGAACCCGAGCACAAGGAGAGGAGAAATGAGGTGCGTTTTAGAAACCTTTCCCGATCTCACGGCATATCATCTTCTGGGTTTCCCTTGCATGTTTTGATGTAGGAAGATGCCCTTCTACCTGGAGATTTGAGACCCATGGGGTGGGTACCCCGCGGTGTTACTTTAAAGTATCTGCGTTTGCTCACCCAACCTCACCCATCCTCTCAGCCCCAACAGTGTCCAGCCTTATGTCTCATCCAGCTGTGGGTCTAGCTATGGTCAATCCAGGTTGCATCAGAGACCCTGAACGGATTTTGTAAGAATTTCTCTCTCTTTCACTGTCTTTGTTTTGTGGGTTTTTTAAAGTAATTTATGTTTAGAATGGGGCTTGGCTGCTTTTCCCTGCTGTGTTGATGCCGCTTTACACCCTCTTGATTCACTTGCAGAGAGATATCGATACATGGGTTTTCAGATTCTTACGAGTCAGATATATTCTTGTGCGGTGACTAGGGGGTGTTGAGTCCAGTTCACTGAGCAGGGAGTAGGCCTTGTCTATTACATATTTGGCTTATGGAGCGGTCTCTGAGCTAATTTCAAACCCTTGTTTTATGCATCACCCCACCTCACCTTTCCCGTTCAGCAGCCATAGTGTGTCTTCCAAAGGTGTGACTCTGTTCTGTTTTGTAATTCAGTTCAAGTGTAGCGATTTTGACATTCCCTCTATAAGCGATATCTTAGGATAAGTGTCTTTTTCTGTGTGACTTATTTCACTTAGAATCATCGGACCTAAATCCACTCATCATGCTGCTAACTAGCCTTATGACATTGATTTCATGGCTGAGTGAAATTCCATTGTGCCAAGTACCACCATTTCTTTATCCATTTTTCACTTTCCTGGGATATTGAAGGTGTGCCGAAGTGAAGGTTCTTGGAAACAGAGCAGCCGTAAAGTTTGGGGTGCCTGTGTCTTGTTGATTTTTAGTTTTCCCGATTTATACGCCCATGAGTGGAAGTGCCCTATGCTCTCTAAGCTGTGTTTATTACTTGTTTCAGGACACACCGTACACTTCTCCAGAGTGCCTGTTGGCAATTTACATCCCGCCCATCAGCGTAGCAAGGCTCCCATGTCTCCATGGCCTGTCCTGCTTTTCTGGTTTTTACACATTTTTCAGCATGGCCCTTTTGACCGAGGGCAAGCGAGACTTCTTTGTAGCGCTGATTTGCCCTTCCGGCTTGCTTGGTTGGCCAAAAAGGGCGTATGCGTTATTTTCTGAATATATTCAGGAAAAAACGCATACGCCCTTTTTGGCCAAGGGCATAATTGTCAACGTTTTGCCGCTTTTCATGTGCTTTAAAGGCGAGTCGAATCTACCTCCTGAAATCTGTTTCCTGCAAATCTGCCTTGCTTTCAAATCCTCTTCGTTGCCTTCCCTCAATATATTTGTGGACGAGAGTTCTCATTTATAACTCTGCACGTTTGTGAATTGCAGTGCCCCTGAGCTCCATTTGTCTCCTCGCTTTTTTGGGAGCTGGCCGCAAAAGCACAGGATTGCTTCAGGCCGTATTTTGGTTCTGGAGGCAGGCTGAGCCTGTGGTTCATTCTTCTTCCTGATGGGAAAATGGAGTGACCTGTGCCTGTCCCAACACCTAGGGCTAGTCTCTCGTTGGTTCCCCTTCTTCCCGTTCATCCTCAGGACAAATTGCAACCTGTACGAAACAGGAGGTTAAAGGTGCTTATTCTCCAAGTAGGGAGATGGTTAGTCAAGCGGCTGGAATGGCGAACCCGAGCACAAGGAGAGGAGAAATGAGGTGCGTTTTAGAAACCTTTCCCGATCTCACGGCATACCATCTTCTGGGTTTCCCATGCATGTTTTGATGTAGGAAGATGCCCTTGTACCTGGAGATTTGAGACCCATGGGGTGGGTACCCCGCGGTGTTACTTTAAAGTATCTGCGTTTGCTCACCCAACCTCACCAATCCTCTCAGCCCCAAGAGTGTCCAGCCTTATGTCTCATCCAGCTGTGGGTCTAGCTATGGTCAATCCAGGTTGCATCAGAGACCCTGAACGGATTTTGTAAGAATTTCTCTCTCTTTCACTGTCTTTGTTTTGTGGGGTTTTTAAAGTAATTTATGTTTAGAATGGGGCTTGGCTGCTTTTCCCTGCTGTGTTGATGCCGCTTTACACCCTCTTGATTCACTTGCAGAGAGATATCGATACATGGGTTTTCAGATTCTTACGAGTCAGATATATTCTTGTGCGGTGACTAGGGGGTGTTGAGTCCAGTTCACTGAGCAGGGAGTAGGCCTTGTCTATTACATATTTGGCTTATGGAGCGGTCTCTGAGCTAATTTCAAACCCTTGTTTTATGCATCACCCCACCTCACCTTTCCCGTTCAGCAGCCATAGTGTGTCTTCCAAAGGTGTGACTCTGTTCTGTTTTGTAATTCAGTTCAAGTGTAGCGATTTTGACATTCCCTCTATAAGCGATATCTTAGGATAAGTGTCTTTTTCTGTGTGACTTATTTCACTTAGAATCATCAGACCTAAATCTACTCATCATGCTGCTAACTAGCCTTATGACATTGATTTCATGGCTGAGTGAAATTCCATTGTGCCAAGTACCACCATTTCTTTATCCATTTTTCACTTTCCTGGGATATTGAAGGTGTGCCGAAGTGGAGGTTCTTGGAAACAGAGCAGCCGTAAAGTTTGGGGTGCCTGTGTCTTGTTGATTTTTAATTTTCCCGATTTATACGCCCATGAGTGGAAGTGCCCTATGCTCTCTAAGCTGTGTTTATTACTTGTTTCAGGACACACCGTACACTTCTCCAGAGTGCCTGTTGGCAATTTACATCCCGCCCATCAGCGTAGCAAGGCTCCCATGTCTCCATGGCCTGTCCTGCTTTTCTGGTTTTTACAGTTTGTTCAGCATGGCCCTTTTGACCGAGGGCAAGCGAGACTTCTTTGTAGCGCTGATTTGCCCTTCCGGCTTGCTTGGTTGGCCAAAAAGGGCATATGCGTTTTTTCCTGAATATATTCAGGAAAAAACGCATATGCCCTTTTTGGCCAAGGGCATCATTGTCAACGTTTTGCCGCTTTTCATGTGCTTTAAAGGCGAGTCGAATCTACCTCCTGAAATCTGTTTCCTGCAAATCTGCCTTGCTTTCAAATCCTCTTCGTTGCCTTCCCTCAATATATTTGTGGACGAGAGTTCTCATTTATAACTCTGCACGTTTGTGAATTGCAGTGCCCCTGAGCTCCATTTGTCTCCTCGCTTTTTTGGGAGCTGGCCGCAAAAGCGCAGGATTGCTTCAGGCCCTATTTTGGTTCTGGGGGGCAGGCTGAGCCTGTGGTTCATTCTTCTTCCTGATGGGAAAATGGAGTGACCTGTGCCTGTCCCAACACCTAGGGCTAGTCTCTCGTTGGTTCCCCGTCTTCCCGTTCATCCGCAGGACAAATTGCAACCTGTACGAAACAGGAAGTTAAAGGTGCTGATTCTCCAAGTAGGGAGATGGTTACTCAATCGGCTGGAATGGCGAACCCGAGCACAAGGAGAGGAGAAATGAGGTGCGTTTTAGAAACTTTTCCCCATCTCACGGCATACCATCTTCTGGGTTTCCCATGCATGTTTTGATGTAGGAAGATGCCCTTGTACCTGGAGATTTGAGACCCATGGGGTGGTTACCCCGCGGTGTTACTTTAAAGTATCTGCGTTTGCTCACCCAACCTCACCAATCCTCTCAGCCCCAAGAGTGTCCAGCCTTATGTCTCATCCAGCTGTGGGTCTTGATATCGTCAATCCAGGTTGCATCAGAGACCCTGAACGGATTTTGTAAGAATTTCTCTCTCTTTCACTGTCTTTGTTTTGTGGGTTTTTCAAAGTAATTTATGTTTAGAATGGGGCTTGGCTGCTTTTCCCTGCTGTGTTTATGCCGCTTTACACCCTCTTGATTCACTTGCAGAGAGATAGCGATACATAGGTTTTCAGATTCTTACTAGTCAGATATATTCTTGTGCGGTGATTAGGGGGTGTTGAGTCCAGTACACTGAGCAGGGAGTAGGCCTTGTCTATTACATATTTGGCTTATGGAGCGGTCTCTGAGCTAATTTCAAACCCTTGTTCTATGCATCACCCCACTCACCTTTCCCGTTAAGCAGCCATAGTGTGTCTTCTAATGGTGTGACTCTGTTCTGTTTTGTAATTCAGTTCAAGTGTAGCGATTTTGACATTCCCTCTATAAGCGATATCTTAGGATAAGTGCCTTTTTCTGTGTGACTTATTTCACTTAGAATCATCGGACCTAAATCCACTCATCATGCTGCTAACTAGCCTTATGACATTGATTTCATGGTTGAGTGAAATTCCATTGTGCCAATTACCACCATTTCTTTATCCATTTTTCACTTTCCTGGGATATTGAAGGTGTGCCGAAGTGGAGGTTCTTGGAAACAGAGCAGCCGTAAAGTTTGGGGTGCCTGTGTCTTGTTGATTTTTAGTTTTCCCGAAATATACGCCCATGAGTGGAAATGCCCTATGCTCTCTAAGCTGTGTTTATTACTTGTTTCAGGACACACCGTACACTTCTCCAGAGTGCCTGTTGGCCATTTACATCCCGCCCATCAGCGTAGCAAGGCTCCCATGTCTCCATGGCCTGTCCTGCTTGTCTGGTTTTTACACATTTTTCAGCATGGCCCTTTTGACCGAGGGCAAGCGAGACTTCTTTGTAGCGCTGATTTGCCCTTCCGGCTTGATTGGTTGGCCAAAAAGGGCGTATGCGTTTTTTCCTGAATATATTCAGGAAAAAACGCATACGCCCTTTTTGGACAAGGGCATCATTGTCAACGTTTTGCCGCTTTTCATGTGCTTTAAAGGCGAGTCGAATCTACCTCCTGAAATCTGTTTCCTGCAAATCTGCCTTGCTTTCAAATCCTCTTCGTTGCCTTCCCTCAATATATTTGTGGACGAGAGTTCTCATTTATAACTCTGCACGTTTGTGAATTGCAGTGCCCCTGAGCTCCATTTGTCTCCTCGCTTTTTTGGGAGCTGGCCGCAAAAGCGCAGGATTGCTTCAGGCCGTATTTTGGTTCTGGAGGCAGGCTGAGCCTGTGGTTCATTCTTCTTCCTGATGGGAAAATGGAGTGACCTGTGCCTGTCCCAACACCTAGGGCTAGTCTCTCGTTGGTTCCCCGTCTTCCCGTTCATCCTCAGGACAAATTGCAACCTGTACGAAACAGGAGGTTAAAGGGGCTGATTCTCCAAGTAGGGAGATGGTTAGTCAAGCGGCTGGAATGGCGAACCCGAGCACAAGGAGAGGAGAAATGAGGTGCGTTTTAGAAACCTTTCCCGATCTCACGGCATACCATCTTCTGGGATTCCCATGCATGTTTTGATGTAGGAAGATGCCCTTGTACCTGGAGATTTGAGACCCATGGGGTGGGTACCCCACGGTGTTACTTTAAAGTATCTGCGTTTGCTCACCCAACCTCACCAATCCTCTCAGCCCCAAGAGTGTCCAGCCTCATGTCTCATCCAGCTGTGGGTCTAGATATGGTCAATCCAGGTTGCATCAGAGACCCTGAACGGATTTTGTAAGAATTTCTCTCTCTTTCACTGTCTTTGTTTTGTGGGTTTTTCAAAGTAATTTATGTTTAGAATGGGGCTTGGCTGCTTTTCCCTGCTGTGTTTATGCCGCTTTACATCCTCTTGATTCACTTGCAGAGAGATATCGATATATGGGTTTTCAGATTCTTACGAGTCAGATATATTCTTGTGCGGTGACTAGGGGGTGTTGAGTCCAGTTCACTGAGCAGGGAGTAGGCCTTGTCTATTACATATTTGGCTTATGGAGCGGTGTCTGAGCTAATTTCAAACCCTTGTTTTATGCATCACCCCACCTCACCTTTCCCGTTCAGCAGCCATAGTGTGTCTTCCAAAGGTGTGACTCTGTTCTGTTTTGTAATTCAGTTCAAGTGTAGCGATTTTGACATTCCCTCTATAAGCGATATCTTAGGATAAGTGTCTTTTTCTGTGTGACTTATTTCACTTAGAATCATCGTCGCTAAATCCACTCATCATGCTGCTAACTAGCCTTATGACATTGATTTCATGGCTGAGTGATATTCCATTGTGCCAAGTCCCACCATTTCTTTATCCATTTTTCACTTTCCTGGGATATTGAAGGTGTGCCGAAGTGGAGGTTCTTGGAAACAGAGCAGCCGTAAAGTTTGGGGTGCCTGTGTCTTGTTGATTTTTAGTTTTCCCGATTTATACGCCCAAGAGTGGAAGTGCCCTATGCTCTCAACGCTGTGTTTATTACTTGTTTCAGGACACACCGTACACTTCTCCAGAGTGCCTGTTGGCAATTTACATCCCGCCCATCAGCGTAGCAAGGCTCCCATGTCTCCATGGCCTGTCCTGCTTTTCTGGTTTTTACACATTTTTCAGCATGGCCCTTTAGACCGAGGGCAAGCGAGAATTCTTTGTAGCGCTGATTTGCCCTTCCGGATTGCTTGGTTGGCCAAAAAGGGCGTATGCGTTTTTTTCTGAATATATTCAGGAAAAAACGCATACGCCCTTTTTGGCCAAGGGCATCATTGTCAACGTTTTGCCACTTTTCATGTGCTTTAAAGGCGAGTCGAATCTACCTCCTGAAATCTGTTTCCTGCAAATCTGCCTTGCTTTCAAATCCTCTTCGTTGCCTTCCCTCAATATATTTGTGGACGAGAGTTCTCATTTATAACTCTGCACGTTTGTGAATTGCAGTGCCCCTGAGCTCCATTTTTCTACTCGCTTTTTTGGGAGCTGGCCGCAAAAGCGCAGGATTGCTTCAGGCCCTATTTTGGTTCTGGGGGGCAGGCTGAGCCTGTGGTTCATTCTTCTTCCTGATGGGAAAATGGAGTGACCTGTGCCTGTCCCAACACCTAGGGCTAGTCTCTCGTTGGTTCCCCTTCTTCCCGTTCATCCTCAGGACAAATTGCAACCTGTACGAAACAGGAGGTTAAAGGTGCTGATTCTCCAAGTAGGGAGATGGTTAGTCAAGCGGCTGGAATGGCGAACCCGAGCACAAGGAGAGGAGAAATGAGGTGCGTTTTAGAAACCTTTCCCGATCTCACGGCATACCATCTTCTGGGTTTCCCATGCATGTTTTGATGTAGGAAGATGCCCTTGTACCTGGAGATTTGAGACCCATGGGGTGGGTACCCCGCGGTGTTACTTTAAAGTATCTGCGTTTGCTCACCCAACCTCACCAATCCTCTCAGCCCCAAGAGTGTCCAGCCTTATGTCTCATCCAGCTGTGGGTCTAGCTATGGTCAATCCAGGTTGCATCAGAGACCCTGAACGGATTTTGTAAGAATTTCTCTCTCTTTCACTGTCTTTGTTTTGTGGGTTTTTTAAAGTAATTTATGTTTAGAATGGGGCTTGGCTGCTTTTCCCTGCTGTGTTGATGCCGCTTTACACCCTCTTGATTCACTTGCAGAGAGATATCGATACATGGGTTTTCAGATTCTTACGAGTCAGATATATTCTTGTGCGGTGACTAGGGGGTGTTGAGTCCAGTTCACTGAGCAGGGAGTAGGCCTTGTCTATTACATATTTGGCTTATGGAGCGGTCTCTGAGCTAATTTCAAACCCTTGTTTTATGCATCACCCCACCTCACCTTTCCCGTTCAGCAGCCATAGTGTGTCTTCCAAAGGTGTGACTCTGTTCTGTTTTGTAATTCAGTTCAAGTGTAGCGATTTTGACATTCCCTCTATAAGTGATATCTTAGGATAAGTGTCTTTTTCTGTGTGACTTATTTCACTTAGAATCATCGGACCTAAATCCACTCATCATGCTGCTAACTAGCCTTATGACATTGATTTCATGGCTGAGTGAAATTCCATTGTGCCAAGTACCACCATTTCTTTATCCATTTTTCACTTTCCTGGGATATTGAAGGTGTGCCGAAGTGGAGGTTCTTGGAAACAGAGCAGCCGTAAAGTTTGGGGTGCCTGTGTCTTGTTGATTTTTAGTTTTCCCGATTTATACGCCCATGAGTGGAAGTGCCCTATGCTCTCAACGCTGTGTTTATTACTTGTTTCAGGACACACCGTACACTTCTCCAGAGTGCCTGTTGGCAATTTACATCCCGCCCATCAGCGTAGCAAGGCTCCCATGTCTCCATGGCCTGTCCTGCTTTTCTGGTTTTTACACATTTTTCAGCATGGCCCTTTTGACCGAGGGCAAGCGAGACTTCTTTGTAGCGCTGATTTGCCCTTCCGGCTTGCTTGGTTGGCCAAAAAGGGCATATGCGTTTTTTCCTGAATATATTCAGGAAAAAACGCATATGCCCTTTTTGGCCAAGGGCATCATTGTCAACGTTTTGCCGCTTTTCATGTGCTTTAAAGGCGAGGCGAATCTACCTCCTGAAATCTGTTTCCTGCAAATCTGCCTTGCTTTCAAATCCTCTTCGTTGCCTTCCCTCAATATATTTGTGGACGAGAGTTCTCATTTATAACTCTGCACGTTTGTGAATTGCAGTGCCCCTGAGCTCCATTTGTCTCCTCGCTTTTTTGGGAGCTGGCCGCAAAAGCGCAGGATTGCTTCAGGCCCTATTTTGGTTCTGGGGGGCAGGCTGAGCCTGTGGTTCATTCTTCTTCCTGATGGGAAAATGGAGTGACCTGTGCCTGTCCCAACACCTAGGGCTAGTCTCTCGTTGGTTCCCCTTCTTCCCGTTCATCCTCAGGACAAATTGCAACCTGTACGAAACAGGAGGTTAAAGGTGCTGATTCTCCAAGTAGGGAGATGGTTAGTCAAGCGGCTGGAATGGCGAACCCGAGCACAAGGAGAGGAGAAATGAGGTGCGTTTTAGAAACCTTTCCCGATCTCACGGCATACCATCTTCTGGGTTTCCCATGCATGTTTTGATGTAGGAAGATGCCCTTGTACCTGGAGATTTGAGACCCATGGGGTGGGTACCCCGCGGTGTTACTTTAAAGTATCTGCGTTTGCTCACCCAACCTCACCAATCCTCTCAGCCCCAAGAGTGTCCAGCCTTATGTCTCATCCAGCTGTGGGTCTAGCTATGGTCAATCCAGGTTGCATCAGAGACCCTGAACGGATTTTGTAAGAATTTCTCTCTCTTTCACTGTCTTTGTTTTGTGGGTTTTTTAAAGTAATTTATGTTTAGAATGGGGCTTGGCTGCTTTTCCCTGCTGTGTTGATGCCGCTTTACACCCTCTTGATTCACTTGCAGAGAGATATCGATACATGGGTTTTCAGATTCTTACGAGTCAGATATATTCTTGTGCGGTGACTAGGGGGTGTTGAGTCCAGTTCACTGAGCAGGGAGTAGGCCTTGTCTATTACATATTTGGCTTATGGAGCGGTCTCTGAGCTAATTTCAAACCCTTGTTTTATGCATCACCCCACCTCACCTTTCCCGTTCAGCAGCCATAGTGTGTCTTCCAAAGGTGTGACTCTGTTCTGTTTTGTAATTCAGTTCAAGTGTAGCGATTTTGACATTCCCTCTATAAGTGATATCTTAGGATAAGTGTCTTTTTCTGTGTGACTTATTTCACTTAGAATCATCGGACCTAAATCCACTCATCATGCTGCTAACTAGCCTTATGACATTGATTTCATGGCTGAGTGAAATTCCATTGTGCCAAGTACCACCATTTCTTTATCCATTTTTCACTTTCCTGGGATATTGAAGGTGTGCCGAAGTGGAGGTTCTTGGAAACAGAGCAGCCGTAAAGTTTGGGGTGCCTGTGTCTTGTTGATTTTTAGTTTTCCCGATTTATACGCCCATGAGTGGAAGTGCCCTATGCTCTCTAAGCTGTGTTTATTACTTGTTTCAGGACACACCGTACACTTCTCCAGAGTGCCTGTTGGCAATTTACATCCCGCCCATCAGCGTAGCAAGGCTCCCATGTCTCCATGGCCTGTCCTGCTTTTCTGGTTTTTACACATTTTTCAGCATGGCCCTTTTGACCGAGGGCAAGCGAGACTTCTTTGTAGCGCTGATTTGCCCTTCCGGCTTGCTTGGTTGGCCAAAAAGGGCATATGCGTTTTTTCCTGAATATATTCAGGAAAAAACGCATATGCCCTTTTTGGCCAAGGGCATCATTGTCAACGTTTTGCCGCTTTTCATGTGCTTTAAAGGCGAGGCGAATCTACCTCCTGAAATCTGTTTCCTGCAAATCTGCCTTGCTTTCAAATCCTCTTCGTTGCCTTCCCTCAATATATTTGTGGACGAGAGTTCTCATTTATAACTCTGCACGTTTGTGAATTGCAGTGCCCCTGAGCTCCATTTGTCTCCTCGCTTTTTTGGGAGCTGGTCGCAAAAGCGCAGGATTGCTTCAGGCCCTATTTTGGTTCTGGGGGGCAGGCTGAGCCTGTGGTTCATTCTTCTTCCTGATGGGAAAATGGAGTGACCTGTGCCTGTCCCAACACCTAGGGCTAGTCTCTCGTTGGTTCCCCTTCTTCCCGTTCATCCTCAGGACAAATTGCAACCTGTACGAAACAGGAGGTTAAAGGTGCTGATTCTCCAAGTAGGGAGATGGTTAGTCAAGCGGCTGGAATGGCGAACCCGAGCACAAGGAGAGGAGAAATGAGGTGCGTTTTAGAAACCTTTCCCGATCTCACGGCATACCATCTTCTGGGTTTCCCATGCATGTTTTGATGTAGGAAGATGCCCTTGTACCTGGAGATTTGAGACCCATGGGGTGGGTACCCCGCGGTGTTACTTTAAAGTATCTGCGTTTGCTCACCCAACCTCACCAATCCTCTCAGCCCCAAGAGTGTCCAGCCTTATGTCTCATCCAGCTGTGGGTCTAGCTATGGTCAATCCAGGTTGCATCAGAGACCCTGAACGGATTTTGTAAGAATTTCTCTCTCTTTCACTGTCTTTGTTTTGTGGGTTTTTTAAAGTAATTTATGTTTAGAATGGGGCTTGGCTGCTTTTCCCTGCTGTGTTGATGCCGCTTTACACCGTCTTGATTCACTTGCAGAGAGATATCGATACATGGGTTTTCAGATTCTTATGAGTCAGATATATTCTTGTGCGGTGACTAGGGGGTGTTGAGTCCAGTTCACTGAGCAGGGAGTAGGCCTTGTCTATTACATATTTGGCTTATGGAGCGGTCTCTGAGCTAATTTCAAACCCTTGTTTTATGCATCACCCCACCTCACCTTTCCCGTTCAGCAGCCATAGTGTGTCTTCCAAAGGTGTGACTCTGTTCTGTTTTGTAATTCAGTTCAAGTGTAGCGATTTTGACATTCCCTCTATAAGTGATATCTTAGGATAAGTGTCTTTTTCTGTGTGACTTATTTCACTTAGAATCATCGGACCTAAATCCACTCATCATGCTGCTAACTAGCCTTATGACATTGATTTCATGGCTGAGTGAAATTCCATTGTGCCAAGTACCACCATTTCTTTATCCATTTTTCACTTTCCTGGGATATTGAAGGTGTGCCGAAGTGGAGGTTCTTGGAAACAGAGCAGCCGTAAAGTTTGGGGTGCCTGTGTCTTGTTGATTTTTAGTTTTCCCGATTTATACGCCCATGAGTGGAAGTGCCCTATGCTCTCTAAGCTGTGTTTATTACTTGTTTCAGGACACACCGTACACTTCTCCAGAGTGCCTGTTGGCAATTTACATCCCGCCCATCAGCGTAGCAAGGCTCCCATGTCTCCATGGCCTGTCCTGCTTTTCTGGTTTTTACACTTTTTTCAGCATGGCCCTTTGGACCGAGGGCAAGCGAGACTTCTTTGTAGCGCTGATTTGCCCTTCCGGCTTGCTTGGTTGGCCAAAAAGGGCGTATGCGTTTTTTCCTGAATATATTCAGGAAAAAACGCATACGCCCTTTTTGGCCAAGGGCATCATTGTCAACGTTTTGCCGCTTTTCATGTGCTTTAAAGGCGAGTCGAATCTACCTCCTGAAATCTGTTTCCTGCAAATCTGCCTTGCTTTCAAATCCTCTTCGTTGCCTTCCCTCAATATATTTGTGGACGAGAGTTCTTATTTATAACTCTGCACGTTTGTGAATTGCAGTGCCCCTGAGCTCCATTTGTCTCCTCGCTTTTTTGGGAGCTGGCCGTAAAAGCGCAGGATTGCTTCAGGCCCTATTTTGGTTCTGGGGGGCAGGCTGAGCCTGTGGTTCATTCTTCTTCCTGATGGGAAAATGGAGTGACCTGTGCCTGTCCCAACACCTAGGGCTAGTCTCTCGTTGGTTCCCCTTCTTCCCGTTCATCCTCAGGACAAATTGCAACCTGTACGAAACAGGAGGTTAAAGGTGCTGATTCTCCAAGTAGGGAGATGGTTAGTCAAGCGGCTGGAATGGCGAACCCGAGCACAAGGAGAGGAGAAATGAGGTGCGTTTTAGAAACCTTTCCCGATCTCACGGCATAC
The DNA here is from genome assembly GCF_028564815.1 of Eubalaena glacialis. Lineage (NCBI taxonomy): Eukaryota > Metazoa > Chordata > Mammalia > Artiodactyla > Balaenidae > Eubalaena > Eubalaena glacialis. The sequence goes on along the minus strand of NW_026871174.1, from coordinate 267,677 downwards.
CATCTTCTGGGTTTCCCATGCATGTTTTGATGTAGGAAGATGCCCTTGTACCTGGAGATTTGAGACCCATGGGGTGGGTACCCCGCGGTGTTACTTTAAAGTATCTGCGTTTGCTCACCCAACCTCACCAATCCTCTCAGCCCCAAGAGTGTCCAGCCTTATGTCTCATCCAGCTGTGGGTCTAGCTATGGTCAATCCAGGTTGCATCAGAGACCCTGAACGGATTTTGTAAGAATTTCTCTCTCTTTCACTGTCTTTGTTTTGTGGGTTTTTTAAAGTAATTTATGTTTAGAATGGGGCTTGGCTGCTTTTCCCTGCTGTGTTGATGCCGCTTTACACCCTCTTGATTCACTTGCAGAGAAATATCGATACATGGGTTTTCAGATTCTTACGAGTCAGATATATTCTTGTGCGGTGACTAGGGGGTGTTGAGTCCAGTTCACTGAGCAGGGAGTAGGCCTTGTCTATTACATATTTGGCTTATGGAGCGGTCTCTGAGCTAATTTCAAACCCTTGTTTTATGCATCACCCCACCTCACCTTTCCCGTTCAGCAGCCATAGTGTGTCTTCCAAAGGTGTGACTCTGTTCTGTTTTGTAATTCAGTTCAAGTGTAGCGATTTTGACATTCCCTCTATAAGTGATATCTTAGGATAAGTGTCTTTTTCTGTGTGACTTATTTCACTTAGAATCATCGGACCTAAATCCACTCATCATGCTGCTAACTAGCCTTATGACATTGATTTCATGGCTGAGTGAAATTCCATTGTGCCAAGTACCACCATTTCTTTATCCATTTTTCACTTTCCTGGGATATTGAAGGTGTGCCGAAGTGGAGGTTCTTGGAAACAGAGCAGCCGTAAAGTTTGGGGTGCCTGTGTCTTGTTGATTTTTATTTTTCCCGATTTATACGCCCATGAGTGGAAGTGCCCTATGCTCTCTAAGCTGTGTTTATTACTTGTTTCAGGACACACCGTACACTTCTCCAGAGTGCCTGTTGGCAATTTACATCCCGCCCATCAGCGTAGCAAGGCTCCCATGTCTCCATGGCCTGTCCTGCTTTTCTGGTTTTTACACATTTTTCAGCATGGCCCTTTTGACCGAGGGCAAGCGAGACTTCTTTGTAGCGCTGATTTGCCCTTCCGGCTTGCTTGGTTGGCCAAAAAGGGCGTATGCGTTTTTTCCTGAATATATTCAGGAAAAAACGCATACGCCCTTTTTGGCCAAGGGCATCATTGTCAACGTTTTGCCGCTTTTCATGTGCTTTAAAGGCGAGGCGAATCTACCTCCTGAAATCTGTTTCCTGCAAATCTGCCTTGCTTTCAAATCCTCTTCGTTGCCTTCCCTCAATATATTTGTGGACGAGAGTTCTTATTTATAACTCTGCACGTTTGTGAATTGCAGTGCCCCTGAGCTCCATTTGTCTCCTCGCTTTTTTGGGAGCTGGCCGCAAAAGCGCAGGATTGCTTCAGGCCCTATTTTGGTTCTGGGGGGCAGGCTGAGCCTGTGGTTCATTCTTCTTCCTGATGGGAAAATGGAGTGACCTGTGCCTGTCCCAACACCTAGGGCTAGTCTCTCGTTGGTTCCCCTTCTTCCCGTTCATCCTCAGGACAAATTGCAACCTGTACGAAACAGGAGGTTAAAGGTGCTGATTCTCCAAGTAGGGAGATGGTTAGTCAAGCGGCTGGAATGGCGAACCCGAGCACAAGGAGAGGAGAAATGAGGTGCGTTTTAGAAACCTTTCCCGATCTCACGGCATACCATCTTCTGGGTTTCCCATGCATGTTTTGATGTAGGAAGATGCCCTTGTACCTGGAGATTTGAGACCCATGGGGTGGGTACCCCGCGGTGTTACTTTAAAGTATCTGCGTTTGCTCACCCAACCTCACCAATCCTCTCAGCCCCAAGAGTGTCCAGCCTTATGTCTCATCCAGCTGTGGGTCTAGCTATGGTCAATCCAGGTTGCATCAGAGACCCTGAACGGATTTTGTAAGAATTTCTCTCTCTTTCACTGTCTTTGTTTTGTGGGTTTTTTAAAGTAATTTATGTTTAGAATGGGGCTTGGCTGCTTTTCCCTGCTGTGTTGATGCCGCTTTACACCCTCTTGATTCACTTGCAGAGAGATATCGATACATGGGTTTTCAGATTCTTACGAGTCAGATATATTCTTGTGCGGTGACTAGGGGGTGTTGAGTCCAGTTCACTGAGCAGGGAGTAGGCCTTGTCTATTACATATTTGGCTTATGGAGCGGTCTCTGAGCTAATTTCAAACCCTTGTTTTATGCATCACCCCACCTCACCTTTCCCGTTCAGCAGCCATAGTGTGTCTTCCAAAGGTGTGATTCTGTTCTGTTTTGTAATTCAGTTCAAGTGTAGCGATTTTGACATTCCCTCTATAAGCGATATCTTAGGATAAGTGTCTTTTCTGTGTGACTTATTTCACTTGAATCATCGGACCTAAATCCACTCATCATGCTGCTAACTAGCCTTATGACATTGATTTCATGGCTGAGTGAAATTCCATTGTGCCAAGTACCACCATTTCTTTATCCATTTTTCACTTTCCTGGGATATTGAAGGTGTGCCGAAGTGGAGGTTCTTGGAAACAGAGCAGCCGTAAAGTTTGGGGTGCCTGTGTCTTGTTGATTTTTAGTTTTCCCGATTTATACGCCCATGAGTGGAAATGCCCTATGCTCTCTAAGCTGTGTTTATTACTTGTTTCAGGACACACCATACACATCTCCAGAGTGCCTGTTGGCAATTTACATCCCGCCCATCAGCGTAGCAAGGCTCCGATGTCTCCATGGCCTGTCCTGCTTTTCTGGTTTTTACACATTTTTCAGCATGGCCCTTTTGACCGAGGGCAAGCGAGACTTCTTTGTAGCGCTGATTTGCCCTTCCGGCTTGCTTGGTTGGCCAAAATGGGCGTATGCGTTTTTTCCTGAATATATTCAGGAAAAAACGCATACGCCCTTTTTGGCCAAGGGCATCATTGTCAAAGTTTTGCCGCTTTTCATGTGCTTTAAAGGCGAGTCGAATCTACCTCCTGAAATCTGTTTCCTGCAAATCTGCCTTGCTTTCAAATCCTCTTCGTTGCCTTCCCTCAATATATTTGTGGACGAGAGTTCTCATTTATAACTCTGCACGTTTGTGAATTGCAGTGCCCCTGAGCTCCATTTGTCTCCTCGCTTTTTTGGGAGCTGGCCGCAAAAGCGCAGGATTGCTTCAGGCCCTATTTTGGTTCTGGGGGGCAGGCTGAGCCTGTGGTTCATTCTTCTTCCTGATGGGAAAATGGAGTGACCTGTGCCTGTCCCAACACCTAGGGCTAGTCTCTCGTTGGTTCCCCTTCTTCCCGTTCATCCTCAGGACAAATTGCAACCTGTATGAAACAGGAGGTTAAAGGTGCTGATTCTCCAAGTAGGGAGATGGTTAGTCAAGCGGCTGGAATGGCGAACCCGAGCACAAGGAGAGGAGAAATGAGGTGCGTTTTAGAAACCTTTCCCGATCTCACGGCATACCATCTTCTGGGTTTCCCATGCATGTTTTGATGTAGGAAGATGCCCTTGTACCTGGAGATTTCAGACCCATGGGGTGGGTACCCCGCGGTGTTACTTTAAAGTATCTGCGTTTGCTCACCCAACCTCACCAATCCTCTCACCCCCAAGAGTGTCCAGCCTTATGTCTCATCCAGCTGTGGGTCTAGCTATGGTCAATCCAGGTTGCATCAGTGACCCTGAACGGATTTTGTAAGAATTTCTCTCTCTTTCACTGTCTTTGTTTTGTGGGTTTTTCAAAGTAATTTATGTTTAGAATGGGGCTTGGCTGCTTTTCCCTGCTGTGTTTATGCCGCTTTACACCCTCTTGATTCACTTGCAGAGAGATATCGATACATAGGTTTTCAGATTCTTACTACTCAGATATATTCTTGTGCGGTGACTAGGGGGTATTGAGTCCAGTTCACTGAGCAGGGAGTAGGCCTTGTCTATTACATATTTGGCTTATGGAGCGGTCTCTGAGCTAATTTCAAACCCTTGTTCTATGCATCACCCCACTCACCTTTCCCGTTAAGCAGCCATAGTGTGTCTTCTAAAGGTGTGACTCTGTTCTGTTTTGTAATTCAGTTCAAGTGTAGCGATTTTGACATTCCCTCTATAAGCGATATCTTAGGAAAAGTGTCTTTTTCTGTGTGACTTATTTCACTTAGAATCATCGTCGCTAAATCCACTCATCATGCTGCTAACTAGCCTTATGACATTGATTTCATGGCTGAGTGATATTCCATTGTGCCAAGTCCCACCATTTCTTTATCCATTTTTCTCTTTCCTGGGATTTTGAAGGTGTACCGAAGTGGAGGTTCTTGGAAACAGAGCAGCCGTAAAGTTTGGGGTGCCTGTGTCTTGTTGATTTTTAGTTTTCCCGATTTATACGCCCATGAGTGGAAGTGCCCTATGCTCTCAACGCTGTGTTTATTACTTGTTTCAGGACACACCGTACACTTCTCCAGAGTGCCTGTTGGCAATTTACATCCCGCCCATCAGCGTAGCAAGGCTCCCATGTCTCCATGGCCTGTCCTGCTTTTCTGGTTTTTACACATTTTTCAGCATGGCCCTTTTGACCGAGGGCAAGCGAGACTTCTTTGTAGCGCTGATTTGCCCTTCCGGCTTGCTTGGTTGGCCAAAAAGGGCATATGCGTTTTTTCCTGAATATATTCAGGAAAAAACGCATATGCCCTTTTTGGCCAAGGGCATCATTGTCAACGTTTTGCCGCTTTTCATGTGCTTTAAAGGCGAGGCGAATCTACCTCCTGAAATCTGTTTCCTGCAAATCTGCCTTGCTTTCAAATCCTCTTCGTTGCCTTCCCTCAATATATTTGTGGACGAGAGTTCTCATTTATAACTCTGCACGTTTGTGAATTGCAGTGCCCCTGAGCTCCATTTGTCTCCTCGCTTTTTTGGGAGCTGGCCGCAAAAGCGCAGGATTGCTTCAGGCCCTATTTTGGTTCTGGGGGGCAGGCTGAGCCTGTGGTTCATTCTTCTTCCTGATGGGAAAATGGAGTGACCTGTGCCTGTCCCAACACCTAGGGCTAGTCTCTCGTTGGTTCCCCTTCTTCCCGTTCATCCTCAGGACAAATTGCAACCTGTACGAAACAGGAGGTTAAAGGTGCTGATTCTCCAAGTAGGGAGATGGTTAGTCAAGCGGCTGGAATGGCGAACCCGAGCACAAGGAGAGGAGAAATGAGGTGCGTTTTAGAAACCTTTCCCGATCTCACGGCATACCATCTTCTGGGTTTCCCATGCATGTTTTGATGTAGGAAGATGCCCTTGTACCTGGAGATTTGAGACCCATGGGGTGGGTACCCCGCGGTGTTACTTTAAAGTATCTGCGTTTGCTCACCCAACCTCACCAATCCTCTCAGCCCCAAGAGTGTCCAGCCTTATGTCTCATCCAGCTGTGGGTCTAGCTATGGTCAATCCAGGTTGCATCAGAGACCCTGAACGGATTTTGTAAGAATTTCTCTCTCTTTCACTGTCTTTGTTTTGTGGGTTTTTTAAAGTAATTTATGTTTAGAATGGGGCTTGGCTGCTTTTCCCTGCTGTGTTGATGCCGCTTTACACCCTCTTGATTCACTTGCAGAGAGATATCGATACATGGGTTTTCAGATTCTTACGAGTCAGATATATTCTTGTGCGGTGACTAGGGGGTGTTGAGTCCAGTTCACTGAGCAGGGAGTAGGCCTTGTCTATTACATATTTGGCTTATGGAGCGGTCTCTGAGCTAATTTCAAACCCTTGTTTTATGCATCACCCCACCTCACCTTTCCCGTTCAGCAGCCATAGTGTGTCTTCCAAAGGTGTGACTCTGTTCTGTTTTGTAATTCAGTTCAAGTGTAGCGATTTTGACATTCCCTCTATAAGTGATATCTTAGGATAAGTGTCTTTTTCTGTGTGACTTATTTCACTTAGAATCATCGGACCTAAATCCACTCATCATGCTGCTAACTAGCCTTATGACATTGATTTCATGGCTGAGTGAAATTCCATTGTGCCAAGTACCACCATTTCTTTATCCATTTTTCACTTTCCTGGGATATTGAAGGTGTGCCGAAGTGGAGGTTCTTGGAAACAGAGCAGCCGTAAAGTTTGGGGTGCCTGTGTCTTGTTGATTTTTAGTTTTCCCGATTTATACGCCCATGAGTGGAAGTGCCCTATGCTCTCTAAGCTGTGTTTATTACTTGTTTCAGGACACACCGTACACTTCTCCAGAGTGCCTGTTGGCAATTTACATCCCGCCCATCAGCGTAGCAAGGCTCCCATGTCTCCATGGCCTGTCCTGCTTTTCTGGTTTTTACACATTTTTCAGCATGGCCCTTTTGACCGAGGGCAAGCGAGACTTCTTTGTAGCGCTGATTTGCCCTTCCGGCTTGCTTGGTTGGCCAAAAAGGGCATATGCGTTTTTTCCTGAATATATTCAGGAAAAAACGCATATGCCCTTTTTGGCCAAGGGCATCATTGTCAACGTTTTGCCGCTTTTCATGTGCTTTAAAGGCGAGGCGAATCTACCTCCTGAAATCTGTTTCCTGCAAATCTGCCTTGCTTTCAAATCCTCTTCGTTGCCTTCCCTCAATATATTTGTGGACGAGAGTTCTCATTTATAACTCTGCACGTTTGTGAATTGCAGTGCCCCTGAGCTCCATTTGTCTCCTCGCTTTTTTGGGAGCTGGTCGCAAAAGCGCAGGATTGCTTCAGGCCCTATTTTGGTTCTGGGGGGCAGGCTGAGCCTGTGGTTCATTCTTCTTCCTGATGGGAAAATGGAGTGACCTGTGCCTGTCCCAACACCTAGGGCTAGTCTCTCGTTGGTTCCCCTTCTTCCCGTTCATCCTCAGGACAAATTGCAACCTGTACGAAACAGGAGGTTAAAGGTGCTGATTCTCCAAGTAGGGAGATGGTTAGTCAAGCGGCTGGAATGGCGAACCCGAGCACAAGGAGAGGAGAAATGAGGTGCGTTTTAGAAACCTTTCCCGATCTCACGGCATACCATCTTCTGGGTTTCCCATGCATGTTTTGATGTAGGAAGATGCCCTTGTACCTGGAGATTTGAGACCCATGGGGTGGGTACCCCGCGGTGTTACTTTAAAGTATCTGCGTTTGCTCACCCAACCTCACCAATCCTCTCAGCCCCAAGAGTGTCCAGCCTTATGTCTCATCCAGCTGTGGGTCTAGCTATGGTCAATCCAGGTTGCATCAGAGACCCTGAACGGATTTTGTAAGAATTTCTCTCTCTTTCACTGTCTTTGTTTTGTGGGTTTTTTAAAGTAATTTATGTTTAGAATGGGGCTTGGCTGCTTTTCCCTGCTGTGTTGATGCCGCTTTACACCGTCTTGATTCACTTGCAGAGAGATATCGATACATGGGTTTTCAGATTCTTATGAGTCAGATATATTCTTGTGCGGTGACTAGGGGGTGTTGAGTCCAGTTCACTGAGCAGGGAGTAGGCCTTGTCTATTACATATTTGGCTTATGGAGCGGTCTCTGAGCTAATTTCAAACCCTTGTTTTATGCATCACCCCACCTCACCTTTCCCGTTCAGCAGCCATAGTGTGTCTTCCAAAGGTGTGACTCTGTTCTGTTTTGTAATTCAGTTCAAGTGTAGCGATTTTGACATTCCCTCTATAAGTGATATCTTAGGATAAGTGTCTTTTTCTGTGTGACTTATTTCACTTAGAATCATCGGACCTAAATCCACTCATCATGCTGCTAACTAGCCTTATGACATTGATTTCATGGCTGAGTGAAATTCCATTGTGCCAAGTACCACCATTTCTTTATCCATTTTTCACTTTCCTGGGATATTGAAGGTGTGCCGAAGTGGAGGTTCTTGGAAACAGAGCAGCCGTAAAGTTTGGGGTGCCTGTGTCTTGTTGATTTTTAGTTTTCCCGATTTATACGCCCATGAGTGGAAGTGCCCTATGCTCTCTAAGCTGTGTTTATTACTTGTTTCAGGACACACCGTACACTTCTCCAGAGTGCCTGTTGGCAATTTACATCCCGCCCATCAGCGTAGCAAGGCTCCCATGTCTCCATGGCCTGTCCTGCTTTTCTGGTTTTTACACTTTTTTCAGCATGGCCCTTTGGACCGAGGGCAAGCGAGACTTCTTTGTAGCGCTGATTTGCCCTTCCGGCTTGCTTGGTTGGCCAAAAAGGGCGTATGCGTTTTTTCCTGAATATATTCAGGAAAAAACGCATACGCCCTTTTTGGCCAAGGGCATCATTGTCAACGTTTTGCCGCTTTTCATGTGCTTTAAAGGCGAGTCGAATCTACCTCCTGAAATCTGTTTCCTGCAAATCTGCCTTGCTTTCAAATCCTCTTCGTTGCCTTCCCTCAATATATTTGTGGACGAGAGTTCTTATTTATAACTCTGCACGTTTGTGAATTGCAGTGCCCCTGAGCTCCATTTGTCTCCTCGCTTTTTTGGGAGCTGGCCGTAAAAGCGCAGGATTGCTTCAGGCCCTATTTTGGTTCTGGGGGGCAGGCTGAGCCTGTGGTTCATTCTTCTTCCTGATGGGAAAATGGAGTGACCTGTGCCTGTCCCAACACCTAGGGCTAGTCTCTCGTTGGTTCCCCTTCTTCCCGTTCATCCTCAGGACAAATTGCAACCTGTACGAAACAGGAGGTTAAAGGTGCTGATTCTCCAAGTAGGGAGATGGTTAGTCAAGCGGCTGGAATGGCGAACCCGAGCACAAGGAGAGGAGAAATGAGGTGCGTTTTAGAAACCTTTCCCGATCTCACGGCATACCATCTTCTGGGTTTCCCATGCATGTTTTGATGTAGGAAGATGCCCTTGTACCTGGAGATTTGAGACCCATGGGGTGGGTACCCCGCGGTGTTACTTTAAAGTATCTGCGTTTGCTCACCCAACCTCACCAATCCTCTCAGCCCCAAGAGTGTCCAGCCTTATGTCTCATCCAGCTGTGGGTCTAGCTATGGTCAATCCAGGTTGCATCAGAGACCCTGAACGGATTTTGTAAGAATTTCTCTCTCTTTCACTGTCTTTGTTTTGTGGGTTTTTTAAAGTAATTTATGTTTAGAATGGGGCTTGGCTGCTTTTCCCTGCTGTGTTGATGCCGCTTTACACCCTCTTGATTCACTTGCAGAGAAATATCGATACATGGGTTTTCAGATTCTTACGAGTCAGATATATTCTTGTGCGGTGACTAGGGGGTGTTGAGTCCAGTTCACTGAGCAGGGAGTAGGCCTTGTCTATTACATATTTGGCTTATGGAGCGGTCTCTGAGCTAATTTCAAACCCTTGTTTTATGCATCACCCCACCTCACCTTTCCCGTTCAGCAGCCATAGTGTGTCTTCCAAAGGTGTGACTCTGTTCTGTTTTGTAATTCAGTTCAAGTGTAGCGATTTTGACATTCCCTCTATAAGTGATATCTTAGGATAAGTGTCTTTTTCTGTGTGACTTATTTCACTTAGAATCATCGGACCTAAATCCACTCATCATGCTGCTAACTAGCCTTATGACATTGATTTCATGGCTGAGTGAAATTCCATTGTGCCAAGTACCACCATTTCTTTATCCATTTTTCACTTTCCTGGGATATTGAAGGTGTGCCGAAGTGGAGGTTCTTGGAAACAGAGCAGCCGTAAAGTTTGGGGTGCCTGTGTCTTGTTGATTTTTATTTTTCCCGATTTATACGCCCATGAGTGGAAGTGCCCTATGCTCTCTAAGCTGTGTTTATTACTTGTTTCAGGACACACCGTACACTTCTCCAGAGTGCCTGTTGGCAATTTACATCCCGCCCATCAGCGTAGCAAGGCTCCCATGTCTCCATGGCCTGTCCTGCTTTTCTGGTTTTTACACATTTTTCAGCATGGCCCTTTTGACCGAGGGCAAGCGAGACTTCTTTGTAGCGCTGATTTGCCCTTCCGGCTTGCTTGGTTGGCCAAAAAGGGCGTATGCGTTTTTTCCTGAATATATTCAGGAAAAAACGCATACGCCCTTTTTGGCCAAGGGCATCATTGTCAACGTTTTGCCGCTTTTCATGTGCTTTAAAGGCGAGGCGAATCTACCTCCTGAAATCTGTTTCCTGCAAATCTGCCTTGCTTTCAAATCCTCTTCGTTGCCTTCCCTCAATATATTTGTGGACGAGAGTTCTTATTTATAACTCTGCACGTTTGTGAATTGCAGTGCCCCTGAGCTCCATTTGTCTCCTCGCTTTTTTGGGAGCTGGCCGCAAAAGCGCAGGATTGCTTCAGGCCCTATTTTGGTTCTGGGGGGCAGGCTGAGCCTGTGGTTCATTCTTCTTCCTGATGGGAAAATGGAGTGACCTGTGCCTGTCCCAACACCTAGGGCTAGTCTCTCGTTGGTTCCCCTTCTTCCCGTTCATCCTCAGGACAAATTGCAACCTGTACGAAACAGGAGGTTAAAGGTGCTGATTCTCCAAGTAGGGAGATGGTTAGTCAAGCGGCTGGAATGGCGAACCCGAGCACAAGGAGAGGAGAAATGAGGTGCGTTTTAGAAACCTTTCCCGATCTCACGGCATACCATCTTCTGGGTTTCCCATGCATGTTTTGATGTAGGAAGATGCCCTTGTACCTGGAGATTTGAGACCCATGGGGTGGGTACCCCGCGGTGTTACTTTAAAGTATCTGCGTTTGCTCACCCAACCTCACCAATCCTCTCAGCCCCAAGAGTGTCCAGCCTTATGTCTCATCCAGCTGTGGGTCTAGCTATGGTCAATCCAGGTTGCATCAGAGACCCTGAACGGATATTGTAAGAATTTCTCTCTCTTTCACTGTCTTTGTTTTGTGGGTTTTTTAAAGTAATTTATGTTTAGAATGGGGCTTGGCTGCTTTTCCCTGCTGTGTTGATGCCGCTTTACACCCTCTTGATTCACTTGCAGAGAGATATCGATACATGGGTTTTCAGATTCTTACGAGTCAGATATATTCTTGTGCGGTGACTAGGGGGTGTTGAGTCCAGTTCACTGAGCAGGGAGTAGGCCTTGTCTATTACATATTTGGCTTATGGAGCGGTCTCTGAGCTAATTTCAAACCCTTGTTTTATGCATCACCCCACCTCACCTTTCCCGTTCAGCAGCCATAGTGTGTCTTCCAAAGGTGTGATTCTGTTCTGTTTTGTAATTCAGTTCAAGTGTAGCGATTTTGACATTCCCTCTATAAGCGATATCTTAGGATAAGTGTCTTTTCTGTGTGACTTATTTCACTTGAATCATCGGACCTAAATCCACTCATCATGCTGCTAACTAGCCTTATGACATTGATTTCATGGCTGAGTGAAATTCCATTGTGCCAAGTACCACCATTTCTTTATCCATTTTTCACTTTCCTGGGATATTGAAGGTGTGCCGAAGTGGAGGTTCTTGGAAACAGAGCAGCCGTAAAGTTTGGGGTGCCTGTGTCTTGTTGATTTTTAGTTTTCCCGATTTATACGCCCATGAGTGGAAATGCCCTATGCTCTCTAAGCTGTGTTTATTACTTGTTTCAGGACACACCATACACATCTCCAGAGTGCCTGTTGGCAATTTACATCCCGCCCATCAGCGTAGCAAGGCTCCGATGTCTCCATGGCCTGTCCTGCTTTTCTGGTTTTTACACATTTTTCAGCATGGCCCTTTTGACCGAGGGCAAGCGAGACTTCTTTGTAGCGCTGATTTGCCCTTCCGGCTTGCTTGGTTGGCCAAAATGGGCGTATGCGTTTTTTCCTGAATATATTCAGGAAAAAACGCATACGCCCTTTTTGGCCAAGGGCATCATTGTCAAAGTTTTGCCGCTTTTCATGTGCTTTAAAGGCGAGTCGAATCTACCTCCTGAAATCTGTTTCCTGCAAATCTGCCTTGCTTTCAAATCCTCTTCGTTGCCTTCCCTCAATATATTTGTGGACGAGAGTTCTCATTTATAACTCTGCACGTTTGTGAATTGCAGTGCCCCTGAGCTCCATTTGTCTCCTCGCTTTTTTGGGAGCTGGCCGCAAAAGCGCAGGATTGCTTCAGGCCCTATTTTGGTTCTGGGGGGCAGGCTGAGCCTGTGGTTCATTCTTCTTCCTGATGGGAAAATGGAGTGACCTGTGCCTGTCCCAACACCTAGGGCTAGTCTCTCGTTGGTTCCCCTTCTTCCCGTTCATCCTCAGGACAAATTGCAACCTGTATGAAACAGGAGGTTAAAGGTGCTGATTCTCCAAGTAGGGAGATGGTTAGTCAAGCGGCTGGAATGGCGAACCCGAGCACAAGGAGAGGAGAAATGAGGTGCGTTTTAGAAACCTTTCCCGATCTCACGGCATACCATCTTCTGGGTTTCCCATGCATGTTTTGATGTAGGAAGATGCCCTTGTACCTGGAGATTTCAGACCCATGGGGTGGGTACCCCGCGGTGTTACTTTAAAGTATCTGCGTTTGCTCACCCAACCTCACCAATCCTCTCACCCCCAAGAGTGTCCAGCCTTATGTCTCATCCAGCTGTGGGTCTAGCTATGGTCAATCCAGGTTGCATCAGTGACCCTGAACGGATTTTGTAAGAATTTCTCTCTCTTTCACTGTCTTTGTTTTGTGGGTTTTTCAAAGTAATTTATGTTTAGAATGGGGCTTGGCTGCTTTTCCCTGCTGTGTTTATGCCGCTTTACACCCTCTTGATTCACTTGCAGAGAGATATCGATACATAGGTTTTCAGATTCTTACTACTCAGATATATTCTTGTGCGGTGACTAGGGGGTATTGAGTCCAGTTCACTGAGCAGGGAGTAGGCCTTGTCTATTACATATTTGGCTTATGGAGCGGTCTCTGAGCTAATTTCAAACCCTTGTTCTATGCATCACCCCACTCACCTTTCCCGTTAAGCAGCCATAGTGTGTCTTCTAAAGGTGTGACTCTGTTCTGTTTTGTAATTCAGTTCAAGTGTAGCGATTTTGACATTCCCTCTATAAGCGATATCTTAGGAAAAGTGTCTTTTTCTGTGTGACTTATTTCACTTAGAATCATCGTCGCTAAATCCACTCATCATGCTGCTAACTAGCCTTATGACATTGATTTCATGGCTGAGTGATATTCCATTGTGCCAAGTCCCACCATTTCTTTATCCATTTTTCTCTTTCCTGGGATTTTGAAGGTGTACCGAAGTGGAGGTTCTTGGAAACAGAGCAGCCGTAAAGTTTGGGGTGCCTGTGTCTTGTTGATTTTTAGTTTTCCCGATTTATACGCCCATGAGTGGAAGTGCCCTATGCTCTCTAAGCTGTGTTTATTACTTGTTTCAGGACACACCGTACACTTCTCCAGAGTGCCTGTTGGCAATTTACATCCCGCCCATCAGCGTAGCAAGGCTCCCATGTCTCCATGGCCTGTCCTGCTTTTCTGGTTTTTACACATTTTTCAGCATGGCCCTTTTGACCGAGGGCAAGCGAGACTTCTTTGTAGCGCTGATTTGCCCTTCCGGCTTGCTTGGTTGGCCAAAAAGGGCGTATGCGTTTTTTCCTGAATATATTCAGGAAAAAACGCATACGCCCTTTTTGGCCAAGGGCATCATTGTCAACGTTTTGCCGCTTTTCATGTGCTTTAAAGGCGAGTCGAATCTACCTCCTGAAATCTGTTTCCTGCAAATCTGCCTTGCTTTCAAATCCTCTTCGTTGCCTTCCCTCAATATATTTGTGGACGAAGAGTTCTCATTTATAACTCTGCACGTTTGTGAATTGCACTGCCCCTGAGCTCCATTTGTCTCCTCGCTTTTTTGGGAGCTGGCCGCAAAAGCGCAGGATTGCTTCAAGCCCTATTTTGGTTCTGGCGGGCAGGCTGAGCCTGTGGTTCATTCTTCTTCCTGATGGGAAAATGGAGTGACCTGTGCCTGTCCCAACACCTAGGGCTAGTCTCTCGTTGGTTCCCCTTCTTCCCGTTCATCCTCAGGACAAATTGCAACCTGTACGAAACAGGAGGTTAAAGGTGCTGATTCTCCAAGTAGGGAGATGGTTAGTCAAGCGGCTGGAATGGCGAACCCGAGCACAAGGAGAGGAGAAATGAGGTGCGTTTTAGAAACCTTTCCCGATCTCACGGCATACCATCTTCTGGGTTTCCCATGCATGTTTTGATGTAGGAAGATGCCCTTGTACCTGGAGATTTGAGACCCATGGGGTGGGTACCCCGCGGTGTTACTTTAAAGTATCTGCGTTTGCTCACCCAACCTCACCAATCCTCTCAGCCCCAAGAGTGTCCAGCCTTATGTCTCATCCAGCTGTGGGTCTAGCTATGGTCAATCCAGGTTGCATCAGAGACCCTGAACGGATTTTGTAAGAATTTCTCTCTCTTTCACTGTCTTTGTTTTGTGGGTTTTTTAAAGTAATTTATGTTTAGAATGGGGCTTGGCTGCTTTTCCCTGCTGTGTTGATGCCGCTTTACACCCTCTTGATTCACTTGCAGAGAGATATCGATACATGGGTTTTCAGATTCTTACGAGTCAGATATATTCTTGTGCGGTGACTAGGGGGTGTTGAGTCCAGTTCACTGAGCAGGGAGTAGGCCTTGTCTATTACATATTTGGCTTATGGAGCGGTCTCTGAGCTAATTTCAAACCCTTGTTCTATGCATCACCCCACTCACCTTTCCCGTTAAGCAGCCATAGTGTGTCTTCTAAAGGTGTGACTCTGTTCTGTTTTGTAATTCAGTTCAAGTGTAGCGATTTTGACATTCCCTCTATAAGCGATATCTTAGGAAAAGTGTCTTTTTCTGTGTGACTTATTTCACTTAGAATCATCGTCGCTAAATCCACTCATCATGCTGCTAACTAGCCTTATGACATTGATTTCATGGCTGAGTGATATTCCATTGTGCCAAGTCCCACCATTTCTTTATCCATTTTTCTCTTTCCTGGGATTTTGAAGGTGTACCGAAGTGGAGGTTCTTGGAAACAGAGCAGCCGTAAAGTTTGGGGTGCCTGTGTCTTGTTGATTTTTAGTTTTCCCGATTTATACGCCCATGAGTGGAAGTGCCCTATGCTCTCTAAGCTGTGTTTATTACTTGTTTCAGGACACACCGTACTCTTCTCCAGAGTGCCTGTTGGCAATTTACATCCCGCCCATCAGCGTAGCAAGGCTCCCATGTCTCCATGGCCTGTCCTGCTTTTCTGGTTTTTACACATTTTTCAGCATGGCCCTTTTGACCGAGGGCAAGCGAGACTTCTTTGTAGCGCTGATTTGCCCTTCCGGCTTGCTTGGTTGGCCAAAAAGGGCGTATGCGTTTTTTCCTGAATATATTCAGGAAAAAACGCATACGCCCTTTTTGGCCAAGGGCATCATTGTCAACGTTTTGCCGCTTTTCATGTGCTTTAAAGGCGAGTCGAATCTACCTCCTGAAATCTGTTTCCTGCAAATCTGCCTTGCTTTCAAATCCTCTTCGTTGCCTTCCCTCAATATATTTGTGGACGAGAGTTCTCATTTATAACTCTGCACGTTTGTGAATTGCAGTGCCCCTGAGCTCCATTTGTCTCCTCGCATTTTTGGGAGCTGGCCGCAAAAGCGCAGGATTGCTTCAGGCCCTATTTTGGTTCTGGGGGGCAGGCTGAGCCTGTGGTTCATTCTTCTTCCTGATGGGAAAATGGAGTGACCTGTGCCTGTCCCAACACCTAGGGCTAGTCTCTCGTTGGTTCCCCTTCTTCCCGTTCATCCTCAGGACAAATTGCAACCTGTACGAAACAGGAGGTTAAAGGTGCTGATTCTCCAAGTAGGGAGATGGTTAGTCAAGCGGCTGGAATGGCGAACCCGAGCACAAGGAGAGGAGAAATGAGGTGCGTTTTAGAAACCTTTCCCGATCTCACGGCATACCATCTTCTGGGTTTCCCATGCATGTTTTGATGTAGGAAGATGCCCTTGTACCTGGAGATTTGAGACCCATGGGGTGGGTACCCCGCGGTGTTACTTTAAAGTATCTGCGTTTGCTCACCCAACCTCACCAATCCTCTCAGCCCCAAGAGTGTCCAGCCTTATGTCTCATCCAGCTGTGGGTCTAGCTATGGTCAATCCAGGTTGCATCAGAGACCCTGAACGGATTTTGTAAGAATTTCTCTCTCTTTCACTGTCTTTGTTTTGTGGGTTTTTTAAAGTAATTTATGTTTAGAATGGGGCTTGGCTGCTTTTCCCTGCTGTGTTGATGCCGCTTTACACCCTCTTGATTCACTTGCAGAGAGATATCGATACATGGGTTTTCAGATTCTTACGAGTCAGATATATTCTTGTGCGGTGACTAGGGGGTGTTGAGTCCAGTTCACTGAGCAGGGAGTAGGCCTTGTCTATTACATATTTGGCTTATGGAGCGGTGTCTGAGCTAATTTCAAACCCTTGTTTTATGCATCACCCCACCTCACCTTTCCCGTTCAGCAGCCATAGTGTGTCTTCCAAAGGTGTGACTCTGTTCTGTTTTGTAATTCAGTTCAAGTGTAGCGATTTTGACATTCCCTCTATAAGCGATATCTTAGGATAAGTGTCTTTTTCTGTGTGACTTATTTCACTTAGAATCATCGTCGCTAAATCCACTCATCATGCTGCTAACTAGCCTTATGACATTGATTTCATGGCTGAGTGATATTCCATTGTGCCAAGTCCCACCATTTCTTTATCCATTTTTCTCTTTCCTGGGATATTGAAGTTGTACCGAAGCGGAGGTTCTTGGAAACAGAGCAGCCGTAAAGTTTGGGGTGCCTGTGTCTTGTTGATTTTTAGTTTTCCCGATTTATACGCCCATGAGTGGAAGTGCCCTATGCTCTCTAAGCTGTGTTTATTACTTGTTTCAGGACACACCGTACACTTCTCCAGAGTGCCTGTTGGCAATTTACATCCCACCCATCAGCGTAGCAAGGCTCCCATGTCTCCATGGCCTGTCCTGCTTTTCTGGTTTTTACACATTTTTCAGCATGGCCCTTTGGACCGAGGGCAAGCGAGGCTTCTTTGTAGCGCTGATTTGCCCTTCCGGCTTGCTTGGTTGGCCAAAATGGGCGTATGCGTTTTCTCCTGAATATATTCAGGAGAAAACGCCTACGCCCTTTTAGGCCAAGGGCATCATTGTCAAAGTTTTGCCGCTTTTCATGTGCTTTAAAGGCGAGTCGAATCTACCTCCTGAAATCTGTTTCCTGCAAATCTGCCTTGCTTTCAAATCCTCTTCGTTGCCTTCCCTCAATATATTTGTGGACGAGAGTTCTCATTTATAACTCTGCACGTTTGTGAATTGCAGTGCCCCTGAGCTCCATTTGTCTCCTCGCATTTTTGGGAGCTGGCCGCAAAAGCACAGGATTGCTTCAGGCCCTATTTTGGTTCTGGGGGGCAGGCTGAGCCTGTGGTTCATTCTTCTTCCTGATGGGAAAATGGAGTGACCTGTGCCTGTCCCAACACCTAGGGCTAGTCTCTCGTTGGTTCCCCTTCTTCCCGTTCATCCTCAGGACAAATTGCAACCTGTACGAAACAGGAGGTTAAAGGTGCTGATTCTCCAAGTAGGGAGATGGTTAGTCAAGCGGCTGGAATGGCGAACCCGAGCACAAGGAGAGGAGAAATGAGGTGCGTTTTAGAAACCTTTCCCGATCTCACGGCATACCATCTTCTGGGTTTCCCATGCATGTTTTGATGTAGGAAGATGCCCTTGTACCTGGAGATTTGAGACCCATGGGTGGGTACCCCGCGGTGTTACTTTAAAGTATCTGCGTTTGCTCACCCAACCTCACCAATCCTCTCAGCCCCAAGAGTGTCCAGCCTTATGTCTCATCCAGCTGTGGGTCTAGCTATGGTCAATCCAGGTTGCATCAGAGACCCTGAACGGATTTTGTAAGAATTTCTCTCTCTTTCACTGTCTTTGTTTTGTGGTTTTTTAAAGTAATTTATGTTTAGAATGGGGCTTGGCTGCTTTTCCCTGCTGTGTTGATGCCGCTTTACACCCTCTTGATTCACTTGCAGAGAGATATCGATACATGGGTTTTCAGATTCTTACGAGTCAGATATATTCTTGTGCGGTGACTAGGGGGTGTTGAGTCCAGTTCACTGAGCAGGGAGTAGGCCTTGTCTATTACATATTTGGCTTATGGAGCGGTCTCTGAGCTAATTTCAAACCCTTGTTTTATGCATCACCCCACCTCACCTTTCCCGTTCAGCAGCCATAGTGTGTCTTCCAAAGGTGTGACTGTGTTCTGTTTTGTAATTCAGTTCAAGTGTAGCGATTTTGACATTCCCTCTATAAGCGATATCTTAGGATAAGTGTCTTTTTCTGTGTGACTTATTTCACTTAGAATCATCGTCGCTAAATCCACTCATCATGCTGCTAACTAGCCTTATGACATTGATTTCATGGCTGAGTGATATTCCATTGTGCCAAGTACCACCATTTGTTTATCCATTTTTCTCTTTCCTGGGATATTGAAGGTGTACCGAAGCGGAGGTTCTTGGCAACAGAGCAGCCGTAAAGTTTGGGGTGCCTGTGTCTTGTTGATTTTTAGTTTTCCCGATTTATACGCGCATGAGTGGAAGTACCCTATGCTCGCTAAGCTGTGTTTATTACTTGTTTCAGGACACACCGTACACTTCTCCAGAGTGCCTGTTGGCAATTTACATCCCGCCCATCAGCGTAGCAAGGCTCCCATGTCTCCATGGCCTGTCCTGCTTTTCTGGTTTTTACACATTTTTCAGCATGGCCCTTTGGACCGAGGGCAAGCGAGACTTCTTTGTAGCGCTGATTTGCCCTTCCGGCTTGCTTGGTTGGCCAAAATGGGCGTATGCGTTTTTTCCTGAATATATTCAGGAGAATACGCATACGCCCTTTTAGGCCAAGGGCATCATTGTCAAAGTTTTGCCGCTTTTCATGTGCTTTAAAGGCGAGTCGAATCTACCTCCTGAAATCTGTTTCCTGCAAATCTGCCTTGCTTTCAAATCCTCTTCGTTGCCTTCCCTCAATATATTTGTGGACGAGAGTTCTCATTTATAACTCTGCACGTTTGTGAATTGCAGTGCCCCTGAGCTCCATTTGTCTCCTCGCATTTTTGGGAGCTGGCCGCAAAAGCGCAGGATTGCTTCAGGCCCTATTTTGGTTTTGGCGGGCAGGCTGAGCCTGTGGTTCATTCTTCTTCCTGATGGGAAAATGGAGTGACCTGTGCCTGTCCCAACACCTAGGGCTAGTCTCTCATTGGTTCCCCTTCTTCCCGTTCATCCTCAGGACAAATTGCAACCTGTACGAAACAGGAGGTTAAAGGTGCTGATTCTCCAAGTAGGGAGATGTTTAGTCAAGCGGCTGGAATGGCGAACCCGAGCACAAGGAGAGGAGAAATGAGGTGCGTTTTAGAAACCTTTCCCGATCTCACGGCATACCATCTTCTGGGTTTCCCATGCATGTTTTGATGTAGGAAGATGCCCTTGTACCTGGAGATTTGAGACCCATGGGGTGGGTACCCCACGGTGTTACTTTAAAGAATCTGCGTTTGCTCACCCAACCTCACCAATCCTCTCAGCCCCAAGAGTGTCCAGCCTTATGTCTCATCCAGCTGTGGGTCTAGCTATGGTCAATCCAGGTTGCATCAGAGACCCTGAACGGATTTTGTAAGAATTTCTCTCTCTTTCACTGTCTTTGTTTTGTGGGTTTTTTAAAGTAATTTATGTTTAGAATGGGGCTTGGCTGCTTTTCCCTGCTGTGTTGATGCCGCTTTACACCCTCTTGATTCACTTGCAGAGAGATATCGATACATGGGTTTTCAGATTCTTACGAGTCAGATATATTCTTGTGCGGTGACTAGGGGGTGTTGAGTCCAGTTCACTGAGCAGGGAGTAGGCCTTGTCTATTACATATTTGGCTTATGGAGCGGTGTCTGAGCTAATTTCAAACCCTTGTTTTATGCATCACCCCACCTCACCTTTCCCGTTCAGCAGCCATAGTGTGTCTTCCAAAGGTGTGACTGTGTTCTGTTTTGTAATTCAGTTCAAGTGTAGCGATTTTGACATTCCCTCTATAAGCGATATCTTAGGATAAGTGTCTTTTTCTGTGTGACTTATTTCACTTAGAATCATCGTCGCTAAATCCACTCATCATGCTGCTAACTAGCCTTATGACATTGATTTCATGGCTGAGTGATATTCCATTGTGCCAAGTCCCACCATTTCTTTATCCATTTTTCTCTTTCCTGGGATATTGAAGGTGTACCGAAGCGGAGGTTCTTGGCAACAGAGCAGCCGTAAAGTTTGGGGTGCCTGTGTCTTGTTGATTTTTAGTTTTCCCGATTTATACGCGCATGAGTGGAAGTACCCTATGCTCGCTAAGCTGTGTTTATTACTTGTTTCAGGACACACCGTACACTTCTCCAGAGTGCCTGTTGGCAATTTACATCCCGCCCATCAGCGTAGCAAGGCTCCCATGTCTCCATGGCCTGTCCTGCTTTTCTGGTTTTTACACATTTTTCAGCATGGCCCTTTGGACCGAGGGCAAGCGAGACTTCTTTGTAGCGCTGATTTGCCCTTCCGGCTTGCTTGGTTGGCCATAAAGGGCGTATGCGTTTTTTCCTGAATATATTCAGGAGAAAACGCATACGCCCTTTTTGGCCAAGGGCATCATTGTCAACGTTTTGCCGCTTTTCATGTGCTTTAAAGGCGAGTCGAATCTACCTCCTGAAATCTGTTTCCTGCAAATCTGCCTTGCTTTCAAATCCTCTTCGTTGCCTTCCCTCAATATATTTGTGGACGAGAGTTCTCATTTATAACTCTGCACGTTTGTGAATTGCAGTGCCCCTGAGCTCCATTTGTCTCCTCGCATTTTTGGGAGCTGGCCGCAAAAGCGCAGGATTGCTTCAGGCCCTATTTTGGTTCTGGGGGGCAGGCTGAGCCTGTGGTTCATTCTTCTTCCTGATGGGAAAATGGAGTGACCTGTGCCTGTCCCAACACCTAGGGCTAGTCTCTCGTTGGTTCCCCTTCTTCCCGTTCATCCTCAGGACAAATTGCAACCTGTACGAAACAGGAGGTTAAAGGTGCTGATTCTCCAAGTAGGGAGATGTTTAGTCAAGCGGCTGGAATGGCGA
Source organism: Eubalaena glacialis (assembly GCF_028564815.1). NCBI lineage: Eukaryota > Metazoa > Chordata > Mammalia > Artiodactyla > Balaenidae > Eubalaena > Eubalaena glacialis. The sequence continues at coordinate 246,642 of NW_026871174.1, read as the reverse complement.
ACCCGAGCACAAGGAGAGGAGAAATGAGGTGCGTTTTAGAAACCTTTCCCGATCTCACGGCATACCATCTTCTGGGTTTCCCATGCATGTTTTGATGTAGGAAGATGCCCTTGTACCTGGAGATTTGAGACCCATGGGGTGGGTACCCCGCGGTGTTACTTTAAAGTATCTGCATTTGCTCACCCAACCTCACCAATCCTCTCAGCCCCAAGAGTGTCCAGCCTTATGTCTCATCCAGCTGTGGGTCTAGCTATGGTCAATCCAGGTTGCATCAGAGACCCTGAACGGATTTTGTAAGAATTTCTCTCTCTTTCACTGTCTTTGTTTTGTGGGTTTTTTAAAGTAATTTATGTTTAGAATGGGGCTTGGCTGCTTTTCCCTGCTGTGTTGATGCCGCTTTACACCCTCTTGATTCACTTGCAGAGAGATATCGATACATGGGTTTTCAGATTCTTACGAGTCAGATATATTCTTGTGCGGTGACTAGGGGGTGTTGAGTCCAGTTCACTGAGCAGGGAGTAGGCCTTGTCTATTACATATTTGGCTTATGGAGCGGTCTCTGAGCTAATTTCAAACCCTTGTTTTATGCATCACCCCACCTCACCTTTCCCGTTCAGCAGCCATAGTGTGTCTTCCAAAGGTGTGACTCTGTTCTGTTTTGTAATTCAGTTCAAGTGTAGCGATTTTGACATTCCCTCTATAAGTGATATCTTAGGATAAGTGTCTTTTTCTGTGTGACTTATTTCACTTAGAATCATCGTCGCTAAATCCACTCATCATGCTGCTAACTAGCCTTATGACATTGATTTCATGGCTGAGTGAAATTCCATTGTGCCAAGTACCACCATTTCTTTATCCATTTTTCACTTTCCTGAGATATTGAAGGTGTGCCGAAGTGGAGGTTCTTGGAAACAGAGCAGCCGTAAAGTTTGGGGTGCCTGTGTCTTTTTGATTTTTAGTTTTCCCGATTTATACGCCCATGAGTGGAAGAGCCCTATGCTCTCTAAGCTGTGTTTATTACTTGTTTCAGGACACACCGTACACTTCTCCAGAGTGCCTGTTGGCAATTTACATTCCGCCCATCAGCGTAGCAAGGCTCCCATGTCTCCATGGCCTGTCCTGCTTTTCTGGTTTTTACACTTTTTTCAGCATGGCCCTTTGGACCGAGGGCAAGCGAGACTTCTTTGTGGCGCTGATTTGCCCTTCCGGCTTGCTTGGTTGGCCAAAAAGGGCGTATGCGTTTTTTCCTGAATATATTCAGGAGAAAACGCATACGCCCTTTTAGGCCAAGGGCATCATTGTCAACGTTTTGCTGCTTTTCATGTGCTTTAAAGGCGAGTCGAATCTACCTCCTGAAATCTGTTTCCTGCAAATCTGCCTTGCTTTCAAATCCTCTTCGTTGCCTTCCCTCAATATATTTGTGGACGAGAGTTCTCATTTATAACTCTGCACGTTTGTGAATTGCAGTGCCCCTGAGCTCCATTTGTCTACTCGCTTTTTTGGGAGCTGGCCGCAAAAGCGCAGGATTGCTTCAGGCCCTATTTTGGTTCTGGGGGGCAGGCTGAGCCTGTGGTTCATTCTTCTTCCTGATGGGAAAATGGAGTGACCTGTGCCTGTCCCAACACCTATGGCTAGTCTCTCATTGGTTCCCCTTCTTCCCGTTCATCCTCAGGACAAATTGCAACCTGTACGAAACAGGAGGTTAAAGGTGCTGATTCTCCAAGTAGGGAGATGGTTAGTCAAGCGGCTAGAATGGCGAACCCGAGCACAAGGAGAGGAGAAATGAGGTGCGTTTTAGAAACCTTTCCCGATCTCACGGCATACCATCTTCTGGGTTTCCCATGCATGTTTTGATGTAGGAAGATACCCTTGTACCTGGAGATTTGAGACCCATGGGGTGGGTACCCCGCGGTGTTACTTTAAAGTATCTGCGTTTGCTCACCCAACCTCACCAATCCTCTCAGCCCCAAGAGTGTCCAGCCTTATGTCTCATCCAGCTGTGGGTCTAGCTATGGTCAATCCAGGTTGCATCAGAGACCCTGAACGGATTTTGTAAGAATTTCTCTCTCTTTCACTGTCTTTGTTTTGTGGGTTTTTTAAAGTAATTTATGTTTAGAATGGGGCTTGGCTGCTTTTCCCTGCTGTGTTGATGCCGCTTTACACCCTCTTGATTCACTTGCAGAGAGATATCGATACATAGGTTTTCAGATTCTTACGAGTCAGATATATTCTTGTGCGGTGACTAGGGGGTGTTGAGTCCAGTTCACTGAGCAGGGAGTAGGCCTTGTCTATTACATATTTGGCTTATGGAGCGGTCTCTGAGCTAATTTCAAACCCTTGTTTTATGCATCACCCCACCTCACCTTTCCCGTTCAGCAGCTATAGTGTGTCTCCCAAAGGTGTGACTCTGTTCTGTTTTGTAATTCAGTTCAAGTGTAGCGATTTTGACATTCCCTCTATAAGCGATATCTTAGGATAAGTGTCTTTTTCTGTGTGACTTATTTCACTTAGAATCATCGTCGCTAAATCCACTCATCATGCTGCTAACTAGCCTTATGACATTGATTTCATGGCTGAGTGATATTCCATTGTGCCAAGTACCACCATTTCTTTATCCATTTTTCTCTTTCCTGGGATATTGAAGGTGTACCGAAGTGGAGGTTCTAGGAAACAGAGCAGCCGTAAAGTTTGGGATGCCTGTGTCTTGTTGATTTTTAGTTTTCCCGATTTATACGCCCATGAGTGGAAATGCCCTATGCTCTCTAAGCTGTGTTTATTACTTGTTTCAGGACACACCGTACACTTCTCCAGAGTGCCTGTTGGCAATTTACATCCCACCCATCAGCGTAGCAAGGCTCCCATGTCTCCATGGCCTGTCCTGCTTTTCTGGATTTTACACATTTTTCAGCATGGCCCTTTTGACCGAGGGCAAGCGAGACTTCTTTGTAGCGCTGATTTGCCCTTCCGGCTTGCTTGGTTGGCCAAAATGGGCGTATGCGTTTTTTCCTGAATATATTCAGGCAAAAACGCATACGCCCTTTTAGGCCAAGGGCATCATTGTCAAAGTTTTGCCGCTTTTCATGTGCTTTAAAGGCGAGTCGAATCTACCTCCTGAAATCTGTTTCCTGCAAATCTGCCTTGCTTTCAAATCCTCTTCGTTGCCTTCCCTCAATATATTTGTGGACGAGAGTTCTCATTTATAACTCTGCACGTTTGTGAATTGCAGTGCCCCTGAGCTCCATTTGTCTACTCGCTTTTTTGGGAGCTGGCCGCAAAAGCGCAGGATTGCTTCAGGCCCTATTTTGGTTCTGGGGTCAGGCTGAGCCTGTGGTTGATTCTTCTTCCTGATGGGAAAATGGAGTGACCTGTGCCTGTCCCAACACCTAGGGCTAGTCTCTCATTGGTTCCCCTTCTTCCCGTTCATCCTCAGGACAAATTGCAACCTGTACGAAACAGGAGGTTAAAGGTGCTGATTCTCCAAGTCGGGAGATGGTTAGTCAAGTGGCTGGAATGGCGAACCCGAGCACAAGGAGAGGAGAAATGAGGTGCGTTTTAGAAACCTTTCCCGATCTCACGGCATACCATCTTCTGGGTTTCCCATGCATGTTTTGATGTAGGAAGATGCCCTTGTACCTGGAGATTTGAGACCCATGGGGTGGGTACCCCGCGGTGTTACTTTAAAGTATCTGCGTTTGCTCACCCAACCTCACCAATCCTCTCAGCCCCAAGAGTGTCCAGCCTTATGTCTCATCCAGCTGTGGGTCTAGCTATGGTCAATCCAGGTTGCATCAGAGACCCTGAACGGATTTTGTAAGAATTTCTCTCTCTTTCACTGTCTTTGTTTTGTGGGTTTTTTAAAGTAATTTATGTTTAGAATGGGGCTTGGCTGCTTTTCCCTGCTGTGTTGATGCCGCTTTACACCCTCTTGATTCACTTGCAGAGAGATATCGATACATGGGTTTTCAGATTCTTATGAGTCAGATATATTCTTGTGCGGTGACTAGGTGGTGTTGAGTCCAGTTCACTGAGCAGGGAGTAGGCCTTGTCTATTACATATTTGGCTTATGGAGCGGTGTCTGAGCTAATTTCAAACCCTTGTTTTATGCATCACCCCACCTCACCTTTCCCGTTCAGCAGCCATAGTGTGTCTCCCAAAGGTGTGCCTCTGTTCTGTTTTGTAATTCAGTTCAAGTGTAGCGATTTTGACATTCCCTGTATAAGCGATATCTTAGGATAAGTGTCTTTTTCTGTGTGACTTATTTCACTTAGAATCATCGGACCTAAATCCACTCATCATGCTGCTAACTAACCTTATGACATTGATTTCATGGCTGAGTGATATTCCATTGTGCCAAGTCCCACCATTTCTTTATCCATTTTTCTCTTTCCTGGGATATTGAAGGTGTACCGAAGCGGAGGTTCTTGGAAACAGAGCAGCCGTAAAGTTTGGGGTGCCTGTCTCTTGTTGATTTTTAGTTTTCCCGATTTATACGCTCATGAGTGGAAATGCCCTATGCTCTCTAAGCTGTGTTTATTACTTGTTTCAGAACACACCGTACACTTCTCCAGAGTGCCTGTTGGCAATTTACATCCCGCCCATCAGCGTAGCAAGGCTCCCATGTCTCCATGGCCTGTCCTGCTTTTCTGGTTTTTACACATTTTTCAGCATGGCCCTTTGGACCGAGGGCAAGCGAGACTTCTTTGTAGCGCTGATTTGCCCTTCCGGCTTGCTTGGTTGGCCAAAATGGGCGTATGCGTTTTTTCCTGAATATATTCAGGAGAAAACGCATACGCCCTTTTAGGCCAAGGGCATCATTGTCAAAGTTTTGCCTCTTTTCATGTGCTTTAAAGCGAGTCGAATCTACCTCCTGAAATCTGTTTCCTGCAAATCTGCCTTGCTTTCAAATCCTCTTCGTTGCCTTCCCTCAATATATTTGTGGACGAGAGTTCTCATTTATAACTCTGCACGTTTGTGAATTGCAGTGCCCCTGAGCTCCATTTGTCTCCTCGCATTTTTGGGAGCTGGCCGCAAAAGCGCAGGATTGCTTCAGGCCCTCTTTTGGTTCTGGGGGGCAGGCTGAGCCTGTGGTTCATTCTTCTTCCTGATGGGAAAATGGAGTGACCTGTGCCTGTCCCAACACCTAGGGCTAGTCTCTCGTTGGTTCTCCTTCTTCCCGTTCATCCTCAGGACAAATTGCAACCTGTACGAAACAGGAGGTTAAAGGTGCTGATTCTCCAAGTAGGGAGATGTTTAGTCAAGCGGCTGGAATGGCGAACCCGAGCACAAGGAGAGGAGAAATGAGGTGCGTTTTAGAAACCTTTCCCGATCTCACGGCATACCATCTTCTGGGTTTCCCATGCATGTTTTGATGTAGGAAGATGCCCTTGTACCTGGAGATTTGAGACCCATGGGGTGGGTACCCCACGGTGTTACTTTAAAGAATCTGCGTTTGCTCACCCAACCTCACCAATCCTCTCAGCCCCAAGAGTGTCCAGCCTTATGTCTCATCCAGCTGTGGGTCTAGCTATGGTCAATCCAGGTTGCATCAGAGACCCTGAACGGATTTTGTAAGAATTTCTCTCTCTTTCACTGTCTTTGTTTTGTGGGTTTTTTAAAGTAATTTATGTTTAGAATGGGGCTTGGCTGCTTTTCCCTGCTGTGTTGATGCCGCTTTACACCCTCTTGATTCACTTGCAGAGAGATATCGATACATGGGTTTTCAGATTCTTACGAGTCAGATATATTCTTGTGCGGTGACTAGGGGGTGTTGAGTCCAGTTCACTGAGCAGGGAGTAGGCCTTGTCTATTACATATTTGGCTTATGGAGCGGTGTCTGAGCTAATTTCAAACCCTTGTTTTATGCATCACCCCACCTCACCTTTCCCGTTCAGCAGCCATAGTGTGTCTTCCAAAGGTGTGACTGTGTTCTGTTTTGTAATTCAGTTCAAGTGTAGCGATTTTGACATTCCCTCTATAAGCGATATCTTAGGATAAGTGTCTTTTTCTGTGTGACTTATTTCACTTAGAATCATCGTCGCTAAATCCACTCATCATGCTGCTAACTAGCCTTATGACATTGATTTCATGGCTGAGTGATATTCCATTGTGCCAAGTCCCACCATTTCTTTATCCATTTTTCTCTTTCCTGGGATATTGAAGGTGTACCGAAGCGGAGGTTCTTGGCAACAGAGCAGCCGTACAGTTTGGGGTGCCTGTGTCTTGTTGATTTTTAGTTTTCCCGATTTATACGCCCATGAGTGGAAGTACCCTATGCTCGCTAAGCTGTGTTTATTACTTGTTTCAGGACACACCGTACACTTCTCCAGAGTGCCTGTTGGCAATTTACATCCCGCCCATCAGCGTAGCAAGGCTCCCATGTCTCCATGGCCTGTCCTGCTTTTCTGGTTTTTACACATTTTTCAGCATGGCCCTTTGGACCGAGGGCAAGCGAGACTTCTTTGTAGCGCTGATTTGCCCTTCCGGCTTGCTTGGTTGGCCAAAATGGGCGTATGCGTTTTTTCCTGAATATATTCAGGAGAATACGCATACGCCCTTTTAGGCCAAGGGCATCATTGTCAACGTTTTGCCGCTTTTCATGTGCTTTAAAGGCGAGTCGAATCTACCTCCTGAAATCTGTTTCCTGCAAATCTGCCTTGCTTTCAAATCCTCTTCGTTGCCTTCCCTCAATATATTTGTGGACGAGAGTTCTCATTTATAACTCTGCACGTTTGTGAATTGCAGTGCCCCTGAGCTCCATTTGTCTCCTCGCATTTTTGGGAGCTGGCCGCAAAAGCGCAGGATTGCTTCAGGCCCTATTTTGGTTCTGGGGGGCAGGCTGAGCCTGTGGTTCATTCTTCTTCCTGATGGGAAAATGGAGTGACCTGTGCCTGTCCCAACACCTAGGGCTAGTCTCTCGTTGGTTCCCCTTCTTCCCGTTCATCCTCAGGACAAATTGCAACCTGTACGAAACAGGAGGTTAAAGGTGCTGATTCTCCAAGTAGGGAGATGTTTAGTCAAGCGGCTGGAATGGCGAACCCGAGCACAAGGAGAGGAGAAATGAGGTGCGTTTTAGAAACCTTTCCCGATCTCACGGCATACCATCTTCTGGGTTTCCCATGCATGTTTTGATGTAGGAAGATGCCCTTGTACCTGGAGATTTGAGACCCATGGGGTGGGTACCCCGCAGTGTTACTTTAAAGTATCTGCATTTGCTCACCCAACCTCACCAATCCTCTCAGCCCCAAGAGTGTCCAGCCTTATGTCTCATCCAGCTGTGGGTCTAGCTATGGTCAATCCAGGTTGCATCAGAGACCCTGAACGGATTTTGTAAGAATTTCTCTCTCTTTCACTGTCTTTGTTTTGTGGGTTTTTTAAAGTAATTTATGTTTAGAATGGGGCTTGGCTGCTTTTCCCTGCTGTGTTGATGCCGCTTTACACCCTCTTGATTCACTTGCAGAGAGATATCGATACATGGGTTTTCAGATTCTTACGAGTCAGATATATTCTTGTGCGGTGACTAGGGGGTGTTGAGTCCAGTTCACTGAGCAGGGAGTAGGCCTTGTCTATTACATATTTGGCTTATGGAGCGGTCTCTGAGCTAATTTCAAACCCTTGTTTTATGCATCACCCCACCTCACCTTTCCCGTTCAGCAGCCATAGTGTGTCTTCCAAAGGTGTGACTCTGTTCTGTTTTGTAATTCAGTTCAAGTGTAGCGATTTTGACATTCCCTCTATAAGTGATATCTTAGGATAAGTGTCTTTTTCTGTGTGACTTATTTCACTTAGAATCATCGTCGCTAAATCCACTCATCATGCTGCTAACTAGCCTTATGACATTGATTTCATGGCTGAGTGAAATTCCATTGTGCCAAGTACCACCATTTCTTTATCCATTTTTCACTTTCCTGAGATATTGAAGGTGTGCCGAAGTGGATGTTCTTGGAAACAGAGCAGCCGTAAAGTTTGGGGTGCCTGTGTCTTGTTGATTTTTAGTTTTCCCGATTTATACGCCCATGAGTGGAAGAGCCCTATGCTCTCTAAGCTGTGTTTATTACTTGTTTCAGGACACACCGTACACTTCTCCAGAGTGCCTGTTGGCAATTTACATCCCACCCATCAGCGTAGCAAGGCTCCCATGTCTCCATGGCCTGTCCTGCTTTTCTGGATTTTACACATTTTTCAGCATGGCCCTTTTGACCGAGGGCAAGCGAGACTTCTTTGTAGCGCTGATTTGCCCTTCCGGCTTGCTTGGTTGGCCAAAATGGGCGTATGCGTTTTTTCCTGAATATATTCAGGCAAAAACGCATACGCCCTTTTAGGCCAAGGGCATCATTGTCAAAGTTTTGCCGCTTTTCATGTGCTTTAAAGGCGAGTCGAATCTACCTCCTGAAATCTGTTTCCTGCAAATCTGCCTTGCTTTCAAATCCTCTTCGTTGCCTTCCCTCAATATATTTGTGGACGAGAGTTCTCATTTATAACTCTGCACGTTTGTGAATTGCAGTGCCCCTGAGCTCCATTTGTCTACTCGCTTTTTTGGGAGCTGGCCGCAAAAGCGCAGGATTGCTTCAGGCCCTATTTTGGTTCTGGGGTCAGGCTGAGCCTGTGGTTGATTCTTCTTCCTGATGGGAAAATGGAGTGACCTGTGCCTGTCCCAACACCTAGGGCTAGTCTCTCATTGGTTCCCCTTCTTCCCGTTCATCCTCAGGACAAATTGCAACCTGTACGAAACAGGAGGTTAAAGGTGCTGATTCTCCAAGTCGGGAGATGGTTAGTCAAGTGGCTGGAATGGCGAACCCGAGCACAAGGAGAGGAGAAATGAGGTGCGTTTTAGAAACCTTTCCCGATCTCACGGCATACCATCTTCTGGGTTTCCCATGCATGTTTTGATGTAGGAAGATGCCCTTGTACCTGGAGATTTGAGACCCATGGGGTGGGTACCCCGCGGTGTTACTTTAAAGTATCTGCGTTTGCTCACCCAACCTCACCAATCCTCTCAGCCCCAAGAGTGTCCAGCCTTATGTCTCATCCAGCTGTGGGTCTAGCTATGGTCAATCCAGGTTGCATCAGAGACCCTGAACGGATTTTGTAAGAATTTCTCTCTCTTTCACTGTCTTTGTTTTGTGGGTTTTTTAAAGTAATTTATGTTTAGAATGGGGCTTGGCTGCTTTTCCCTGCTGTGTTGATGCCGCTTTACACCCTCTTGATTCACTTGCAGAGAGATATCGATACATGGGTTTTCAGATTCTTATGAGTCAGATATATTCTTGTGCGGTGACTAGGTGGTGTTGAGTCCAGTTCACTGAGCAGGGAGTAGGCCTTGTCTATTACATATTTGGCTTATGGAGCGGTGTCTGAGCTAATTTCAAACCCTTGTTTTATGCATCACCCCACCTCACCTTTCCCGTTCAGCAGCCATAGTGTGTCTCCCAAAGGTGTGACTCTGTTCTGTTTTGTAATTCAGTTCAAGTGTAGCGATTTTGACATTCCCTGTATAAGCGATATCTTAGGATAAGTGTCTTTTTCTGTGTGACTTATTTCACTTAGAATCATCGGACCTAAATCCACTCATCATGCTGCTAACTAACCTTATGACATTGATTTCATGGCTGAGTGATATTCCATTGTGCCAAGTCCCACCATTTCTTTATCCATTTTTCTCTTTCCTGGGATATTGAAGGTGTACCGAAGCGGAGGTTCTTGGAAACAGAGCAGCCGTAAAGTTTGGGGTGCCTGTCTCTTGTTGATTTTTAGTTTTCCCGATTTATACGCTCATGAGTGGAAATGCCCTATGCTCTCTAAGCTGTGTTTATTACTTGTTTCAGAACACACCGTACACTTCTCCAGAGTGCCTGTTGGCAATTTACATCCCGCCCATCAGCGTAGCAAGGCTCCCATGTCTCCATGGCCTGTCCTGCTTTTCTGGTTTTTACACATTTTTCAGCATGGCCCTTTGGACCGAGGGCAAGCGAGACTTCTTTGTAGCGCTGATTTGCCCTTCCGGCTTGCTTGGTTGGCCAAAATGGGCGTATGCGTTTTTTCCTGAATATATTCAGGAGAAAACGCATACGCCCTTTTAGGCCAAGGGCATCATTGTCAAAGTTTTGCCGCTTTTCATGTGCTTTAAAGGCGAGTCGAATCTACCTCCTGAAATCTGTTTCCTGCAAATCTGCCTTGCTTTCAAATCCTCTTCGTTGCCTTCCCTCAATATATTTGTGGACGAGAGTTCTCATTTATAACTCTGCACGTTTGTGAATTGCAGTGCCCCTGAGCTCCATTTGTCTCCTCGCATTTTTGGGAGCTGGCCGCAAAAGCGCAGGATTGCTTCAGGCCCTCTTTTGGTTCTGGGGGGCAGGCTGAGCCTGTGGTTCATTCTTCTTCCTGATGGGAAAATGGAGTGACCTGTGCCTGTCCCAACACCTAGGGCTAGTCTCTCGTTGGTTCTCCTTCTTCCCGTTCATCCTCAGGACAAATTGCAACCTGTACGAAACAGGAGGTTAAAGGTGCTGATTCTCTAAGTAGGGAGATGGTTAGTCAAGCGGCTGGAATGGCGAACCCGAGCACAAGGAGAGGAGAAATGAGGTGCGTTTTAGAAACCTATCCCGATCTCACGGCATACCATCTTCTGGGTTTCCCATGCATGTTTTGATGTAGGAAGATGCCCTTGTACCTGGAGATTTGAGACCCATGGTGTGGGTACCCCGCGGTGTTACTTTAAAGTATCTGCGTTTGCTCACCCAACCTCACCAATCCTCTCAGCCCCAAGAGTGTCCAGCCTTATGTCTCATCCAGCTGTGGGTCTAGCTATGGTCAATCCAGGTTGCATCAGAGACCCTGAACGGATTTTGTAAGAATTTCTCTCTCTTTCACTGTCTTTGTTTTGTGGGTTTTTTAAAGTAATTTATGTTTAGAATGGGGCTTGGCTGCTTTTCCCTGCTGTGTTGATGCCGCTTTACACCCTCTTGATTCACTTGCAGAGAGATATCGATACATGGGTTTTCAGATTCTTACGAGTCAGATATATTCTTGTGCGGTGACTAGGGGGTGTTGAGTCCAGTTCACTGAGCAGGGAGTAGGCCTTGTCTATTACATATTTGGCTTATGGAGCGGTGTCTGAGCTAATTTCAAACCCTTGTTTTATGCATCACCCCACCTCACCTTTCCCGTTCAGCAGCCATAGTGTGTCTCCCAAAGGTGTGACTCTGTTCTGTTTTGTAATTCAGTTCAAGTGTAGCGATTTTGACATTCCCTGTATAAGCGATATCTTAGGATAAGTGTCTTTTTCTGTGTGACTTATTTCACTTAGAATCATCGGACCTAAATCCACTCATCATGCTGCTAACTAACCTTATGACATTGATTTCATGGCTGAGTGATATTCCATTGTGCCAAGTCCCACCATTTCTTTATCCATTTTTCTCTTTCCTGGGATATTGAAGGTGTACCGAAGCGGAGGTTCTTGGAAACAGAGCAGCCGTAAAGTTTGGGGTGCCTGTCTCTTGTTGATTTTTAGTTTTCCCGATTTATACGCTCATGAGTGGAAATGCCCTATGCTCTCTAAGCTGTGTTTATTACTTGTTTCAGAACACACCGTACACTTCTCCAGAGTGCCTGTTGGCAATTTACATCCCGCCCATCAGCGTAGCAAGGCTCCCATGTCTCCATGGCCTGTCCTGCTTTTCTGGTTTTTACACATTTTTCAGCATGGCCCTTTGGACCGAGGGCAAGCGAGACTTCTTTGTAGCGCTGATTTGCCCTTCCGGCTTGCTTGGTTGGCCAAAATGGGCGTATGCGTTTTTTCCTGAATATATTCAGGAGAAAACGCATACGCCCTTTTAGGCCAAGGGCATCATTGTCAAAGTTTTGCCGCTTTTCATGTGCTTTAAAGGCGAGTCGAATCTACCTCCTGAAATCTGTTTCCTGCAAATCTGCCTTGCTTTCAAATCCTCTTCGTTGCCTTCCCTCAATATATTTGTGGACGAGAGTTCTCATTTATAACTCTGCACGTTTGTGAATTGCAGTGCCCCTGAGCTCCATTTGTCTCCTCGCATTTTTGGGAGCTGGCCGCAAAAGCGCAGGATTGCTTCAGGCCCTCTTTTGGTTCTGGGGGGCAGGCTGAGCCTGTGGTTCATTCTTCTTCCTGATGGGAAAATGGAGTGACCTGTGCCTGTCCCAACACCTAGGGCTAGTCTCTCGTTGGTTCTCCTTCTTCCCGTTCATCCTCAGGACAAATTGCAACCTGTACGAAACAGGAGGTTAAAGGTGCTGATTCTCTAAGTAGGGAGATGGTTAGTCAAGCGGCTGGAATGGCGAACCCGAGCACAAGGAGAGGAGAAATGAGGTGCGTTTTAGAAACCTATCCCGATCTCACGGCATACCATCTTCTGGGTTTCCCATGCATGTTTTGATGTAGGAAGATGCCCTTGTACCTGGAGATTTGAGACCCATGGTGTGGGTACCCCGCGGTGTTACTTTAAAGTATCTGCGTTTGCTCACCCAACCTCACCAATCCTCTCAGCCCCAAGAGTGTCCAGCCTTATGTCTCATCCAGCTGTGGGTCTAGCTATGGTCAATCCAGGTTGCATCAGAGACCCTGAACGGATTTTGTAAGAATTTCTCTCTCTTTCACTGTCTTTGTTTTGTGGGTTTTTTAAAGTAATTTATGTTTAGAATGGGGCTTGGCTGCTTTTCCCTGCTGTGTTGATGCCGCTTTACACCCTCTTGATTCACTTGCAGAGAGATATCGATACATGGGTTTTCAGATTCTTACGAGTCAGATATATTCTTGTGCGGTGACTAGGGGGTGTTGAGTCCAGTTCACTGAGCAGGGAGTAGGCCTTGTCTATTACATATTTGGCTTATGGAGCGGTGTCTGAGCTAATTTCAAACCCTTGTTTTATGCATCACCCCACCTCACCTTTCCCGTTCAGCAGCCATAGTGTGTCTTCCAAAGGTGTGACTCTGTTCTGTTTTGTAATTCAGTTCAAGTGTAGCGATTTTGACATTCCCTCTATAAGCGATATCTTAGGATAAGTGTCTTTTTCTGTGTGACTTATTTCACTTAGAATCATCGGACCTAAATCCACTCATCATGCTGCTAACTAGCCTTATGACATTGATTTCATGGCTGAGTGAAATTCCATTGTGCCAAGTCCCACCATTTCTTTATCCATTTTTCTCTTTCCTGGGATATTGAAGGTGTACCGAAGCGGAGGTTCTTGGAAACAGAGCAGCCGTAAAGTTTGGGGTGCCTGTCTCTTGTTGATTTTTAGTTTTCCCGATTTATACGCCCATGAGTGGAAATGCCCTATGCTCTCTAAGCTGTGTTTATTACTTGTTTCAGAACACACCGTACACTTCTCCAGAGTGCCTGTTGGCAATTTACATCCCGCCCATCAGCGTAGCAAGGCTCCCATGTCTCCATGGCCTGTCCTGCTTTTCTGGTTTTTACACATTTTTCAGCATGGCCCTTTGGACCGAGGGCAAGCGAGACTTCTTTGTAGCGCTGATTTGCCCTTCCGGCTTGCTTGGTTGGCCAAAAAGGGCGTATGCGTTTTTTCCTGAATATATTCAGGAAAAAACGCATACGCCCTTTTTGGCCAAGGGCATCATTGTCAAAGTTTTGCCGCTTTTCATGTGCTTTAAAAGCGAGTCGAATCTACCTCCTGAAATCTGTTTCCTGCAAATCTGCCTTGCTTTCAAATCCTCTTCGTTGCCTTCCCTCAATATATTTGTGGACGAGAGTTCTCATTTATAACTCTGCACGTTTGTGAATTGCAGTGCCCCTGAGCTCCATTTGTCTCCTCGCATTTTTGGGAGCTGGCCGCAAAAGCGCAGGATTGCTTCAGGCCCTATTTTGGTTCTGGGGGGCAGGCTGAGCCTGTGGTTCATTCTTCTTCCTGATGGGAAAATGGAGTGACCTGTGCCTGTCCCAACACCTAGGGCTAGTCTCTCGTTGGTTCCCCTTCTTCCCGTTCATCCTCAGGACAAATTGCAACCTGTACGAAACAGGAGGTTAAAGGTGCTGATTCTCCAAGTAGGGAGATGTTTAGTCAAGCGGCTGGAATGGCGAACCCGAGCACAAGGAGAGGAGAAATGAGGTGCGTTTTAGAAACCTTTCCCGATCTCACGGCATACCATCTTCTGGGTTTCCCATGCATGTTTTGATGTAGGAAGATGCCCTTGTACCTGGAGATTTGAGGCCCATGGGGTGGGTACCCCGCGGTGTTACTTTAAATATCTGCGTTTGCTCACCCAACCTCACCAATCCTCTCAGCCCCAAGAGTGTCCAGCCTTATGTCTCATCCAGCTGTGGGTCTAGCTATGGTCAATCCAGGTTGCATCAGAGACCCTGAACGGATTTTGTAAGAATTTCTCTCTCTTTCACTGTCTTTGTTTTGTGGGTTTTTTAAAGTAATTTATGTTTAGAATGGGGCTTGGCTGCTTTTCCCTGCTGTGTTGATGCCGCTTTACACCCTCTTGATTCACTTGCAGAGAGATATCGATACATGGGTTTTCAGATTCTTACGAGTCAGATATATTCTTGTGCGGTGACTAGGGGGTGTTGAGTCCAGTTCACTGAGCAGGGAGTAGGCCTTGTCTATTACATATTTGGCTTATGGAGCGGTGTCTGAGCTAATTTCAAACCCTTGTTTTATGCATCACCCCACCTCACCTTTCCCGTTCAGCAGCCATAGTGTGTCTTCCAAAGGTGTGACTCTGTTCTGTTTTGTAATTCAGTTCAAGTGTAGCGATTTTGACATTCCCTCTATAAGTGATATCTTAGGAAAAGTGTCTTTTTCTGTGTGACTTATTTCACTTAGAATCATCGGACCTAAATCCACTCATCATGCTGCTAACTAGCCTTATGACATTGATTTCATGGCTGAGTGAAATTCCATTGTGCCAAGTACCACCATTTCTTTATCCATTTTTCACTTTCCTGAGATATAGGTGTGCCGAAGTGGAGGTTCTTGGAAACAGAGCAGCCGTAAATTTTGGGGTGCCTGTGTCTTGTTGATTTTTAGTTTTCCCGATTTATACGCCCATGAGTGGAAGAGCCCTATGCTCTCTAAGCTGTGTTTATTACTTGTTTCAGGACACACCGTACACTTCTCTAGAGTGCCTGTTGGCAATTTACATTCCGCCCATCAGCGTAGCAAGGCTCCCATGTCTCCATGGCCTGTCCTGCTTTTCTGGTTTTTACACATTTTTCAGCATGGCCCTTTGGACCGAGGGCAAGCGAGACTTCTTTGTGGCGCTGATTTGCCCTTCCGGCTTGCTTGGTTGGCCAAAAAGGGCGTATGCGTTTTTTCCTGAATATATTCAGGAGAAAACGCATACGCCCTTTTAGGCCAAGGGCATCATTGTCAACGTTTTGCTGCTTTTCATGTGCTTTAAAGGCGAGTCGAATCTACCTCCTGAAATCTGTTTCCTGCAAATCTGCCTTGCTTTCAAATCCTCTTCGTTGCCTTCCCTCAATATATTTGTGGACGAGAGTTCTCATTTATAACTCTGCACGTTTGTGAATTGCAGTGCCCCTGAGCTCCATTTGTCTACTCGCTTTTTTGGGAGCTGGCCGCAAAAGCGCAGGATTGCTTCAGGCCCTATTTTGGTTCTGGGGGGCAGGCTGAGCCTGTGGTTCATTCTTCTTCCTGATGGGAAAATGGAGTGACCTGTGCCTGTCCCAACACCTAGGGCTAGTCTCTCATTGGTTCCCCTTCTTCCCGTTCATCCTCAGGACAAATTGCAACCTGTACGAAACAGGAGGTTAAAGGTGCTGATTCTCCAAGTAGGGAGATGGTTAGTCAAGCGGCTAGAATGGCGAACCCGAGCACAAGGAGAGGAGAAATGAGGTGCGTTTTAGAAACCTTTCCCGATCTCACGGCATACCATCTTCTGGGTTTCCCATGCATGTTTTGATGTAGGAAGATACCCTTGTACCTGGAGATTTGAGACCCATGGGGTGGGTACCCCGCGGTGTTACTTTAAAGTATCTGCGTTTGCTCACCCAACCTCACCAATCCTCTCAGCCCCAAGAGTGTCCAGCCTTATGTCTCATCCAGCTGTGGGTCTAGCTATGGTCAATCCAGGTTGCATCAGAGACCCTGAACGGATTTTGTAAGAATTTCTCTCTCTTTCACTGTCTTTGTTTTGTGGGTTTTTTAAAGTAATTTATGTTTAGAATGGGGCTTGGCTGCTTTTCCCTGCTGTGTTGATGCCGCTTTACACCCTCTTGATTCACTTGCAGAGAGATATCGATACATAGGTTTTCAGATTCTTACGAGTCAGATATATTCTTGTGCGGTGACTAGGTGGTGTTCAGTCCAGTTCACTGAGCAGGGAGTAGGCCTTGTCTATTACATATTTGGCTTATGGAGCGGTGTCTGAGCTAATTTCAAACCCTTGTTTTATGCATCACCCCACCTCACCTTTCCCGTTCAGCAGCTATAGTGTGTCTCCCAAAGGTGTGACTCTGTTCTGTTTTGTAATTCAGTTCAAGTGTAGCGATTTTGACATTCCCTCTATAAGCGATATCTTAGGATAAGTGTCTTTTTCTGTGTGACTTATTTCACTTAGAATCATCGGACCTAAATCCACTCATCATGCTGCTAACTAACCTTATGACATTGATTTCATGGCTGAGTGATATTCCATTGTGCCAAGTCCCACCATTTCTTTATCCATTTTTCTCTTTCCTGGGATATTGAAGGTGTACCGAAGCGGAGGTTCTTGGAAACAGAGCAGCCGTAAAGTTTGGGGTGCCTGTGTCTTGTTGATTTTTAGTTTTCCCGATTTATACGCCCATGAGTGGAAGAGCCCTATGCTCTCTAAGCTGTGTTTATTACTTGTTTCAGGACACACCGTACACTTCTCCAGAGTGCCTGTTGGCAATTTACATTCCGCCCATCAGCGTAGCAAGGCTCCCATGTCTCCATGGCCTGTCCTGCTTTTCTGGTTTTTACACATTTTTCAGCATGGCCCTTTGGACCGAGGGCAAGCGAGACTTCTTTGTGGCGCTGATTTGCCCTTCCGGCTTGCTTTGTTGGCCAAAAAGGGCGTATGCGTTTTTTCCTGAATATATTCAGGAGAAAACGCATACGCCCTTTTAGGCCAAGGGCATCATTGTCAACGTTTTGCTGCTTTTCATGTGCTTTAAAGGCGAGTCGAATCTACCTCCTGAAATCTGTTTCCTGCAAATCTGCCTTGCTTTCAAATCCTCTTCGTTGCCTTCCCTCAATATATTTGTGGACGAGAGTTCTCATTTATAACTCTGCACGTTTGTGAATTGCAGTGCCCCTGAGCTCCATTTGTCTACTCGCTTTTTTGGGAGCTGGCCGCAAAAGCGCAGGATTGCTTCAGGCCCTATTTTGGTTCTGGGGGGCAGGCTGAGCCTGTGGTTCATTCTTCTTCCTGATGGGAAAATGGAGTGACCTGTGCCTGTCCCAACACCTAGGGCTAGTCTCTCATTGGTTCCCCTTCTTCCCGTTCATCCTCAGGACAAATTGCAACCTGTACGAAACAGGAGGTTAAAGGTGCTGATTCTCCAAGTAGGGAGATGGTTAGTCAAGCGGCTAGAATGGCGAACCCGAGCACAAGGAGAGGAGAAATGAGGTGCGTTTTAGAAACCTTTCCCGATCTCACGGCATACCATCTTCTGGGTTTCCCATGCATGTTTTGATGTAGGAAGATACCCTTGTACCTGGAGATTTGAGACCCATGGGGTGGGTACCCCGCGGTGTTACTTTAAAGTATCTGCGTTTGCTCACCCAACCTCACCAATCCTCTCAGCCCCAAGAGTGTCCAGCCTTATGTCTCATCCAGCTGTGGGTCTAGCTATGGTCAATCCAGGTTGCATCAGAGACCCTGAACGGATTTTGTAAGAATTTCTCTCTCTTTCACTGTCTTTGTTTTGTGGGTTTTTTAAAGTAATTTATGTTTAGAATGGGGCTTGGCTGCTTTTCCATGCTGTGTTGATGCCGCTTTACACCCTCTTGATTCACTTGCAGAGAGATATCGATACATAGGTTTTCAGATTCTTACGAGTCAGATATATTCTTGTGCGGTGACTAGGTGGTGTTGAGTCCAGTTCACTGAGCAGGGAGTAGGCCTTGTCTATTACATATTTGGCTTATGGAGCGGTGTCTGAGCTAATTTCAAACCCTTGTTTTATGCATCACCCCACCTCACCTTTCCCGTTCAGCAGCTATAGTGTGTCTCCCAAAGGTGTGACTCTGTTCTGTTTTGTAATTCAGTTCAAGTGTAGCGATTTTGACATTCCCTCTATAAGCGATATCTTAGGATAAGTGTCTTTTTCTGTGTGACTTATTTCACTTAGAATCATCGGACCTAAATCCACTCATCATGCTGCTAACTAACCTTATGACATTGATTTCATGGCTGAGTGATATTCCATTGTGCCAAGTCCCACCATTTCTTTATCCATTTTTCTCTTTCCTGGGATATTGAAGGTGTACCGAAGCGGAGGTTCTTGGAAACAGAGCAGCCGTAAAGTTTGGGGTGCCTGTCTCTTGTTGATTTTTAGTTTTCCCGATTTATACGCCCATGAGTGGAAATGCCCTATGCTCTCTAAGCTGTGTTTATTACTTGTTTCAGAACACACCGTACACTTCTCCAGAGTGCCTGTTGGCAATTTACATCCCACCCATCAGCGTAGCAAGGCTCCCATGTCTCCATGGCCTGTCCTGCTTTTCTGGTTTTTACACATTTTTCAGCATGGCCCTTTTGACCGAGGGCAAGCGAGACTTCTTTGTAGCGCTGATTTGCCCTTCCGGCTTGCTTGGTTGGCCAAAATGGGCGTATGCGTTTTTTCCTGAATATATTCAGGCAAAAACGCATACGCCCTTTTAGGCCAAGGGCATCATTGTCAAAGTTTTGCCGCTTTTCATGTGCTTTAAAGGCGAGTCGAATCTACCTCCTGAAATCTGTTTCCTGCAAATCTGCCTTGCTTTCAAATCCTCTTCGTTGCCTTCCCTCAATATATTTGTGGACGAGAGTTCTCATTTATAACTCTGCACGTTTGTGAATTGCAGTGCCCCTGAGCTCCATTTGTCTACTCGCTTTTTTGGGAGCTGGCCGCAAAAGCGCAGGATTGCTTCAGGCCCTATTTTGGTTCTGGGGTCAGGCTGAGCCTGTGGTTGATTCTTCTTCCTGATGGGAAAATGGAGTGACCTGTGCCTGTCCCAACACCTAGGGCTAGTCTCTCATTGGTTCCCCTTCTTCCCGTTCATCCTCAGGACAAATTGCAACCTATACGAAACAGGAGGTTAAAGGTGCTGATTCTCCAAGTCGGGAGATGGTTAGTCAAGTGGCTGGAATGGCGAACCCGAGCACAAGGAGAGGAGAAATGAGGTGCGTTTTAGAAACCTTTCCCGATCTCACGGCATACCATCTTCTGGGTTTCCCATGCATGTTTTGATGTAGGAAGATGCCCTTGTACCTGGAGATTTGAGACCCATGGGGTGGGTACCCCGCGGTGTTACTTTAAAGTATCTGCGTTTGCTCACCCAACCTCACCAATCCTCTCAGCCCCAAGAGTGTCCAGCCTTATGTCTCATCCAGCTGTGGGTCTAGCTATGGTCAATCCAGGTTGCATCAGAGACCCTGAACGGATTTTGTAAGAATTTCTCTCTCTTTCACTGTCTTTGTTTTGTGGGTTTTTTAAAGTAATTTATGTTTAGAATGGGGCTTGGCTGCTTTTCCCTGCTGTGTTGATGCCGCTTTACACCCTCTTGATTCACTTGCAGAGAGATATCGATACATGGGTTTTCAGATTCTTATGAGTCAGATATATTCTTGTGCGGTGACTAGGTGGTGTTGAGTCCAGTTCACTGAGCAGGGAGTAGGCCTTGTCTATTACATATTTGGCTTATGGAGCGGTGTCTGAGCTAATTTCAAACCCTTGTTTTATGCATCACCCCACCTCACCTTTCCCGTTCAGCAGCCATAGTGTGTCTCCCAAAGGTGTGACTCTGTTCTGTTTTGTAATTCAGTTCAAGTGTAGCGATTTTGACATTCCCTGTATAAGCGATATCTTAGGATAAGTGTCTTTTTCTGTGTGACTTATTTCACTTAGAATCATCGGACCTAAATCCACTCATCATGCTGCTAACTAACCTTATGACATTGATTTCATGGCTGAGTGATATTCCATTGTGCCAAGTCCCACCATTTCTTTATCCATTTTTCTCTTTCCTGGGATATTGAAGGTGTACCGAAGCGGAGGTTCTTGGAAACAGAGCAGCCGTAAAGTTTGGGGTGCCTGTGTCTTGTTGATTTTTAGTTTTCCCGATTTATACGCCCATGAGTGGAAGTACCCTATGCTCGCTAAGCTGTGTTTATTACTTGTTTCAGGACACACCGTACACTTCTCCAGAGTGCCTGTTGGCAATTTACATCCCGCCCATCAGCGTAGCAAGGCTCCCATGTCTCCATGGCCTGTCCTGCTTTTCTGGTTTTTACACATTTTTCAGCATGGCCCTTTGGACCGAGGGCAAGCGAGACTTCTTTGTAGCGCTGATTTGCCCTTCCGGCTTGCTTGGTTGGCCAAAATGGGCGTATGCGTTTTTTCCTGAATATATTCAGGAGAATACGCATACGCCCTTTTAGGCCAAGGGCATCATTGTCAACGTTTTGCCGCTTTTCATGTACTTTAAAGGCGAGTCGAATCTACCTCCTGAAATCTGTTTCCTGCAAATCTGCCTTGCTTTCAAATCCTCTTCGTTGCCTTCCCTCAATATATTTGTGGACGAGAGTTCTCATTTATAACTCTGCACATTTGTGAATTGCAGTGCCCCTGAGCTCCATTTGTCTCCTCGCATTTTTGGGAGCTGGCCGCAAAAGCGCAGGATTGCTTCAGGCCCTATTTTGGTTCTGGGGGGCAGGCTGAGCCTGTGGTTCATTCTTCTTCCTGATGGGAAAATGGAGTGACCTGTGCCTGTCCCAACACCTAGGGCTAGTCTCTCGTTGGTTCCCCTTCTTCCCGTTCATCCTCAGGACAAATTGCAACCTGTACGAAACAGGAGGTTAAAGGTGCTGATTCTCCAAGTAGGGAGATGTTTAGTCAAGCGGCTGGAATGGCGAACCCGAGCACAAGGAGAGGAGAAATGAGGTGCGTTTTAGAAACCTTTCCCGATCTCACGGCATACCATCTTCTGGGTTTCCCATGCATGTTTTGATGTAGGAAGATGCCCTTGTACCTGGAGATTTGAGACCCATGGGGTGGGTACCCCGCGGTGTTACTTTAAATATCTGCGTTTGCTCACCCAACCTCACCAATCCTCTCAGCCCCAAGAGTGTCCAGCCTTATGTCTCATCCAGCTGTGGGTCTAGCTATGGTCAATCCAGGTTGCATCAGAGACCCTGAACGGATTTTGTAAGAATTTCTCTCTCTTTCACTGTCTTTGTTTTGTGGGTTTTTTAAAGTAATTTATGTTTAGAATGGGGCTTGGCTGCTTTTCCCTGCTGTGTTGATGCCGCTTTACACCCTCTTGATTCACTTGCAGAGAGATATCGATACATGGGTTTTCAGATTCTTACGAGTCAGATATATTCTTGTGCGGTGACTAGGGGGTGTTGAGTCCAGTTCACTGAGCAGGGAGTAGGCCTTGTCTATTACATATTTGGCTTATGGAGCGGTCTCTGAGCTAATTTCAAACCCTTGTTTTATGCATCACCCCACCTCACCTTTCCCGTTCAGCAGCCATAGTGTGTCTTCCAAAGGTGTGACTCTGTTCTGTTTTGTAATTCAGTTCAAGTGTAGCGATTTTGACATTCCCTCTATAAGTGATATCTTAGGATAAGTGTCTTTTTCTGTGTGACTTATTTCACTTAGAATCATCGGACCTAAATCCACTCATCATGCTGCTAACTAGCCTTATGACATTGATTTCATGGCTGAGTGAAATTCCATTGTGCCAAGTACCACCATTTCTTTATCCATTTTTCACTTTCCTGAGATATAGGTGTGCCGAAGTGGAGGTTCTTGGAAACAGAGCAGCCGTAAAGTTTGGGGTGCCTGTGTCTTGTTGATTTTTAGTTTTCCCGATTTATACGCCCATGAGTGAAAGAGCCCTATGCTCTCTAAGCTGTGTTTATTACTTGTTTCAGGACACACCGTACACTTCTCCAGAGTGCCTGTTGGCAATTTACATTCCGCCCATCAGCGTAGCAAGGCTCCCATGTCTCCATGGCCTGTCCTGCTTTTCTGGTTTTTACACATTTTTCAGCATGACCCTTTGGACCGAGGGCAAGCGAGACTTCTTTGTGGCGCTGATTTGCCCTTCCGGCTTGCTTGGTTGGCCAAAAAGGGCGTATGCGTTTTTTCCTGAATATATTTAGGAGAAAACGCATACGCCCTTTTAGGCCAAGGGCATCATTGTCAACGTTTTGCTGCTTTTCATGTGCTTTAAAGGCGAGTCGAATCTACCTCCTGAAATCTGTTTCCTGCAAATCTGCCTTGCTTTCAAATCCTCTTCGTTGCCTTCCCTCAATATATTTGTGGACGAGAGTTCTCATTTATAACTCTGCACGTTTGTGAATTGCAGTGCCCCTGAGCTCCATTTGTCTACTCGCTTTTTTGGGAGCTGGCCGCAAAAGCGCAGGATTGCTTCAGGCCCTATTTTGGTTCTGGGGGGCAGGCTGAGCCTGTGGTTCATTCTTCTTCCTGATGGGAAAATGGAGTGACCTGTGCCTGTCCCAACACCTAGGGCTAGTCTCTCATTGGTTCCCCTTCTTCCCGTTCATCCTCAGGACAAATTGCAACCTGTACGAAACAGGAGGTTAAAGGTGCTGATTCTCCAAGTAGGGAGATGGTTAGTCAAGCGGCTAGAATGGCGAACCCGAGCACAAGGAGAGGAGAAATGAGGTGCGTTTTAGAAACCTTTCCCGATCTCACGGCATACCATCTTCTGGGTTTCCCATGCATGTTTTGATGTAGGAAGATGCCCTTGTACCTGGAGATTTGAGACCCATGGGGTGGGTACCCCGCGGTGTTACTTTAAAGTATCTGCGTTTGCTCACCCAACCTCACCAATCCTCTCAGCCCCAAGAGTGTCCAGCCTTATGTCTCATCCAGCTGTGGGTCTAGCTATGGTCAATCCAGGTTGCATCAGAGACCCTGAACGGATTTTGTAAGAATTTCTCTCTCTTTCACTGTCTTTGTTTTGTGGGTTTTTTAAAGTAATTTATGTTTAGAATGGGGCTTGGCTGCTTTTCCCTGCTGTGTTGATGCCGCTTTACACCCTCTTGATTCACTTGCAGAGAGATATCGATACATAGGTTTTCAGATTCTTACGAGTCAGATATATTCTTGTGCGGTGACTAGGTGGTGTTGAGTCCAGTTCACTGAGCAGGGAGTAGGCCTTGTCTATTACATATTTGGCTTATGGAGCGGTGTCTGAGCTAATTTCAAACCCTTGTTTTATGCATCACCCCACCTCACCTTTCCCGTTCAGCAGCTATAGTGTGTCTCCCAAAGGTGTGACTCTGTTCTGTTTTGTAATTCAGTTCAAGTGTAGCGATTTTGACATTCCCTCTATAAGCGATATCTTAGGATAAGTGTCTTTTTCTGTGTGACTTATTTCACTTAGAATCATCGGACCTAAATCCACTCATCATGCTGCTAACTAACCTTATGACATTGATTTCATGGCTGAGTGATATTCCATTGTGCCAAGTCCCACCATTTCTTTATCCATTTTTCTCTTTCCTGGGATATTGAAGGTGTACCGAAGCGGAGGTTCTTGGAAACAGAGCAGCCGTAAAGTTTGGGGTGCCTGTCTCTTGTTGATTTTTAGTTTTCCCGATTTATACGCCCATGAGTGGAAATGCCCTATGCTCTCTAAGCTGTGTTTATTACTTGTTTCAGAACACACCGTACACTTCTCCAGAGTGCCTGTTGGCAATTTACATCCCACCCATCAGCGTAGCAAGGCTCCCATGTCTCCATGGCCTGTCCTGCTTTTCTGGTTTTTACACATTTTTCAGCATGGCCCTTTGGACCGAGGGCAAGCGAGACTTCTTTGTAGCGCTGATTTGCCCTTCCGGCTTGCTTGGTTGGCCAAAAAGGGCGTATGCGTTTTTTCCTGAATATATTCAGGAGAAAACGCATACGCCCTTTTAGGCCAAGGGCATCATTGTCAAAGTTTTGCCGCTTTTCATGTGCTTTAAAGGCGAGTCGAATCTACCTCCTGAAATCTGTTTCCTGCAAATCTGCCTTGCTTTCAAATCCTCTTCGTTGCCTTCCCTCAATATATTTGTGGACGAGAGTTCTCATTTATAACTCTGCACGTTTGTGAATTGCAGTGCCCCTGAGCTCCATTTGTCTCCTCGCTTTTTTGGGAGCTGGCCGCAAAAGCGCAGGATTGCTTCAGGCCCTATTTTGGTTCTGGGGGGCAGGCTGAGCCTGTGGTTCATTCTTCTTCCTGATGGGAAAATGGAGTGACCTGTGCCTGTCCCAACACCTAGGGCTAGTCTCTCGTTGGTTCCCCTTCTTCCCGTTCATCCTCAGGACAAATTGCAACCTGTACGAAACAGGAGGTTAAAGGTGCTGATTCTCCAAGTAGGGAGATGGTTAGTCAAGCGGCTGGAATGGCGAACCCGAGCACAAGGAGAGGAGAAATGAGGTGCGTTTTAGAAACCTTTCCCGATCTCACGGCATACCATCTTCTGGGTTTCCCATGCATGTTTTGATGTAGGAAGATGCCCTTGTACCTGGAGATTTGAGACCCATGGGGTGGGTACCCCGCGGTGTTACTTTAAAGTATCTGCGTTTGCTCACCCAACCTCACCAATCCTCTCAGCCCCAAGAGTGTCCAGCCTTATGTCTCATCCAGCTGTGGGTCTAGCTATGGTCAATCCAGGTTGCATCAGAGACCCTGAACGGATTTTGTAAGAATTTCTCTCTCTTTCACTGTCTTTGTTTTGTGGGTTTTTTAAAGTAATTTATGTTTAGAATGGGGCTTGGCTGCTTTTCCCTGCTGTGTTGATGCCGCTTTACACCCTCTTGATTCACTTGCAGAGAGATATCGATACATGGGTTTTCAGATTCTTACGAGTCAGATATATTCTTGTGCGGTGACTAGGGGGTGTTGAGTCCAGTTCACTGAGCAGGGAGTAGGCCTTGTCTATTACATATTTGGCTTATGGAGCGGTCTCTGAGCTAATTTCAAACCCTTGTTTTATGCATCACCCCACCTCACCTTTCCCGTTCAGCAGCCATAGTGTGTCTTCCAAAGGTGTGACTCTGTTCTGTTTTGTAATTCAGTTCAAGTGTAGCGATTTTGACATTCCCTCTATAAGCGATATCTTAGGATAAGTGTCTTTTTCTGTGTGACTTATTTCACTTAGAATCATCGTCGCTAAATCCACTCATCATGCTGCTAACTAGCCTTATGACATTGATTTCATGGCTGAGTGATATTCCATTGTGCCAAGTCCCACCATTTCTTTATCCATTTTTCTCTTTCCTGGGATATTGAAGGTGTACCGACGCGGAGGTTCTTGGAAACAGAGCAGCCGTAAAGTTTGGGGTGCCTGTGTCTTGTTGATTTTTTGTTTTCCCGATTTATACGCCCATGAGTGGAAATGCCCTATGCTCTCTAAGCTGTGTTTATTACTTGTTTCAGAACACACCGTACACTTCTCCAGAGTGCCTGTTGGCAATTTACATCCCGCCCATCAGCGTAGCAAGGCTCCCATGTCTCCATGGCCTGTCCTGCTTTTCTGGTTTTTACACATTTTTCAGCATGGCCCTTTGGACCGAGGGCAAGCGAGACTTCTTTGTAGCGCTGATTTGCCCTTCCGGCTTGGTTGGTTGGCCAAAATGGGCGTATGCGTTTTTTCCTGAATATATTCAGGAGAAAATGCATACGCCCTTTTAGGCCAAGGGCATCATTGTCAAAGTTTTGCCGCTTTTCATGTGCTTTAAAGGCGAGTCGAATCTACCTCCTGAAATCTGTTTCCTGCAAATCTGCCTTGCTTTCAAATCCTCTTCGTTGCCTTCCCTCAATATATTTGTGGACGAGAGTTCTCATTTATAACTCTGCACGTTTGTGAATTGCAGTGCCCCTGAGCTCCATTTGTCTACTCGCTTTTTTGGGAGCTGGCCGCAAAAGCGCAGGATTGCTTCAGGCCCTATTTTGGTTCTGGGGTCAGGCTGAGCCTGTGGTTCATTCTTCTTCCTGATGGGAAAATGGAGTGACCTGTGCCTGTCCCAACACCTAGGGATAGTCTCTCATTGGTTCCCCTTCTTCCCGTTCATCCTCAGGACAAATTGCAACCTGTACGAAACAGGAGGTTAAAGGTGCTGATTCTCCAAGTCGGGAGATGGTTAGTCAAGTGGCTGGAATGGCGAACCCGAGCACAAGGAGAGGAGAAATGAGGTGCGTTTTAGAAACCTTTCCCGATCTCACGGCATACCATCTTCTGGGTTTCCCATGCATGTTTTGATGTAGGAAGATGCCCTTGTACCTGGAGATTTGAGACCCATGGGGTGGGTACCCCGCGGTGTTACTTTAAAGTATCTGCGTTTGCTCACCCAACCTCACCAATCCTCTCAGCCCCAAGAGTGTCCAGCCTTATGTCTCATCCAGCTGTGGGTCTAGCTATGGTCAATCCAGGTTGCATCAGAGACCCTGAACGGATTTTGTAAGAATTTCTCTCTCTTTCACTGTCTTTGTTTTGTGGGTTTTTTAAAGTAATTTATGTTTAGAATGGGGCTTGGCTGCTTTTCCCTGCTGTGTTGATGCCGCTTTACACCCTCTTGATTCACTTGCAGAGAGATATCGATACATGGGTTTTCAGATTCTTATGAGTCAGATATATTCTTGTGCGGTGACTAGGTGGTGTTGAGTCCAGTTCACTGAGCAGGGAGTAGGCCTTGTCTATTACATATTTGGCTTATGGAGCGGTGTCTGAGCTAATTTCAAACCCTTGTTTTATGCATCACCCCACCTCACCTTTCCCGTTCAGCAGCCATAGTGTGTCTCCCAAAGGTGTGACTCTGTTCTGTTTTGTAATTCAGTTCAAGTGTAGCGATTTTGACATTCCCTCTATAAGCGATATCTTAGGATAAGTGTCTTTTTCTGGGTGACTTATTTCACTTAGAATCATCGTCGTTAAATCCACTCATCATGCTGCTAACTAACCTTATGACATTGATTTCATGGCTGAGTGATATTCCATTGTGCCAAGTCCCACCATTTCTTTATCCATTTTTCTCTTTCCTGGGATATTGAAGGTGTACCGAAGCGGAGGTTCTTGGAAACAGAGCAGCCGTAAAGTTTGGGGTGCCTGTGTCTTGTTGATTTTTAGTTTTCCCGATTTATACGCCCATGAGTGGAAATGCCCTATGCTCTCTAAGCTGTGTTTATTACTTGTTTCAGAACACACCGTACACTTCTCCAGAGTGCCTGTTGGCAATTTACATCCCGCCCATCAGCGTAGCAAGGCTCCCATGTCTCCATGGCCTGTCCCGCTTTTCTGGTTTTTACACATTTTTCAGCATGGCCCTTTGGACCGAGGGCAAGCGAGACTTCTTTGTAGCGCTGATTTGCCCTTCCGGCTTGGTTGGTTGGCCAAAATGGGCGTATGCGTTTTTTCCTGAATATATTCAGGAGAAAATGCATACGCCCTTTTAGGCCAAGGGCATCATTGTCAAAGTTTTGCCGCTTTTCATGTGCTTTAAAGGCGAGTCGAAACTACCTCCTGAAATCTGTTTCCTGCAAATCTGCCTTGCTTTCAAATCCTCTTCGTTGCCTTCCCTCAATATATTTGTGGACGAGAGTTCTCATTTATAACTCTGCACGTTTGTGAATTGCAGTGCCCCTGAGCTCCATTTGTCTACTCGCTTTTTTGGGAGCTGGCCGCAAAAGCGCAGGATTGCTTCAGGCCCTATTTTGGTTCTGGGGTCAGGCTGAGCCTGTGGTTCATTCTTCTTCCTGATGGGAAAATGGAGTGACCTGTGCCTGTCCCAACACCTAGGGCTAGTCTCTCATTGGTTCCCCTTCTTCCCGTTCATCCTCAGGACAAATTGCAACCTGTACGAAACAGGAGGTTAAAGGTGCTGATTCTCCAAGTCGGGAGATGGTTAGTCAAGTGGCTGGAATGGCGAACCCGAGCACAAGGAGAGGAGAAATGAGGTGCGTTTTAGAAACCTTTCCCGATCTCACGGCATACCATCTTCTGGGTTTCCCATGCATGTTTTGATGTAGGAAGATGCCCTTGTACCTGGAGATTTGAGACCCATGGGGTGGGTACCCCGCGGTGTTACTTTAAAGTATCTGCGTTTGCTCACCCAACCTCACCAATCCTCTCAGCCCCAAGAGTGTCCAGCCTTATGTCTCATCCAGCTGTGGGTCTAGCTATGGTCAATCCAGGTTGCATCAGAGACCCTGAACGGATTTTGTAAGAATTTCTCTCTCTTTCACTGTCTTTGTTTTGTGGGTTTTTTAAAGTAATTTATGTTTAGAATGGGGCTTGGCTGCTTTTCCCTGCTGTGTTGATGCCGCTTTACACCCTCTTGATTCACTTGCAGAGAGATATCGATACATGGGTTTTCAGATTCTTATGAGTCAGATATATTCTTGTGCGGTGACTAGGTGGTGTTGAGTCCAGTTCACTGAGCAGGGAGTAGGCCTTGTCTATTACATATTTGGCTTATGGAGCGGTGTCTGAGCTAATTTCAAACCCTTGTTTTATGCATCACCCCACCTCACCTTTCCCGTTCAGCAGCCATAGTGTGTCTCCCAAAGGTGTGACTCTGTTCTGTTTTGTAATTCAGTTCAAGTGTAGCGATTTTGACATTCCCTCTATAAGCGATATCTTAGGATAAGTGTCTTTTTCTGGGTGACTTATTTCACTTAGAATCATCGGACCTAAATCCACTCATCATGCTGCTAACTAACCTTATGACATTGATTTCATGGCTGAGTGATATTCCATTGTGCCAAGTCCCACCATTTCTTTATCCATTTTTCTCTTTCCTGGGATATTGAAGGTGTACCGAAGCGGAGGTTCTTGGAAACAGAGCAGCCGTAAAGTTTGGGGTGCCTGTCTCTTGTTGATTTTTAGTTTTCCCGATTTATACGCCCATGAGTGGAAATGCCCTATGCTCTCTAAGCTGTGTTTATTACTTGTTTCAGAACACACCGTACACTTCTCCAGAGTGCCTGTTGGCAATTTACATCCCGCCCATCAGCGTAGCAAGGCTCCCATGTCTCCATGGCCTGTCCTGCTTTTCTGGTTTTTACACATTTTTCAGCATGGCCCTTTGGACCGAGGGCAAGCGAGACTTCTTTGTAGCGCTGATTTGCCCTTCCGGCTTGCTTGGTGGCCAAAATGGGCGTATGCGTTTTTTCCTGAATATATTCAGGAGAAAACGCATACGCCCTTTTAGGCCAAGGGCATCATTGTCAAAGTTTTGCCGCTTTTCATGTGCTTTAAAGGCGAGTCGAATCTACCTCCTGAAATCTGTTTCCTGCAAATCTGCCTTGCTTTCAAATCCTCTTCGTTGCCTTCCCTCAATATATTTGTGGACGAGAGTTCTCATTTATAACTCTGCACGTTTGTGAATTGCAGTGCCCCTGAGCTCCATTTGTCTCCTCGCTTTTTTGGGAGCTGGCCGCAAAAGCGCAGGATTGCTTCAGGCCCTATTTTGGTTCTGGGGGGCAGGCTGAGCCTGTGGTTCATTCTTCTTCCTGATGGGAAAATGGAGTGACCTGTGCCTGTCCCAACACCTAGGGCTAGTCTCTCGTTGGTTCCCCTTCTTCCCGTTCATCCTCAGGACAAATTGCAACCTGTACGAAACAGGAGGTTAAAGGTGCTGATTCTCCAAGTAGGGAGATGGTTAGTCAAGCGGCTGGAATGGCGAACCCGAGCACAAGGAGAGGAGAAATGAGGTGCGTTTTAGAAACCTTTCCCGATCTCACGGCATACCATCTTCTGGGTTTCCCATGCATGTTTTGATGTAGGAAGATGCCCTTGTACCTGGAGATTTGAGACCCATGGGGTGGGTACCCCGCGGTGTTACTTTAAAGTATCTGCGTTTGCTCACCCAACCTCACCAATCCTCTCAGCCCCAAGAGTGTCCAGCCTTATGTCTCATCCAGCTGTGGGTCTAGCTATGGTCAATCCAGGTTGCATCAGAGACCCTGAACGGATTTTGTAAGAATTTCTCTCTCTTTCACTGTCTTTGTTTTGTGGGTTTTTTAAAGTAATTTATGTTTAGAATGGGGCTTGGCTGCTTTTCCCTGCTGTGTTGATGCCGCTTTACACCCTCTTGATTCACTTGCAGAGAGATATCGATACATGGGTTTTCAGATTCTTACGAGTCAGATATATTCTTGTGCGGTGACTAGGGGGTGTTGAGTCCAGTTCACTGAGCAGGGAGTAGGCCTTGTCTATTACATATTTGGCTTATGGAGCGGTCTCTGAGCTAATTTCAAACCCTTGTTTTATGCATCACCCCACCTCACCTTTCCCGTTCAGCAGCCATAGTGTGTCTTCCAAAGGTGTGACTCTGTTCTGTTTTGTAATTCAGTTCAAGTGTAGCGATTTTGACATTCCCTCTATAAGCGATATCTTAGGATAAGTGTCTTTTTCTGTGTGACTTATTTCACTTAGAATCATCGTCGCTAAATCCACTCATCATGCTGCTAACTAGCCTTATGACACTGATTTCATGGCTGAGTGATATTCCATTGTGCCAAGTCCCACCATTTCTTTATCCATTTTTCTCTTTCCTGGGATATTGAAGGTGTACCGAAGCGGAGGTTCTTGGAAACAGAGCAGCCGTAAAGTTTGGGGTGCCTGTGTCTTGTTGATTTTTAGTTTTCCCGATTTATACGCCCATGAGTGGAAATGCCCTATGCTCTCTAAGCTGTGTTTATTACTTGTTTCAGAACACACCGTACACTTCTCCAGAGTGCCTGTTGGCAATTTACATCCCGCCCATCAGCATAGCAAGGCTCCCATGTCTCCATGGCCTGTCCTGCTTTTCTGGTTTTTACACATTTTTCAGCATGGCCCTTTGGACCGAGGGCAAGCGAGACTTCTTTGTAGCGCTGATTTGCCCTTCCGGCTTGCTTGGTTGGCCAAAAAGGGCGTATGCGTTTATTCCTGAATATATTCAGGAAAAAACGCATACGCCCTTTTTGGCCAAGGGCATCATTGTCAAAGTTTTGCCGCTTTTCATGTGCTTTAAAGGCGAGTCGAATCTACCTCCTGAAATCTGTTTCCTGCAAATCTGCCTTGCTTTCAAATCCTCTTCGTTGCCTTCCCTCAATATATTTGTGGACGAGAGTTCTCATTTATAACTCTGCACGTTTGTGAATTGCAGTGCCCCTGAGCTCCATTTGTCTCCTCGCATTTTTGGGAGCTGGCCGCAAAAGCGCAGGATTGCTTCAGGCCCTATTTTGGTTCTGGGGGGCAGGCTGAGCCTGTGGTTCATTCTTCTTCCTGATGGGAAAATGGAGTGACCTGTGCCTGTCCCAACACCTAGGGCTAGTCTCTCGTTGGTTCCCCTTCTTCCCGTTCATCCTCAGGACAAATTGCAACCTGTACGAAAGAGGAGGTTAAAGGTGCTGATTCTCCAAGTCGGGAGATGGTTCGTCAAGTGGCTGGAATGG
Source organism: Eubalaena glacialis (assembly GCF_028564815.1). Lineage (NCBI taxonomy): Eukaryota > Metazoa > Chordata > Mammalia > Artiodactyla > Balaenidae > Eubalaena > Eubalaena glacialis. The sequence continues at coordinate 214,998 of NW_026871174.1, read as the reverse complement.
CGAACCCGAGCACAAGGAGAGGAGAAATGAGGTGCGTTTTAGAAACCTTTCCCGATCTCACGGCATACCATCTTCTGGGTTTCCCATGCATGTTTTGATGTAGGAAGATGCCCTTGTACCTGGAGATTTGAGACCCATGGGGTGGGTACCCCGCGGTGTTACTTTAAAGTATCTGCGTTTGCTCACCCAACCTCACCAATCCTCTCAGCCCCAAGAGTGTCCAGCCTTATGTCTCATCCAGCTGTGGGTCTAGCTATGGTCAATCCAGGTTGCATCAGAGACCCTGAACGGATTTTGTAAGAATTTCTCTCTCTTTCACTGTCTTTGTTTTGTGGGTTTTTTAAAGTAATTTATGTTTAGAATGGGGCTTGGCTGCTTTTCCCTGCTGTGTTGATGCCGCTTTACACCCTCTTGATTCACTTGCAGAGAGATATCGATACATGGGTTTTCAGATTCTTATGAGTCAGATATATTCTTGTGCGGTGACTAGGTGGTGTTGAGTCCAGTTCACTGAGCAGGGAGTAGGCCTTGTCTATTACATATTTGGCTTATGGAGCGGTGTCTGAGCTAATTTCAAACCCTTGTTTTATGCATCACCCCACCTCACCTTTCCCGTTCAGCAGCCATAGTGTGTCTCCCAAAGGTGTGACTCTGTTCTGTTTTGTAATTCAGTTCAAGTGTAGCGATTTTGACATTCCCTCTATAAGCGATATCATAGGATAAGTGTCTTTTTCTGTGTGACTTATTTCACTTAGAATCATCGGACCTAAATCCACTCATCATGCTGCTAACTAACCTTATGACATTGATTTCATGGCTGAGTGATATTCCATTGTGCCAAGTCCCACCATTTCTTTATCCATTTTTCTCTTTCCTGGGATATTGAAGGTGTACCGAAGCGGAGGTTCTTGGAAACAGAGCAGCCGTAAAGTTTGGGGTGCCTGTCTCTTGTTGATTTTTAGTTTTCCCGATTTATACGCCCATGAGTGGAAATGCCCTATGCTCTCTAAGCTGTGTTTATTACTTGTTTCAGAACACACCGTACACTTCTCCAGAGTGCCTGTTGGCAATTTACATCCCGCCCATCAGCGTAGCAAGGCTCCCATGTCTCCATGGCCTGTCCTGCTTTTCTGGTTTTTACACATTTTTCAGCATGGCCCTTTGGACCGAGGGCAAGCGAGACTTCATTGTAGCGCTGATTTGCCCTTCCGGCTTGCTTGGTTGGCCAAAATGGGCGTATGCGTTTTTTCCTGAATATATTCAGGAGAAAACGCATACGCCCTTTTAGGCCAAGGGCATCATTGTCAAAGTTTTGCCGCTTTTCATGTGCTTTAAAGGCGAGTCGAATCTACCTCCTGAAATCTGTTTCCTGCAAATCTGCCTTGCTTTCAAATCCTCTTCGTTGCCTTCCCTCAATATATTTGTGGACGAGAGTTCTCATTTATAACTCTGCACGTTTGTGAATTGCAGTGCCCCTGAGCTCCATTTGTCTCCTCGCATTTTTGGGAGCTGGCCGCAAAAGCGCAGGATTGCTTCAGGCCCTCTTTTGGTTCTGGGGGGCAGGCTGAGCCTGTGGTTCATTCTTCTTCCTGATGGGAAAATGGAGTGACCTGTGCCTGTCCCAACACCTAGGGCTAGTCTCTCGTTGGTTCCCCTTCTTCCCGTTCATCCTCAGGACAAATTGCAACATGTACGAAACAGGAGGTTAAAGGTGCTGATTCTCCAAGTAGGGAGATGGTTAGTCAAGCGGCTGGAATGGCGAACCCGAGCACAAGGAGAGGAGAAATGAGGTGCGTTTTAGAAACCTTTCCCGATCTCACGGCATACCATCTTCTGGGTTTCCCATGCATGTTTTGATGTAGGAAGATGCCCTTGTACCTGGAGATTTGAGACCCATGGGGTGGGTACCCCGCGGTGTTACTTTAAAGTATCTGCATTTGCTCACCCAACCTCACCAATCCTCTCAGCCCCAAGAGTGTCCAGCCTTATGTCTCATCCAGCTGTGGGTCTAGCTATGGTCAATCCAGGTTGCATCAGAGACCCTGAACGGATTTTGTAAGAATTTCTCTCTCTTTCACTGTCTTTGTTTTGTGGGTTTTTTAAAGTAATTTATGTTTAGAATGGGGCTTGGCTGCTTTTCCCTGCTGTGTTGATGCCGCTTTACACCCTCTTGATTCACTTGCAGAGAGATATCGATACATGGGTTTTCAGATTCTTACGAGTCAGATATATTCTTGTGCGGTGACTAGGGGGTGTCGAGTCCAGTTCACTGAGCAGGGAGTAGGCCTTGGCTATTACATATTTGGCTTATGGAGCGGTCTCTGAGCTAATTTCAAACCCTTGTTTTATGCATCACCCCACCTCACCTTTCCCGTTCAGCAGCCATAGTGTGTCTTCCAAAGGTGTGACTCTGTTCTGTTTTGTAATTCAGTTCAAGTGTAGCGATTTTGACATTCCCTCTATAAGTGATATCTTAGGATAAGTGTCTTTTTCTGTGTGACTTATTTCACTTAGACTCATCGGACCTAAATCCACTCATCATGCTGCTAACTAGCCTTATGACATTGATTTCATGGCTGAGTGAAATTCCATTGTGCCAAGTACCACCATTTCTTTATCCATTTTTCACTTTCCTGGGATATTGAAGGTGTGCCGAAGTGGAGGTTCTTGGAAACAGAGCAGCCGTAAAGTTTGGGGTGCCTGTGTCTTGTTGATTTTTAGTTTTCCCGATTTATACGCCCATGAGTGGAAGTGCCCTATGCTCTCTAAGCTGTGTTTATTACTTGTTTCAGAACACACCGTACACTTCTCCAGAGTGCCTGTTGGCAATTTACATCCCGCCCATCAGCGTAGCAAGGCTCCCATGTCTCCATGGCCTGTCCTGCTTTTCTGGTTTTTACACATTTTTCAGCATGGCCCTTTGGACCGAGGGCAAGCGAGACTTCTTTGTAGCGCTGATTTGCCCTTCCGGCTTGCTTGGTTGGCCAAAAAGGGCGTATGCGTTTTTTCCTGAATATTCAGGAAAAAACGCATACGCCCTTTTTAGCCAAGGGCATCATTGTCAACGTTTTGCCGCTTTTCATGTGCTTTAAAGGCGAGTCGAATCTACCTCCTGAAATCTGTTTCCTGCAAATCTGCCTTGCTTTCAAATCCTCTTCGTTGCCTTCCCTCAATATATTTGTGGACGAGAGTTCTCATTTATAACTCTGCACGTTTGTGAATTGCAGTGCCCCTGAGCTCCATTTGTCTCCTCGCATTTTTGGGAGCTGGCCGCAAAAGCGCAGGATTGCTTCAGGCCCTCTTTTGGTTCTGGGGGGCAGGCTGAGCCTGTGGTTCATTCTTCTTCCTGATGGGAAAATGGAGTGACCTGTGCCTGTCCCAACACCTAGGGCTAGTCTCTCGTTGGTTCCCCTTCTTCCCGTTCATCCTCAGGACAAATTGCAACCTGTACAAAACAGGAGGTTAAAGGTGCTGATTCTCCAAGTAGGGAGATGGTTAGTCAAGCGGCTGGAATGGCGAACCCGAGCACAAGGAGAGGAGAAATGAGGTGCGTTTTAGAAACCTTTCCCGATCTCACGGCATACCATCTTCTGGGTTTCCCATGCATGTTTTGATGTAGGAAGATGCCCTTGTACCTGGAGATTTGAGACCCATGGGGTGGGTACCCCGCGGTGTTACTTTAAAGTATCTGGGTTTGCTCACCCAACCTCACCAATCCTCTCAGCCCCAAGAGTGTCCAGCCTTATGTCTCATCCAGCTGTGGGTCTAGCTATGGTCAATCCAGGTTGCATCAGAGACCCTGAACGGATTTTGTAAGAATTTCTCTCTCTTTCACTGTCTTTGTTTTGTGGGTTTTTTAAAGTAATTTATGTTTAGAATGGGGCTTGGCTGCTTTTCCCTGCTGTGTTGATGCCGCTTTACACCCTGTTGATTCACTTGCAGAGAGATATCGATACATGGGTTTTCAGATTCTTACGAGTCAGATATATTCTTGTGCGGTGACTAGGGGGTGTTGAGTCCAGTTCACTGAGCAGGGAGTAGGCCTTGTCTATTACATATTTGGCTTATGGAGCGGTCTCTGAGCTAATTTCAAACCCTTGTTTTATGCATCACCCCACCTCACCTTTCCCGTTCAGCAGCCATAGTGTGTCTCCCAAAGGTGTGACTCTGTTCTGTTTTGTAATTCAGTTCAAGTGTAGCGATTTTGACATTCCCTCTATAAGCGATATCTTAGGATAAGTGTCTTTTTCTGTGTGACTTATTTCACTTAGAATCATCGTCGCTAAATCCACTCATCATGCTGCTAACTAGCCTTATGACATTGATTTCATGGCTGAGTGATATTCCATTGTGCCAAGTCCCACCATTTCTTTATCCATTTTTCTCTTTCCTGGGATATTGAAGGTGTACTGAAGCGGAGGTTCTTGGAAGCAGAGCAGCCGTAAAGTTTGGGGTGCCTGTGTCTTGTTGATTTTTAGTTTTCCCAATTTATACGCCCATGAGTGGAAGTGCCCTATGCTCTCTAAGCTCTGTTTATTACTTGTTTCAGGACACACCGTACACTTCTCCAGAGTGCCTGTTGGCAATTTACATCCCGCCCATCAGCGTAGCAAGGCTCCCATGTCTCCATGGCCTGTCCTGCTTTTCTGGTTTTTACACATTTTTCAGCATGGCCCTTTGGACCGAGGGCAAGCGAGACTTCTTTGTAGCGCTGATTTGCCCTTCCGGCTTGCTTGGTTGCCCAAAAAGGGCGTATGCGTTTTTTCCTGAATATATTCAGGAAAAAACGCATACGCCCTTTTTGGCCAAGGGCATCATTGTCAACGTTTTGCCGCTTTTCATGTGCTTTAAAGGCGAGTCGAATCTACCTCCTGAAATCTGTTTCCTGCAAATCTGCCTTGCTTTCAAATCCTCTTCGTTGCCTTCCCTCAATATATTTGTGGACGAGAGTTCTCATTTATAACTCTGCACGTTTGTGAATTGCAGTGCCCCTGAGCTCCATTTGTCTCCTCGCATTTTTGGGAGCTGGCCGCAAAAGCGCAGGATTGCTTCAGGCCCTATTTTGGTTCTGGGGGGCAGGCTGAGCCTGTGGTTCATTCTTCTTCCTGATGGGAAAATGGAGTGACCTGTGCCTGTCCCAACACCTAGGGCTAGTCTCTCGTTGGTTCCCCTTCTTCCCGTTCATCCTCAGGACAAATTGCAACCTGTACGAAACAGGAGGTTAAAGGTGCTGATTCTCCAAGTAGGGAGATGGTTAGTCAAGCGGCTGGAATGGCGAACCCGAGCACAAGGAGAGGAGAAATGAGGTGCGTTTTAGAAACCTTTCCCGATCTCACGGCATACCATCTTCTGGGTTACCCATGCATGTTTTGATGTAGGAAGATGCCCTTGTACCTGGAGATTTGAGACCCATGGGGTGGGTACCCCGCGGTGTTACTTTAAAGTATCTGCATTTGCTCACCCAACCTCACCAATCCTCTCAGCCCCAAGAGTGTCCAGCCTTATGTCTCATCCAGCTGTGGGTCTAGCTATGGTCAATCCAGGTTGCATCAGAGACCCTGAACGGATTTTGTAAGAATTTCTCTCTCTTTCACTGTCTTTGTTTTGTGGGTTTTTTAAAGTAATTTATGTTTAGAATGGGGCTTGGCTGCTTTTCCCTGCTGTGTTGATGCCGCTTTACACCCTCTTGATTCACTTGCAGAGAGATATCGATACATGGGTTTTCAGATTCTTACGAGTCAGATATATTCTTGTGCGGTGACTAGGGGGTGTTGAGTCCAGTTCACTGAGCAGGAAGTAGGCCTTGTCTATTACATATTTGGCTTATGGAGCGGTCTCTGAGCTAATTTCAAACCCTTGTTTTATGCATCACCCCACCTCACCTTTCCCGTTCAGCAGCCATAGTGTGTCTTCCAAAGGTGTGACTCTGTTCTGTTTTGTAATTCAGTTCAAGTGTAGCGATTTTGACATTCCCTCTATAAGCGATATCTTAGGATAAGTGTCTTTTTCTGTGTGACTTATTTCACTTAGAATCATCGTCGCTAAATCCACTCATCATGCTGCTAACTAGCCTTATGACATTGATTTCATGGCTGAGTGATATTCCATTGTGCCAAGTCCCACCATTTCTTTATCCATTTTTCTCTTTCCTGGGATATTGAAGGTGTACCGAAGCGGAGGTTCTTGGAAACAGAGCAGCCGTAAAGTTTGGGGTGCCTGTGTCTTGTTGATTTTTAGTTTTCCCAATTTATACGCCCATGAGTGGAAGTGCCCTATGCTCTCTAAGCTGTGTTTATTACTTGTTTCAGGACACACCGTACACTTCTCCAGAGTGCCTGTTGGCAATTTACATCCCACCCATCAGCGTAGCAAGGCTCCCATGTCTCCATGGCCTGTCCTGCTTTTCTGGTTTTTACACATTTTTCAGCATGGCCCTTTGGACCGAGGGCAAGCGAGACTTCTTTGTAGCGCTGATTTGCCCTTCCGGCTTGCTTGGTTGGCCAAAAAGGGCGTATGCGTTTTTTCCTGAATATATTCAGGAAAAAACGCATACGCCCTTTTTGGCCAAGGGCATCATTGTCAACGTTTTGCCGCTTTTCATGTGCTTTAAAGGCGAGTCGAATCTACCTCCTGAAATCTGTTTCCTGCAAATCTGACTTGCTTTCAAATCCTCTTCGTTGCCTTCCCTCAATATATTTGTGAACGAGAGTTCTCATTTATAACTCTGCACGTTTGTGAATTGCAGTGCCCCTGAGCTCCATTTGTCTCCTCGCTTTTTTGGGAGCTGGCCGCAAAAGCGCAGGATTGCTTCAGGCCCTCTTTTGGTTCTGGGGGGCAGGCTGAGCCTGTGGTTCATTCTTCTTCCTGATGGGAAAATGGAGTGACCTGTGCCTGTCCCAACACCTAGGGCTAGTCTCTCGTTGGTTCCCCTTCTTCCCGTTCATCCTCAGGACAAATTGCAACCTGTACTAAACAGGAGGTTAAAGGTGCTGATTCTCCAAGTAGGGAGATGGTTAGTCAAGCGGCTGGAATGGCGAACCCGAGCACAAGGAGAGGAGAAATGAGGTGCGTTTTAGAAACCTTTCCCGATCTCACGGCATACCATCTTCTGGGTTTCCCATGCATGTTTTGATGTAGGAAGATGCCCTTGTACCTGGAGATTTGAGACCCATGGGGTGGGTACCCCGTGGTGTTACTTTAAAGTATCTGCGTTTGCTCACCCAACCTCACCAATCCTCTCAGCCCCAAGAGTGTCCAGCCTTATGTCTCATCCAGCTGTGGGTCTAGCTATGGTCAATCCAGGTTGCATCAGAGACCCTGAACGGATTTTGTAAGAATTTCTCTCTCTTTCACTGTCTTTGTTTTGTGGGTTTTTTAAAGTAATTTATGTTTAGAATGGGGCTTGGCTGCTTTTCCCTGCTGTGTTGATGCCGCTTTACACCCTCTTGATTCACTTGCAGAGAGATATCGATACATGGGTTTTCAGATTCTTACGAGTCAGATATATTCTTGTGCGGTGACTAGGGGGTGTTGAGTCCAGTTCACTGAGCAGGGAGTAGGCCTTGTCTATTACATATTTGGCTTATGGAGCGGTCTCTGAGCTAATTTCAAACCCTTGTTTTATGCATCACCCCACCTCACCTTTCCCGTTCAGCAGCCATAGTGTGTCTTCCAAAGGTGTGACTCTGTTCTGTTTTGTAATTCAGTTCAAGTGTAGCGATTTTGACATTCCCTCTATAAGCGATATCTTAGGATAAGTGTCTTTTTCTGTGTGACTTATTTCACTTAGAATCATCGTCGCTAAATCCACTCATCATGCTGCTAACTAGCCTTATGACATTGATTTCATGGCTGAGTGATATTCCATTGTGCCAAGTCCCACCATTTCTTTATCCATTTTTCTCTTTCCTGGGATATTGAAGGTGTACTGAAGCGGAGGTTCTTGGAAGCAGAGCAGCCGTAAAGTTTGGGGTGCCTGTGTCTTGTTGATTTTTAGTTTTCCCAATTTATACGCCCATGAGTGGAAGTGCCCTATGCTCTCTAAGCTGTGTTTATTACTTGTTTCAGGACACACCGTACACTTCTCCAGAGTGCCTGTTGGCAATTTACATCCCGCCCATCAGCGTAGCAAGGCTCCCATGTCTCCATGGCCTGTCCTGCTTTTCTGGTTTTTACACATTTTTCAGCATGGCCCTTTGGACCGAGGGCAAGCGAGACTTCTTTGTAGCGCTGATTTGCCCTTCCGGCTTGCTTGGTTGCCCAAAAAGGGCGTATGCGTTTTTTCCTGAATATATTCAGGAAAAAACGCATACGCACTTTTTGGCCAAGGGCATCATTGTCAACGTTTTGCCGCTTTTCATGTGCTTTAAAGGCGAGTCGAATCTACCTCCTGAAATCTGTTTCCTGCAAATCTGCCTTGCTTTCAAATCCTCTTCGTTGCCTTCCCTCAATATATTTGTGGACGAGAGTTCTCATTTATAACTCTGCACGTTTGTGAATTGCAGTGCCCCTGAGATCCATTTGTCTCCTCGCATTTTTGGGAGCTGGCCGCAAAAGCGCAGGATTGCTTCAGGCCCTATTTTGGTTCTGGGGGGCAGGCTGAGCCTGTGGTTCATTCTTCTTCCTGATGGGAAAATGGAGTGACCTGTGCCTGTCCCAACACCTAGGGCTAGTCTCTCGTTGGTTCCCCTTCTTCCCGTTCATCCTCAGGACAAATTGCAACCTGTACGAAACAGGAGGTTAAAGGTGCTGATTCTCCAAGTAGGGAGATGGTTAGTCAAGCGGCTGGAATGGCGAACCCGAGCACAAGGAGAGGAGAAATGAGGTGCGTTTTAGAAACCTTTCCCGATCTCACGGCATACCATCTTCTGGGTTTCCCATGCATGTTTTGATGTAGGAAGATGCCCTTGTACCTGGAGATTTGAGACCCATGGGGTGGGTACCCCGCGGTGTTACTTTAAAGTATCTGCATTTGCTCACCCAACCTCACCAATCCTCTCAGCCCCAAGAGTGTCCAGCCTTATGTCTCATCCAGCTGTGGGTCTAGCTATGGTCAATCCAGGTTGCATCAGAGACCCTGAACGGATTTTGTAAGAATTTCTCTCTCTTTCACTGTCTTTGTTTTGTGGGTTTTTTAAAGTAATTTATGTTTAGAATGGGGCTTGGCTGCTTTTCCCTGCTGTGTTGATGCCGCTTTACACCCTCTTGATTCACTTGCAGAGAGATATCGATACATGGGTTTTCAGATTCTTACGAGTCAGATATATTCTTGTGCGGTGACTAGGGGGTGTTGAGTCCAGTTCACTGAGCAGGAAGTAGGCCTTGTCTATTACATATTTGGCTTATGGAGCGGTCTCTGAGCTAATTTCAAACCCTTGTTTTATGCATCACCCCACCTCACCTTTCCCGTTCAGCAGCCATAGTGTGTCTTCCAAAGGTGTGACTCTGTTCTGTTTTGTAATTCAGTTCAAGTGTAGCGATTTTGACATTCCCTCTATAAGCGATATCTTAGGATAAGTGTCTTTTTCTGTGTGACTTATTTCACTTAGAATCATCGTCGCTAAATCCACTCATCATGCTGCTAACTAGCCTTATGACATTGATTTCATGGCTGAGTGATATTCCATTGTGCCAAGTCCCACCATTTCTTTATCCATTTTTCTCTTTCCTGGGATATTGAAGGTGTACCGAAGCGGAGGTTCTTGGAAACAGAGCAGCCGTAAAGTTTGGGGTGCCTGTGTCTTGTTGATTTTTAGTTTTCCCAATTTATACGCCCATGAGTGGAAGTGCCCTATGCTCTCTAAGCTGTGTTTATTACTTGTTTCAGGACACACCGTACACTTCTCCAGAGTGCCTGTTGGCAATTTACATCCCACCCATCAGCGTAGCAAGGCTCCCATGTCTCCATGGCCTGTCCTGCTTTTCTGGTTTTTACACATTTTTCAGCATGGCCCTTTGGACCGAGGGCAAGCGAGACTTCTTTGTAGCGCTGATTTGCCCTTCCGGCTTGCTTGGTTGGCCAAAATGGGCGTATGCGTTTTTTCCTGAATATATTCAGGAGAAAACGCATACGCCCTTTTAGGCCAAGGGCATCATTGTCAAAGTTTTGCCGCTTTTCATGTGCTTTAAAGGCGAGTCGAATCTACCTCCTGAAATCTGTTTCCTGCAAATCTGCCTTGCTTTCAAATCCTCTTCGTTGCCTTCCCTCAATATATTTGTGGACGAGAGTTCTCATTTATAACTCTGCACGTTTGTGAATTGCAGTGCCCCTGAGCTCCATTTGTCTCCTCGCATTTTTGGGAGCTGGCCGCAAAAGCACAGGATTGCTTCAGGCCCTATTTTGGTTCTGGGGGTCAGGCTGAGCCTGTGGTTCATTCTTCTTCCTGATGGGAAAATGGAGTGACCTGTGCCTGTCCCAACACCTAGGGCTAGTCTCTCGTTGGTTCCCCTTCTTCCCGTTCATCCTCAGGACAAATTGCAACCTGTACGAAACAGGAGGTTAAAGGTGCTGATTCTCCAAGTAGGGAGATGGTTAGTCAAGCGGCTGGAATGGCGAACCCGAGCACAAGGAGAGGAGAAATGAGGTGCGTTTTAGAAACCTTTCCCGATCTCACGGCATACCATCTTCTGGGTTTCCCATGCATGTTTTGATGTAGGAAGATGCCCTTGTACCTGGAGATTTGAGACCCATGGGGTGGGTACCCCGCGGTGTTACTTTAAAGTATCTGCGTTTGCTCACCCAACCTCACCAATCCTCTCAGCCCCAAGAGTGTCCAGCCTTATGTCTCATCCAGCTGTGGGTCTAGCTATGGTCAATCCAGGTTGCATCAGAGACCCTGAACGGATTTTGTAAGAATTTCTCTCTCTTTCACTGTCTTTGTTTTGTGGGTTTTTTAAAGTAATTTATGTTTAGAATGGGGCTTGGCTGCTTTTCCCTGCTGTGTTGATGCCGCTTTACACCCTCTTGATTCACTTGCAGAGAGATATCGATACATGGGTTTTCAGATTCTTACGAGTCAGATATATTCTTGTGCGGTGACTAGGGGGTGTTGAGTCCAGTTCACTGAGCAGGGAGTAGGCCTTGTCTATTACATATTTGGCTTATGGAGCGGTGTCTGAGCTAATTTCAAACCCTTGTTTTATGCATCACCCCACCTCACCTTTCCCGTTCAGCAGCCATAGTGTGTCTTCCAAAGGTGTGACTGTGTTCTGTTTTGTAATTCAGTTCAAGTGTAGCGATTTTGACATTCCCTCTATAAGCGATATCTTAGGATAAGTGTCTTTTTCTGTGTGACTTATTTCACTTAGAATCATCGTCGCTAAATCCACTCATCATGCTGCTAACTAGCCTTATGACATTGATTTCATGGCTGAGTGATATTCCATTGTGCCAAGTCCCACCATTTCTTTATCCATTTTTCTCTTTCCTGGGATATTGAAGGTGTACCGAAGCGGAGGTTCTTGGAAACAGAGCAGCCGTAAAGTTTGGGGTGCCTGTGTCTTGTTGATTTTTACTTTTCCCGATTTATACGCCCATGAGTGGAAGTACCCTATGCTCGCTAAGCTGTGTTTATTACTTGTTTCAGGACACAACGTACACTTCTCCAGAGTGCCTGTTGGCAATTTACATCCCGCCCATCAGCGTAGCAAGGCTCCCATGTCTCCATGGCCTGTCCTGCTTTTCTGGTTTTTACACATTTTTCAGCATGGCCCTTTGGACCGAGGGCAAGCGAGACTTCTTTGTGGCGCTGATTTGCCCTTCCGGCTTGCTTGGTTGGCCAAAATGGGCGTATGCGTTTTTTCCTGAATATATTCAGGAGAATACGCATACGCCCTTTTAGGCCAAGGGCATCATTGTCAACGTTTTGCCGCTTTTCATGTGCTTTAAAGGCGAGTCGAATCTACCTCCTGAAATCTGTTTCCTGCAAATCTGCCTTGCTTTCAAATCCTCTTCGTTGCCTTCCCTCAATATATTTGTGGACGAGAGTTCTCATTTATAACTCTGCACGTTTGTGAATTGCAGTGCCCCTGAGCTCCATTTGTCTCCTCGCATTTTTGGGAGCTGGCCGCAAAAGCGCAGGATTGCTTCAGGCCCTATTTTGGTTCTGGGGGGCAGGCTGAGCCTGTGGTTCATTCTTCTTCCTGATGGGAAAATGGAGTGACCTGTGCCTGTCCCAACACCTAGGGCTAGTCTCTCGTTGGTTCCCCTTCTTCCCGTTCATCCTCAGGACAAATTGCAACCTTTACGAAACAGGAGGTTATAGGTGCTGATTCTCCAAGTAGGGAGATGGTTAGTCAAGCGGCTGGAATGGCGAACCCGAGCACAAGGAGAGGAGAAATGAGGTGCGTTTTAGAAACCTTTCCCGATCTCACGGCATACCATCTTCTGGGTTTCCCATGCATGTTTTGATGTAGGAAGATGCCCTTGTACCTGGAGATTTGAGACGCATGGGGTGGGTACCCCGCGGTGTTACTTTAAAGTATCTGCGTTTGCTCACCCAACCTCACCAATCCTCTCAGCCCCAAGAGTATCCAGCCTTATGTCTCATCCAGCTGTGGGTCTAGCTATGGTCAATCCAGGTTGCATCAGAGACCCTGAACGGATTTTGTAAGAATTTCTCTCTCTTTCACTGTCTTTGTTTTGTGGGTTTTTTAAAGTAATTTATGTTTAGAATGGGGCTTGGCTGCTTTTCCCTGCTGTGTTGATGCCGCTTTACACCCTCTTGATTCACTTGCAGAGAGATATCGATACATGGGTTTTCAGATTCTTACGAGTCAGATATATTCTTGTGCGGTGACTAGGGGGTGTTGAGTCCAGTTCACTGAGCAGGGAGTAGGCCTTGTCTATTACATATTTGGCTTATGGAGCGGTCTCTGAGCTAATTTCAAACCCTTGTTTTATGCATCACCCCACCTCACCTTTCCCGTTCAGCAGCCATAGTGTGTCTTCCAAAGGTGTGACTGTGTTCTGTTTTGTAATTCAGTTCAAGTGTAGCGATTTTGACATTCCCTCTATAAGCGATATCTTAGGATAAGTGTCTTTTTCTGTGTGACTTATTTCACTTAGAATCATCGTCGCTAAATCCACTCATCATGCTGCTAACTAGCCTTATGACATTGATTTCATGGCTGAGTGATATTCCATTGTGCCAAGTCCCACCATTTCTTTATCCATTTTTCTCTTTCCTGGGATATTGAAGGTGTACCGAAGCGGAGGTTCTTGGAAACAGAGCAGCCGTAAAGTTTGGGGTGCCTGTGTCTTGTTGATTTTTAGTTTTCCCGATTTATACGCCCATGAGTGGAAGTACCCTATGCTCGCTAAGCTGTGTTTATTACTTGTTTCAGGACACAACGTACACTTCTCCAGAGTGCCTGTTGGCAATTTACATCCCGCCCATCAGCGTAGCAAGGCTCCCATGTCTCCATGGCCTGTCCTGCTTTTCTGGTTTTTACACATTTTTCAGCATGGCCCTTTGGACCGAGGGCAAGCGAGACTTCTTTGTAGCGCTGATTTGCCCTTCCGGCTTGCTTGGTTGGCCAAAAAGGGCGTATGCGTTTTTTCCTGAATATATTCAGGAGAATACGCATACGCCCTTTTAGGCCAAGGGCATCATTGTCAACGTTTTGCCGCTTTTCATGTGCTTTAAATGCGAGTTGAATCTACCTCCTGAAATCTGTTTCCTGCAAATCTGCCTTGCTTTCAAATCCTCTTCGTTGCCTTCCCTCAATATATTTGTGGACGAGAGTTCTCATTTATAACTCTGCACGTTTGTGAATTGCAGTGCCCCTGAGCTCCATTTGTCTCCTCGCATTTTTGGGAGCTGGCCGCAAAAGCGCAGGATTGCTTCAGGCCCTATTTTGGTTCTGGGGGGCAGGCTGAGCCTGTGGTTCATTCTTCTTCCTGATGGGAAAATGGAGTGACCTGTGCCTGTCCCAACACCTAGGGCTAGTCTCTCGTTGGTTCCCCTTCTTCCCGTTCATCCTCAGGACAAATTGCAACCTGGACGAAACAGGAGGTTAAAGGTGCTGATTCTCCAAGTAGGGAGATGTTTAGTCAAGCGGCTGGAATGGCGAACCCGAGCACAAGGAGAGGAGAAATGAGGTGCGTTTTAGAAACCTTTCCCGATCTCACGGCATACCATCTTCTGGGTTTCCCATGCATGTTTTGATGTAGGAAGATGCCCTTGTACCTGGAGATTTGAGACCCATGGGGTGGGTACCCCGCGGTGTTACTTTAAAGTATCTGCGTTTGCTCACCCAACCTCACCAATCCTCTCAGCCCCAAGAGTGTCCAGCCTTATGTCTCATCCAGCTGTGGGTCTAGCTATGGTCAATCCAGGTTGCATCAGAGACCCTGAACGGATTTTGTAAGAATTTCTCTCTCTTTCACTGTCTTTGTTTTGTGGGTTTTTTAAAGTAATTTATGTTTAGAATGGGGCTTGGCTGCTTTTCCCTGCTGTGTTGATGCCGCTTTACACCCTCTTGATTCACTTGCAGAGAGATATCGATACATGGGTTTTCAGATTCTTACGAGTCAGATATATTCTTGTGCGGTGACTAGGGGGTGTTGAGTCCAGTTCACTGAGCAGGAAGTAGGCCTTGTCTATTACATATTTGGCTTATGGAGCGGTCTCTGAGCTAATTTCAAACCCTTGTTTTATACATCACCCCACCTCACCTTTCCCGTTCAGCAGCCATAGTGTGTCTTCCAAAGGTGTGACTCTGTTCTGTTTTGTAATTCAGTTCAAGTGTAGCGATTTTGACATTCCCTCTATAAGTGATATCTTAGGATAAGTGTCTTTTTCTGTGTGACTTATTTCACTTAGAATCATCGGACCTAAATCCACTCATCATGCTGCTAACTAGCCTTATGACATTGATTTCATGGCTGAGTGAAATTCCATTGTGCCAAGTACCACCATTTCTTTATCCATTTTTCACTTTCCTGAGATATTGAAGGTGTGCCGAAGTGGAGGTTCTTGGAAACAGAGCAGCCGTAAAGTTTGGGATGCCTGTGTCTTGTTGATTTTTAGTTTTCCCGATTTATACGCCCATGAGTGGAAATGCCCTATGCTCTCTAAGCTGTGTTTATTACTTGTTTCAGGACACACCGTACACTTCTCCAGAGTGCCTGTTGGCAATTTACATCCCACCCATCAGCGTAGCAAGGCTCCCATGTCTCCATGGCCTGTCCTGCTTTTCTGGATTTTACACATTTTTCAGCATGGCCCTTTGGACCGAGGGCAAGCGAGACTTCTTTGTAGCGCTGATTTGCCCTTCCGGCTTGCTTGGTTGGCCAAAATGGGCGTATGCGTTTTCTCCTGAATATATTCAGGAGAAAACGCATACGCCCTTTTAGGCCAAGGGCATCATTGTCAAAGTTTTGCCGCTTTTCATGTGCTTTAAAGGCGAGTCGAATCTACCTCCTGAAATCTGTTTCTTGCAAATCTGCCTTGCTTTCAAATCCTCTTCGTTGCCTTCCCTCAATATATTTGTGGACGAGAGTTCTCATTTATAACTCTGCACGTTTGTGAATTGCAGTGCCCCTGAGCTCCATTTGTCTACTCGCTTTTTTGGGAGCTGGCCGCAAAAGCGCAGGATTGCTTCAGGCCCTATTTTGGTTCTGGGGTCAGGCTGAGCCTGTGGTTCATTCTTCTTCCTGATGGGAAAATGGAGTGACCTGTGCCTGTCCCAACACCTAGGGCTAGTCTCTCATTGGTTCCCCTTCTTCCCGTTCATCCTCAGGACAAATTGCAACCTGTACGAAACAGGAGGTTAAAGGTGCTGATTCTCCAAGTCGGGAGATGGTTAGTCAAGTGGCTGGAATGGCGAACCCGAGCACAAGGAGAGGAGAAATGAGGTGCGTTTTAGAAACCTTTCCCGATCTCACGGCATACCATCTTCTGGGTTTCCCATGCATGTTTTGATGTAGGAAGATGCCCTTGTACCTGGAGATTTGAGACCCATGGGGTGGGTACCCCGCGGTGTTACTTTAAAGTATCTGCGTTTGCTCACCCAACCTCACCAATCCTCTCAGCCCCAAGAGTGTCCAGCCTTATGTCTCATCCAGCTGTGGGTCTAGCTATGGTCAATCCAGGTTGCATCAGAGACCCTGAACGGATTTTGTAAGAATTTCTCTCTCTTTCACTGTCTTTGTTTTGTGGGTTTTTTAAAGTAATTTATGTTTAGAATGGGGCTTGGCTGCTTTTCCCTGCTGTGTTGATGCCGCTTTACACCCTCTTGATTCACTTGCAGAGAGATATCGATACATGGGTTTTCAGATTCTTACGAGTCAGATATATTCTTGTGCGGTGACTAGGGGGTGTTGAGTCCAGTTCACTGAGCAGGGAGTAGGCCTTGTCTATTACATATTTGGCTTATGGAGCGGTCTCTGAGCTAATTTCAAACCCTTGTTTTATGCATCACCCCACCTCACCTTTCCCGTTCAGCAGCCATAGTGTGTCTTCCAAAGGTGTGACTCTGTTCTGTTTTGTAATTCAGTTCAAGTGTAGCGATTTTGACATTCCCTCTATAAGCGATATCTTAGGATAAGTGTCTTTTTCTGTGTGACTTATTTCACTTAGAATCATCGTCGCTAAATCCACTCATCATGCTGCTAACTAGCCTTATGACATTGATTTCATGGCTGAGTGATATTCCATTGTGCCAAGTCCCACCATTTCTTTATCCATTTTTCTCTTTCCTGGGATATTGAAGGTGTACCGAAGCGGAGGTTCTTGGAAACAGAGCAGCCGTAAAGTTTGGGGTGCCTGTGTCTTGTTGATTTTTAGTTTTCCCGATTTATACGCCCATGAGTGGAAGTACCCTATGCTCGCTAAGCTGTGTTTATTACTTGTTTCAGGACACAACGTACACTTCTCCAGAGTGCCTGTTGGCAATTTACATCCCGCCCATCAGCGTAGCAAGGCTCCCATGTCTCCATGGCCTGTCCTGCTTTTCTGGTTTTTACACATTTTTCAGCATGGCCCTTTGGACCGAGGGCAAGCGAGACTTCTTTGTAGCGCTGATTTGCCCTTCCGGCTTGCTTGGTTGGCCAAAAAGGGCGTATGCGTTTTTTCCTGAATATATTCAGGAGAATACGCATACGCCCTTTTAGGCCAAGGGCATCATTGTCAACGTTTTGCCGCTTTTCATGTGCTTTAAATGCGAGTTGAATCTACCTCCTGAAATCTGTTTCCTGCAAATCTGCCTTGCTTTCAAATCCTCTTCGTTGCCTTCCCTCAATATATTTGTGGACGAGAGTTCTCATTTATAACTCTGCACGTTTGTGAATTGCAGTGCCCCTGAGCTCCATTTGTCTCCTCGCATTTTTGGGAGCTGGCCGCAAAAGCGCAGGATTGCTTCAGGCCCTATTTTGGTTCTGGGGGGCAGGCTGAGCCTGTGGTTCATTCTTCTTCCTGATGGGAAAATGGAGTGACCTGTGCCTGTCCCAACACCTAGGGCTAGTCTCTCGTTGGTTCCCCTTCTTCCCGTTCATCCTCAGGACAAATTGCAACCTGGACGAAACAGGAGGTTAAAGGTGCTGATTCTCCAAGTAGGGAGATGTTTAGTCAAGCGGCTGGAATGGCGAACCCGAGCACAAGGAGAGGAGAAATGAGGTGCGTTTTAGAAACCTTTCCCGATCTCACGGCATACCATCTTCTGGGTTTCCCATGCATGTTTTGATGTAGGAAGATGCCCTTGTACCTGGAGATTTGAGACCCATGGGGTGGGTACCCCGCGGTGTTACTTTAAAGTATCTGCGTTTGCTCACCCAACCTCACCAATCCTCTCAGCCCCAAGAGTGTCCAGCCTTATGTCTCATCCAGCTGTGGGTCTAGCTATGGTCAATCCAGGTTGCATCAGAGACCCTGAACGGATTTTGTAAGAATTTCTCTCTCTTTCACTGTCTTTGTTTTGTGGGTTTTTTAAAGTAATTTATGTTTAGAATGGGGCTTGGCTGCTTTTCCCTGCTGTGTTGATGCCGCTTTACACCCTCTTGATTCACTTGCAGAGAGATATCGATACATGGGTTTTCAGATTCTTACGAGTCAGATATATTCTTGTGCGGTGACTAGGGGGTGTTGAGTCCAGTTCACTGAGCAGGAAGTAGGCCTTGTCTATTACATATTTGGCTTATGGAGCGGTCTCTGAGCTAATTTCAAACCCTTGTTTTATACATCACCCCACCTCACCTTTCCCGTTCAGCAGCCATAGTGTGTCTTCCAAAGGTGTGACTCTGTTCTGTTTTGTAATTCAGTTCAAGTGTAGCGATTTTGACATTCCCTCTATAAGTGATATCTTAGGATAAGTGTCTTTTTCTGTGTGACTTATTTCACTTAGAATCATCGGACCTAAATCCACTCATCATGCTGCTAACTAGCCTTATGACATTGATTTCATGGCTGAGTGAAATTCCATTGTGCCAAGTACCACCATTTCTTTATCCATTTTTCACTTTCCTGAGATATTGAAGGTGTGCCGAAGTGGAGGTTCTTGGAAACAGAGCAGCCGTAAAGTTTGGGATGCCTGTGTCTTGTTGATTTTTAGTTTTCCCGATTTATACGCCCATGAGTGGAAATGCCCTATGCTCTCTAAGCTGTGTTTATTACTTGTTTCAGGACACACCGTACACTTCTCCAGAGTGCCTGTTGGCAATTTACATCCCACCCATCAGCGTAGCAAGGCTCCCATGTCTCCATGGCCTGTCCTGCTTTTCTGGATTTTACACATTTTTCAGCATGGCCCTTTGGACCGAGGGCAAGCGAGACTTCTTTGTAGCGCTGATTTGCCCTTCCGGCTTGCTTGGTTGGCCAAAATGGGCGTATGCGTTTTCTCCTGAATATATTCAGGAGAAAACGCATACGCCCTTTTAGGCCAAGGGCATCATTGTCAAAGTTTTGCCGCTTTTCATGTGCTTTAAAGGCGAGTCGAATCTACCTCCTGAAATCTGTTTCTTGCAAATCTGCCTTGCTTTCAAATCCTCTTCGTTGCCTTCCCTCAATATATTTGTGGACGAGAGTTCTCATTTATAACTCTGCACGTTTGTGAATTGCAGTGCCCCTGAGCTCCATTTGTCTACTCGCTTTTTTGGGAGCTGGCCGCAAAAGCGCAGGATTGCTTCAGGCCCTATTTTGGTTCTGGGGTCAGGCTGAGCCTGTGGTTCATTCTTCTTCCTGATGGGAAAATGGAGTGACCTGTGCCTGTCCCAACACCTAGGGCTAGTCTCTCATTGGTTCCCCTTCTTCCCGTTCATCCTCAGGACAAATTGCAACCTGTACGAAACAGGAGGTTAAAGGTGCTGATTCTCCAAGTCGGGAGATGGTTAGTCAAGTGGCTGGAATGGCGAACCCGAGCACAAGGAGAGGAGAAATGAGGTGCGTTTTAGAAACCTTTCCCGATCTCACGGCATACCATCTTCTGGGTTTCCCATGCATGTTTTGATGTAGGAAGATGCCCTTGTACCTGGAGATTTGAGACCCATGGGGTGGGTACCCCGCGGTGTTACTTTAAAGTATCTGCGTTTGCTCACCCAACCTCACCAATCCTCTCAGCCCCAAGAGTGTCCAGCCTTATGTCTCATCCAGCTGTGGGTCTAGCTATGGTCAATCCAGGTTGCATCAGAGACCCTGAACGGATTTTGTAAGAATTTCTCTCTCTTTCACTGTCTTTGTTTTGTGGGTTTTTTAAAGTAATTTATGTTTAGAATGGGGCTTGGCTGCTTTTCCCTGCTGTGTTGATGCCGCTTTACACCCTCTTGATTCACTTGCAGAGAGATATCGATACATGGGTTTTCAGATTCTTACGAGTCAGATATATTCTTGTGCGGTGACTAGGGGGTGTTGAGTCCAGTTCACTGAGCAGGGAGTAGGCCTTGTCTATTACATATTTGGCTTATGGAGCGGTCTCTGAGCTAATTTCAAACCCTTGTTTTATGCATCACCCCACCTCACCTTTCCCGTTCAGCAGCCATAGTGTGTCTTCCAAAGGTGTGACTCTGTTCTGTTTTGTAATTCAGTTCAAGTGTAGCGATTTTGACATTCCCTCTATAAGCGATATCTTAGGATAAGTGTCTTTTTCTGTGTGACTTATTTCACTTAGAATCATCGTCGCTAAATCCACTCATCATGCTGCTAACTAGCCTTATGACATTGATTTCATGGCTGAGTGATATTCCATTGTGCCAAGTCCCACCATTTCTTTATCCATTTTTCTCTTTCCTGGGATATTGAAGGTGTACCGAAGCGGAGGTTCTTGGAAACAGAGCAGCCGTAAAGTTTGGGGTGCCTGTGTCTTGTTGATTTTTAGTTTTCCCGATTTATACGCCCATGAGTGGAAGTACCCTATGCTCGCTAAGCTGTGTTTATTACTTGTTTCAGGACACAACGTACACTTCTCCAGAGTGCCTGTTGGCAATTTACATCCCGCCCATCAGCGTAGCAAGGCTCCCATGTCTCCATGGCCTGTCCTGCTTTTCTGGTTTTTACACATTTTTCAGCATGGCCCTTTGGACCGAGGGCAAGCGAGACTTCTTTGTAGCGCTGATTTGCCCTTCCGGCTTGCTTGGTTGGCCAAAATGGGCGTATGCGTTTTTTCCTGAATATATTCAGGAGAATACGCATACGCCCTTTTAGGCCAAGGGCATCATTGTCAACGTTTTGCCGCTTTTCATGTGCTTTAAAGGCGAGTCGAATCTACCTCCTGAAATCTGTTTCCTGCAAATCTGCCTTGCTTTCAAATCCTCTTCGTTGCCTTCCCTCAATATATTTGTGGACGAGAGTTCTCATTTATAACTCTGCACGTTTGTGAATTGCAGTGCCCCTGAGCTCCATTTGTCTCCTCGCATTTTTGGGAGCTGGCCGCAAAAGCGCAGGATTGCTTCAGGCCCTATTTTGGTTCTGGGGGGCAGGCTGAGCCTGTGGTTCATTCTTCTTCCTGATGGGAAAATGGAGTGACCTGTGCCTGTCCCAACACCTAGGGCTAGTCTCTCGTTGGTTCCCCTTCTTCCCGTTCATCCTCAGGACAAATTGCAACCTGTACGAAACAGGAGGTTAAAGGTGCTGATTCTCCAAGTAGGGAGATGTTTAGTCAAGCGGCTGGAATGGCGAACCCGAGCACAAGGAGAGGAGAAATGAGGTGCGTTTTAGAAACCTTTCCCGATCTCACGGCATACCATCTTCTGGGTTTCCCATGCATGTTTTGATGTAGGAAGATGCCCTTGTACCTGGAGATTTGAGACGCATGGGGTGGGTACCCCGCGGTGTTACTTTAAAGTATCTGCGTTTGCTCACCCAACCTCACCAATCCTCTCAGCCCCAAGAGTATCCAGCCTTATGTCTCATCCAGCTGTGGGTCTAGCTATGGTCAATCCAGGTTGCATCAGAGACCCTGAACGGATTTTGTAAGAATTTCTCTCTCTTTCACTGTCTTTGTTTTGTGGGTTTTTTAAAGTAATTTATGTTTAGAATGGGGCTTGGCTGCTTTTCCCTGCTGTGTTGATGCCGCTTTACACCCTCTTGATTCACTTGCAGAGAGATATCGATACATGGGTTTTCAGATTCTTACGAGTCAGATATATTCTTGTGCGGTGACTAGGGGGTGTTGAGTCCAGTTCACTGAGCAGGGAGTAGGCCTTGTCTATTACATATTTGGCTTATGGAGCGGTCTCTGAGCTAATTTCAAACCCTTGTTTTATGCATCACCCCACCTCACCTTTCCCGTTCAGCAGCCATAGTGTGTCTTCCAAAGGTGTGACTGTGTTCTGTTTTGTAATTCAGTTCAAGTGTAGCGATTTTGACATTCCCTCTATAAGCGATATCTTAGGATAAGTGTCTTTTTCTGTGTGACTTATTTCACTTAGAATCATCGTCGCTAAATCCACTCATCATGCTGCTAACTAGCCTTATGACATTGATTTCATGGCTGAGTGATATTCCATTGTGCCAAGTCCCACCATTTCTTTATCCATTTTTCTCTTTCCTGGGATATTGAAGGTGTACCGAAGCGGAGGTTCTTGGAAACAGAGCAGCCGTAAAGTTTGGGGTGCCTGTGTCTTGTTGATTTTTAGTTTTCCCGATTTATACGCCCATGAGTGGAAGTACCCTATGCTCGCTAAGCTGTGTTTATTACTTGTTTCAGGACACAACGTACACTTCTCCAGAGTGCCTGTTGGCAATTTACATCCCGCCCATCAGCGTAGCAAGGCTCCCATGTCTCCATGGCCTGTCCTGCTTTTCTGGTTTTTACACATTTTTCAGCATGGCCCTTTGGACCGAGGGCAAGCGAGACTTCTTTGTAGCGCTGATTTGCCCTTCCGGCTTGCTTGGTTGGCCAAAAAGGGCGTATGCGTTTTTTCCTGAATATATTCAGGAGAATACGCATACGCCCTTTTAGGCCAAGGGCATCATTGTCAACGTTTTGCCGCTTTTCATGTGCTTTAAATGCGAGTTGAATCTACCTCCTGAAATCTGTTTCCTGCAAATCTGCCTTGCTTTCAAATCCTCTTCGTTGCCTTCCCTCAATATATTTGTGGACGAGAGTTCTCATTTATAACTCTGCACGTTTGTGAATTGCAGTGCCCCTGAGCTCCATTTGTCTCCTCGCATTTTTGGGAGCTGGCCGCAAAAGCGCAGGATTGCTTCAGGCCCTATTTTGGTTCTGGGGGGCAGGCTGAGCCTGTGGTTCATTCTTCTTCCTGATGGGAAAATGGAGTGACCTGTGCCTGTCCCAACACCTAGGGCTAGTCTCTCGTTGGTTCCCCTTCTTCCCGTTCATCCTCAGGACAAATTGCAACCTGGACGAAACAGGAGGTTAAAGGTGCTGATTCTCCAAGTAGGGAGATGTTTAGTCAAGCGGCTGGAATGGCGAACCCGAGCACAAGGAGAGGAGAAATGAGGTGCGTTTTAGAAACCTTTCCCGATCTCACGGCATACCATCTTCTGGGTTTCCCATGCATGTTTTGATGTAGGAAGATGCCCTTGTACCTGGAGATTTGAGACCCATGGGGTGGGTACCCCGCGGTGTTACTTTAAAGTATCTGCGTTTGCTCACCCAACCTCACCAATCCTCTCAGCCCCAAGAGTGTCCAGCCTTATGTCTCATCCAGCTGTGGGTCTAGCTATGGTCAATCCAGGTTGCATCAGAGACCCTGAACGGATTTTGTAAGAATTTCTCTCTCTTTCACTGTCTTTGTTTTGTGGGTTTTTTAAAGTAATTTATGTTTAGAATGGGGCTTGGCTGCTTTTCCCTGCTGTGTTGATGCCGCTTTACACCCTCTTGATTCACTTGCAGAGAGATATCGATACATGGGTTTTCAGATTCTTACGAGTCAGATATATTCTTGTGCGGTGACTAGGGGGTGTTGAGTCCAGTTCACTGAGCAGGAAGTAGGCCTTGTCTATTACATATTTGGCTTATGGAGCGGTCTCTGAGCTAATTTCAAACCCTTGTTTTATACATCACCCCACCTCACCTTTCCCGTTCAGCAGCCATAGTGTGTCTTCCAAAGGTGTGACTCTGTTCTGTTTTGTAATTCAGTTCAAGTGTAGCGATTTTGACATTCCCTCTATAAGTGATATCTTAGGATAAGTGTCTTTTTCTGTGTGACTTATTTCACTTAGAATCATCGGACCTAAATCCACTCATCATGCTGCTAACTAGCCTTATGACATTGATTTCATGGCTGAGTGAAATTCCATTGTGCCAAGTACCACCATTTCTTTATCCATTTTTCACTTTCCTGAGATATTGAAGGTGTGCCGAAGTGGAGGTTCTTGGAAACAGAGCAGCCGTAAAGTTTGGGATGCCTGTGTCTTGTTGATTTTTAGTTTTCCCGATTTATACGCCCATGAGTGGAAATGCCCTATGCTCTCTAAGCTGTGTTTATTACTTGTTTCAGGACACACCGTACACTTCTCCAGAGTGCCTGTTGGCAATTTACATCCCACCCATCAGCGTAGCAAGGCTCCCATGTCTCCATGGCCTGTCCTGCTTTTCTGGATTTTACACATTTTTCAGCATGGCCCTTTGGACCGAGGGCAAGCGAGACTTCTTTGTAGCGCTGATTTGCCCTTCCGGCTTGCTTGGTTGGCCAAAATGGGCGTATGCGTTTTCTCCTGAATATATTCAGGAGAAAACGCATACGCCCTTTTAGGCCAAGGGCATCATTGTCAAAGTTTTGCCGCTTTTCATGTGCTTTAAAGGCGAGTCGAATCTACCTCCTGAAATCTGTTTCTTGCAAATCTGCCTTGCTTTCAAATCCTCTTCGTTGCCTTCCCTCAATATATTTGTGGACGAGAGTTCTCATTTATAACTCTGCACGTTTGTGAATTGCAGTGCCCCTGAGCTCCATTTGTCTACTCGCTTTTTTGGGAGCTGGCCGCAAAAGCGCAGGATTGCTTCAGGCCCTATTTTGGTTCTGGGGTCAGGCTGAGCCTGTGGTTCATTCTTCTTCCTGATGGGAAAATGGAGTGACCTGTGCCTGTCCCAACACCTAGGGCTAGTCTCTCATTGGTTCCCCTTCTTCCCGTTCATCCTCAGGACAAATTGCAACCTGTACGAAACAGGAGGTTAAAGGTGCTGATTCTCCAAGTCGGGAGATGGTTAGTCAAGTGGCTGGAATGGCGAACCCGAGCACAAGGAGAGGAGAAATGAGGTGCGTTTTAGAAACCTTTCCCGATCTCACGGCATACCATCTTCTGGGTTTCCCATGCATGTTTTGATGTAGGAAGATGCCCTTGTACCTGGAGATTTGAGACCCATGGGGTGGGTACCCCGCGGTGTTACTTTAAAGTATCTGCGTTTGCTCACCCAACCTCACCAATCCTCTCAGCCCCAAGAGTGTCCAGCCTTATGTCTCATCCAGCTGTGGGTCTAGCTATGGTCAATCCAGGTTGCATCAGAGACCCTGAACGGATTTTGTAAGAATTTCTCTCTCTTTCACTGTCTTTGTTTTGTGGGTTTTTTAAAGTAATTTATGTTTAGAATGGGGCTTGGCTGCTTTTCCCTGCTGTGTTGATGCCGCTTTACACCCTCTTGATTCACTTGCAGAGAGATATCGATACATGGGTTTTCAGATTCTTACGAGTCAGATATATTCTTGTGCGGTGACTAGGGGGTGTTGAGTCCAGTTCACTGAGCAGGGAGTAGGCCTTGTCTATTACATATTTGGCTTATGGAGCGGTCTCTGAGCTAATTTCAAACCCTTGTTTTATGCATCACCCCACCTCACCTTTCCCGTTCAGCAGCCATAGTGTGTCTTCCAAAGGTGTGACTCTGTTCTGTTTTGTAATTCAGTTCAAGTGTAGCGATTTTGACATTCCCTCTATAAGCGATATCTTAGGATAAGTGTCTTTTTCTGTGTGACTTATTTCACTTAGAATCATCGTCGCTAAATCCACTCATCATGCTGCTAACTAGCCTTATGACATTGATTTCATGGCTGAGTGATATTCCATTGTGCCAAGTCCCACCATTTCTTTATCCATTTTTCTCTTTCCTGGGATATTGAAGGTGTACCGAAGCGGAGGTTCTTGGAAACAGAGCAGCCGTAAAGTTTGGGGTGCCTGTGTCTTGTTGATTTTTAGTTTTCCCGATTTATACGCCCATGAGTGGAAGTACCCTATGCTCGCTAAGCTGTGTTTATTACTTGTTTCAGGACACAACGTACACTTCTCCAGAGTGCCTGTTGGCAATTTACATCCCGCCCATCAGCGTAGCAAGGCTCCCATGTCTCCATGGCCTGTCCTGCTTTTCTGGTTTTTACACATTTTTCAGCATGGCCCTTTGGACCGAGGGCAAGCGAGACTTCTTTGTAGCGCTGATTTGCCCTTCCGGCTTGCTTGGTTGGCCAAAATGGGCGTATGCGTTTTTTCCTGAATATATTCAGGAGAATACGCATACGCCCTTTTAGGCCAAGGGCATCATTGTCAACGTTTTGCCGCTTTTCATGTGCTTTAAAGGCGAGTCGAATCTACCTCCTGAAATCTGTTTCCTGCAAATCTGCCTTGCTTTCAAATCCTCTTCGTTGCCTTCCCTCAATATATTTGTGGACGAGAGTTCTCATTTATAACTCTGCACGTTTGTGAATTGCAGTGCCCCTGAGCTCCATTTGTCTCCTCGCATTTTTGGGAGCTGGCCGCAAAAGCGCAGGATTGCTTCAGGCCCTATTTTGGTTCTGGGGGGCAGGCTGAGCCTGTGGTTCATTCTTCTTCCTGATGGGAAAATGGAGTGACCTGTGCCTGTCCCAACACCTAGGGCTAGTCTCTCGTTGGTTCCCCTTCTTCCCGTTCATCCTCAGGACAAATTGCAACCTGTACGAAACAGGAGGTTAAAGGTGCTGATTCTCCAAGTAGGGAGATGTTTAGTCAAGCGGCTGGAATGGCGAACCCGAGCACAAGGAGAGGAGAAATGAGGTGCGTTTTAGAAACCTTTCCCGATCTCACGGCATACCATCTTCTGGGTTTCCCATGCATGTTTTGATGTAGGAAGATGCCCTTGTACCTGGAGATTTGAGACGCATGGGGTGGGTACCCCGCGGTGTTACTTTAAAGTATCTGCGTTTGCTCACCCAACCTCACCAATCCTCTCAGCCCCAAGAGTATCCAGCCTTATGTCTCATCCAGCTGTGGGTCTAGCTATGGTCAATCCAGGTTGCATCAGAGACCCTGAACGGATTTTGTAAGAATTTCTCTCTCTTTCACTGTCTTTGTTTTGTGGGTTTTTTAAAGTAATTTATGTTTAGAATGGGGCTTGGCTGCTTTTCCCTGCTGTGTTGATGCCGCTTTACACCCTCTTGATTCACTTGCAGAGAGATATCGATACATGGGTTTTCAGATTCTTACGAGTCAGATATATTCTTGTGCGGTGACTAGGGGGTGTTGAGTCCAGTTCACTGAGCAGGGAGTAGGCCTTGTCTATTACATATTTGGCTTATGGAGCGGTCTCTGAGCTAATTTCAAACCCTTGTTTTATGCATCACCCCACCTCACCTTTCCCGTTCAGCAGCCATAGTGTGTCTTCCAAAGGTGTGACTGTGTTCTGTTTTGTAATTCAGTTCAAGTGTAGCGATTTTGACATTCCCTCTATAAGCGATATCTTAGGATAAGTGTCTTTTTCTGTGTGACTTATTTCACTTAGAATCATCGTCGCTAAATCCACTCATCATGCTGCTAACTAGCCTTATGACATTGATTTCATGGCTGAGTGATATTCCATTGTGCCAAGTCCCACCATTTCTTTATCCATTTTTCTCTTTCCTGGGATATTGAAGGTGTACCGAAGCGGAGGTTCTTGGAAACAGAGCAGCCGTAAAGTTTGGGGTGCCTGTGTCTTGTTGATTTTTAGTTTTCCCGATTTATACGCCCATGAGTGGAAGTACCCTATGCTCGCTAAGCTGTGTTTATTACTTGTTTCAGGACACAACGTACACTTCTCCAGAGTGCCTGTTGGCAATTTACATCCCGCCCATCAGCGTAGCAAGGCTCCCATGTCTCCATGGCCTGTCCTGCTTTTCTGGTTTTTACACATTTTTCAGCATGGCCCTTTGGACCGAGGGCAAGCGAGACTTCTTTGTAGCGCTGATTTGCCCTTCCGGCTTGCTTGGTTGGCCAAAAAGGGCGTATGCGTTTTTTCCTGAATATATTCAGGAGAATACGCATACGCCCTTTTAGGCCAAGGGCATCATTGTCAACGTTTTGCCGCTTTTCATGTGCTTTAAATGCGAGTTGAATCTACCTCCTGAAATCTGTTTCCTGCAAATCTGCCTTGCTTTCAAATCCTCTTCGTTGCCTTCCCTCAATATATTTGTGGACGAGAGTTCTCATTTATAACTCTGCACGTTTGTGAATTGCAGTGCCCCTGAGCTCCATTTGTCTCCTCGCATTTTTGGGAGCTGGCCGCAAAAGCGCAGGATTGCTTCAGGCCCTATTTTGGTTCTGGGGGGCAGGCTGAGCCTGTGGTTCATTCTTCTTCCTGATGGGAAAATGGAGTGACCTGTGCCTGTCCCAACACCTAGGGCTAGTCTCTCGTTGGTTCCCCTTCTTCCCGTTCATCCTCAGGACAAATTGCAACCTGGACGAAACAGGAGGTTAAAGGTGCTGATTCTCCAAGTAGGGAGATGTTTAGTCAAGCGGCTGGAATGGCGAACCCGAGCACAAGGAGAGGAGAAATGAGGTGCGTTTTAGAAACCTTTCCCGATCTCACGGCATACCATCTTCTGGGTTTCCCATGCATGTTTTGATGTAGGAAGATGCCCTTGTACCTGGAGATTTGAGACCCATGGGGTGGGTACCCCGCGGTGTTACTTTAAAGTATCTGCGTTTGCTCACCCAACCTCACCAATCCTCTCAGCCCCAAGAGTGTCCAGCCTTATGTCTCATCCAGCTGTGGGTCTAGCTATGGTCAATCCAGGTTGCATCAGAGACCCTGAACGGATTTTGTAAGAATTTCTCTCTCTTTCACTGTCTTTGTTTTGTGGGTTTTTTAAAGTAATTTATGTTTAGAATGGGGCTTGGCTGCTTTTCCCTGCTGTGTTGATGCCGCTTTACACCCTCTTGATTCACTTGCAGAGAGATATCGATACATGGGTTTTCAGATTCTTACGAGTCAGATATATTCTTGTGCGGTGACTAGGGGGTGTTGAGTCCAGTTCACTGAGCAGGAAGTAGGCCTTGTCTATTACATATTTGGCTTATGGAGCGGTCTCTGAGCTAATTTCAAACCCTTGTTTTATACATCACCCCACCTCACCTTTCCCGTTCAGCAGCCATAGTGTGTCTTCCAAAGGTGTGACTCTGTTCTGTTTTGTAATTCAGTTCAAGTGTAGCGATTTTGACATTCCCTCTATAAGTGATATCTTAGGATAAGTGTCTTTTTCTGTGTGACTTATTTCACTTAGAATCATCGGACCTAAATCCACTCATCATGCTGCTAACTAGCCTTATGACATTGATTTCATGGCTGAGTGAAATTCCATTGTGCCAAGTACCACCATTTCTTTATCCATTTTTCACTTTCCTGAGATATTGAAGGTGTGCCGAAGTGGAGGTTCTTGGAAACAGAGCAGCCGTAAAGTTTGGGATGCCTGTGTCTTGTTGATTTTTAGTTTTCCCGATTTATACGCCCATGAGTGGAAATGCCCTATGCTCTCTAAGCTGTGTTTATTACTTGTTTCAGGACACACCGTACACTTCTCCAGAGTGCCTGTTGGCAATTTACATCCCACCCATCAGCGTAGCAAGGCTCCCATGTCTCCATGGCCTGTCCTGCTTTTCTGGATTTTACACATTTTTCAGCATGGCCCTTTGGACCGAGGGCAAGCGAGACTTCTTTGTAGCGCTGATTTGCCCTTCCGGCTTGCTTGGTTGGCCAAAATGGGCGTATGCGTTTTCTCCTGAATATATTCAGGAGAAAACGCATACGCCCTTTTAGGCCAAGGGCATCATTGTCAAAGTTTTGCCGCTTTTCATGTGCTTTAAAGGCGAGTCGAATCTACCTCCTGAAATCTGTTTCTTGCAAATCTGCCTTGCTTTCAAATCCTCTTCGTTGCCTTCCCTCAATATATTTGTGGACGAGAGTTCTCATTTATAACTCTGCACGTTTGTGAATTGCAGTGCCCCTGAGCTCCATTTGTCTACTCGCTTTTTTGGGAGCTGGCCGCAAAAGCGCAGGATTGCTTCAGGCCCTATTTTGGTTCTGGGGTCAGGCTGAGCCTGTGGTTCATTCTTCTTCCTGATGGGAAAATGGAGTGACCTGTGCCTGTCCCAACACCTAGGGCTAGTCTCTCATTGGTTCCCCTTCTTCCCGTTCATCCTCAGGACAAATTGCAACCTGTACGAAACAGGAGGTTAAAGGTGCTGATTCTCCAAGTCGGGAGATGGTTAGTCAAGTGGCTGGAATGGCGAACCCGAGCACAAGGAGAGGAGAAATGAGGTGCGTTTTAGAAACCTTTC
This sequence comes from Eubalaena glacialis, assembly GCF_028564815.1. Taxonomy (NCBI): domain Eukaryota; kingdom Metazoa; phylum Chordata; class Mammalia; order Artiodactyla; family Balaenidae; genus Eubalaena; species Eubalaena glacialis. The sequence goes on along the minus strand of NW_026871174.1, from coordinate 185,050 downwards.
CCGATCTCACGGCATACCATCTTCTGGGTTTCCCATGCATGTTTTGATGTAGGAAGATGCCCTTGTACCTGGAGATTTGAGACCCATGGGGTGGGTACCCCGCGGTGTTACTTTAAAGTATCTGCGTTTGCTCACCCAACCTCACCAATCCTCTCAGCCCCAAGAGTGTCCAGCCTTATGTCTCATCCAGCTGTGGGTCTAGCTATGGTCAATCCAGGTTGCATCAGAGACCCTGAACGGATTTTGTAAGAATTTCTCTCTCTTTCACTGTCTTTGTTTTGTGGGTTTTTTAAAGTAATTTATGTTTAGAATGGGGCTTGGCTGCTTTTCCCTGCTGTGTTGATGCCGCTTTACACCCTCTTGATTCACTTGCAGAGAGATATCGATACATGGGTTTTCAGATTCTTACGAGTCAGATATATTCTTGTGCGGTGACTAGGGGGTGTTGAGTCCAGTTCACTGAGCAGGGAGTAGGCCTTGTCTATTACATATTTGGCTTATGGAGCGGTCTCTGAGCTAATTTCAAACCCTTGTTTTATGCATCACCCCACCTCACCTTTCCCGTTCAGCAGCCATAGTGTGTCTTCCAAAGGTGTGACTCTGTTCTGTTTTGTAATTCAGTTCAAGTGTAGCGATTTTGACATTCCCTCTATAAGCGATATCTTAGGATAAGTGTCTTTTTCTGTGTGACTTATTTCACTTAGAATCATCGTCGCTAAATCCACTCATCATGCTGCTAACTAGCCTTATGACATTGATTTCATGGCTGAGTGATATTCCATTGTGCCAAGTCCCACCATTTCTTTATCCATTTTTCTCTTTCCTGGGATATTGAAGGTGTACCGAAGCGGAGGTTCTTGGAAACAGAGCAGCCGTAAAGTTTGGGGTGCCTGTGTCTTGTTGATTTTTAGTTTTCCCGATTTATACGCCCATGAGTGGAAGTACCCTATGCTCGCTAAGCTGTGTTTATTACTTGTTTCAGGACACAACGTACACTTCTCCAGAGTGCCTGTTGGCAATTTACATCCCGCCCATCAGCGTAGCAAGGCTCCCATGTCTCCATGGCCTGTCCTGCTTTTCTGGTTTTTACACATTTTTCAGCATGGCCCTTTGGACCGAGGGCAAGCGAGACTTCTTTGTAGCGCTGATTTGCCCTTCCGGCTTGCTTGGTTGGCCAAAATGGGCGTATGCGTTTTTTCCTGAATATATTCAGGAGAATACGCATACGCCCTTTTAGGCCAAGGGCATCATTGTCAACGTTTTGCCGCTTTTCATGTGCTTTAAAGGCGAGTCGAATCTACCTCCTGAAATCTGTTTCCTGCAAATCTGCCTTGCTTTCAAATCCTCTTCGTTGCCTTCCCTCAATATATTTGTGGACGAGAGTTCTCATTTATAACTCTGCACGTTTGTGAATTGCAGTGCCCCTGAGCTCCATTTGTCTCCTCGCATTTTTGGGAGCTGGCCGCAAAAGCGCAGGATTGCTTCAGGCCCTATTTTGGTTCTGGGGGGCAGGCTGAGCCTGTGGTTCATTCTTCTTCCTGATGGGAAAATGGAGTGACCTGTGCCTGTCCCAACACCTAGGGCTAGTCTCTCGTTGGTTCCCCTTCTTCCCGTTCATCCTCAGGACAAATTGCAACCTGGACGAAACAGGAGGTTAAAGGTGCTGATTCTCCAAGTAGGGAGATGTTTAGTCAAGCGGCTGGAATGGCGAACCCGAGCACAAGGAGAGGAGAAATGAGGTGCGTTTTAGAAACCTTTCCCGATCTCACGGCATACCATCTTCTGGGTTTCCCATGCATGTTTTGATGTAGGAAGATGCCCTTGTACCTGGAGATTTGAGACGCATGGGGTGGGTACCCCGCGGTGTTACTTTAAAGTATCTGCGTTTGCTCACCCAACCTCACCAATCCTCTCAGCCCCAAGAGTATCCAGCCTTATGTCTCATCCAGCTGTGGGTCTAGCTATGGTCAATCCAGGTTGCATCAGAGACCCTGAACGGATTTTGTAAGAATTTCTCTCTCTTTCACTGTCTTTGTTTTGTGGGTTTTTTAAAGTAATTTATGTTTAGAATGGGGCTTGGCTGCTTTTCCCTGCTGTGTTGATGCCGCTTTACACCCTCTTGATTCACTTGCAGAGAGATATCGATACATGGGTTTTCAGATTCTTACGAGTCAGATATATTCTTGTGCGGTGACTAGGGGGTGTTGAGTCCAGTTCACTGAGCAGGGAGTAGGCCTTGTCTATTACATATTTGGCTTATGGAGCGGTCTCTGAGCTAATTTCAAACCCTTGTTTTATGCATCACCCCACCTCACCTTTCCCGTTCAGCAGCCATAGTGTGTCTTCCAAAGGTGTGACTGTGTTCTGTTTTGTAATTCAGTTCAAGTGTAGCGATTTTGACATTCCCTCTATAAGCGATATCTTAGGATAAGTGTCTTTTTCTGTGTGACTTATTTCACTTAGAATCATCGTCGCTAAATCCACTCATCATGCTGCTAACTAGCCTTATGACATTGATTTCATGGCTGAGTGATATTCCATTGTGCCAAGTCCCACCATTTCTTTATCCATTTTTCTCTTTCCTGGGATATTGAAGGTGTACCGAAGCGGAGGTTCTTGGAAACAGAGCAGCCGTAAAGTTTGGGGTGCCTGTGTCTTGTTGATTTTTAGTTTTCCCGATTTATACGCCCATGAGTGGAAGTACCCTATGCTCGCTAAGCTGTGTTTATTACTTGTTTCAGGACACAACGTACACTTCTCCAGAGTGCCTGTTGGCAATTTACATTCTGCCCATCAGCGTAGCAAGGCTCCCATGTCTCCATGGCCTGTCCTGCTTTTCTGGTTTTTACACATTTTTCAGCATGGCCCTTTGGACCGAGGGCAAGCGAGACTTCTTTGTGGCGCTGATTTGCCCTTCCGGCTTGCTTGGTTGGCCAAAAAGGGCGTATGCGTTTTTTCCTGAATATATTCAGGAGAAAACGCATACGCCCTTTTAGGCCAAGGGCATCATTGTCAACGTTTTGCTGCTTTTCATGTGCTTTAAAGGCGAGTCGAATCTACCTCCTGAAATCTGTTTCCTGCAAATCTGCCTTGCTTTCAAATCCTCTTCGTTGCCTTCCCTCAATATATTTGTGGACGAGAGTTCTCATTTATAACTCTGCACGTTTGTGAATTGCAGTGCCCCTGAGCTCCATTTGTCTACTCGCTTTTTTGGGAGCTGGCCGCAAAAGCGCAGGATTGCTTCAGGCCCTATTTTGGTTCTGGGGGGCAGGCTGAGCCTGTGGTTCATTCTTCTTCCTGATGGGAAAATGGAGTGACCTGTGCCTGTCCCAACACCTAGGGCTAGTCTCTCATTGGTTCCCCTTCTTCCCGTTCATCCTCAGGACAAATTGCAACCTGTACGAAACAGGAGGTTAAAGGTGCTGATTCTCCAAGTAGGGAGATGGTTAGTCAAGCGGCTAGAATGGCGAACCCGAGCACAAGGAGAGGAGAAATGAGGTGCGTTTTAGAAACCTTTCCCGATCTCACGGCATACCATCTTCTGGGTTTCCCATGCATGTTTTGATGTAGGAAGATACCCTTGTACCTGGAGATTTGAGACCCATGGGGTGGGTACCCCGCGGTGTTACTTTAAAGTATCTGCGTTTGCTCACCCAACCTCACCAATCCTCTCAGCCCCAACAGTGTCCAGCCTTATGTCTCATCCAGCTGTGGGTCTAGCTATGGTCAATCCAGGTTGCATCAGAGACCCTGAACGGATTTTGTAAGAATTTCTCTCTCTTTCACTGTCTTTGTTTTGTGGGTTTTTTAAAGTAATTTATGTTTAGAATGGGGCTTGGCTGCTTTTCCCTGCTGTGTTTATGCCGCTTTACACCCTCTTGATTCACTTGCAGAGAGATATCGATACATAGGTTTTCAGATTCTTACGAGTCAGATATATTCTTGTGCGGTGACTAGGGGGTGTTGAGTCCAGTTCACTGAGCAGGGAGTAGGCCTTGTCTATTACATATTTGGCTTATGGAGCGGTCTCTGAGCTAATTTCAAACCCTTGTTTTATGCATCACCCCACCTCACCTTTCCCGTTCAGCAGCTATAGTGTGTCTCCCAAAGGTGTGACTCTGTTCTGTTTTGTAATTCAGTTCAAGTGTAGCGATTTTGACATTCCCTCTATAAGCGATATCTTAGGATAAGTGTCTTTTTCTGTGTGACTTATTTCACTTAGAATCATCGTCGCTAAATCCACTCATCATGCTGCTAACTAGCCTTATGACATTGATTTCATGGCTGAGTGATATTCCATTGTGCCAAGTCCCACCATTTCTTTATCCATTTTTCTCTTTCCTGGGATATTGAAGGTGTACCGAAGTGGAGGTTCTAGGAAACAGAGCAGCCGTAAAGTTTGGGATGCCTGTGTCTTGTTGATTTTTAGTTTTCCCGATTTATACGCCCATGAGTGGAAATGCCCTATGCTCTCTAAGCTGTGTTTATTACTTGTTTCAGGACACACCGTACACTTCTCCAGAGTGCCTGTTGGCAATTTACATCCCACCCATCAGCGTAGCAAGGCTCCCATGTCTCCATGGCCTGTCCTGCTTTTCTGGATTTTACACATTTTTCAGCATGGCCCTTTTGACCGAGGGCAAGCGAGACTTCTTTGTAGCGCTGATTTGCCCTTCCGGCTTGCTTGGTTGGCCAAAATGGGCGTATGCGTTTTTTCCTGAATATATTCAGGAAAAAACGCATACGCCCTTTTAGGCCAAGGGCATCATTGTCAAAGTTTTGCCGCTTTTCATGTGCTTTAAAGGCGAGTCGAATCTACCTCCTGAAATCTGTTTCCTGCAAATCTGCCTTGCTTTCAAATCCTCTTCGTTGCCTTCCCTCAATATATTTGTGGACGAGAGTTCTCATTTATAACTCTGCACGTTTGTGAATTGCAGTGCCCCTGAGCTCCATTTGTCTCCTCGCATTTTTGGGAGCTGGCCGCAAAAGCGCAGGATTGCTTCAGGCCCTATTTTGGTTCTGGGGGCCAGGCTGAGCCTGTGGTTCATTCTTCTTCCTGATGGGAAATTGGAGTGACCTGTGCCTGTCCCAACACCTAGGGCTAGTCTCTCGTTGTTTCCCCTTCTTCCCGTTCATCCTCAGGACAAATTGCAACCTGTACGAAACAGGACGTTAAAGGTGCTGATTCTCCAAGTAGGGAGATGGTTAGTCAAGCGGCTGGAATGGCGAACCCGAGCACAAGGAGAGGAGAAATGAGGTGCGTTTTAGAAACCTTTCCCGATCTCACGGCATACCATCTTCTGGGTTTCCCATGCATGTTTTGATGTAGGAAGATACCCTTGTACCTGGAGATTTGAGACCCATGGGGTGGGTACCCCGCGGTGTTACTTTAAAGTATCTGCGTTTGCTCACCCAACCTCACCAATCCTCTCAGCCCCAACAGTGTCCAGCCTTATGTCTCATCCAGCTGTGGGTCTAGCTATGGTCAATCCAGGTTGCATCAGAGACCCTGAACGGATTTTGTAAGAATTTCTCTCTCTTTCACTGTCTTTGTTTTGTGGGTTTTTTAAAGTAATTTATGTTTAGAATGGGGCTTGGCTGCTTTTCCCTGCTGTGTTTATGCCGCTTTACACCCTCTTGATTCACTTGCAGAGAGATATCGATACATGGGTTTTCAGATTCTTACGAGTCAGATATATTCTTGTGCGGTGACTAGGGGGTGTTGAGTCCAGTTCACTGAGCAGGGAATAGGCCTTGTCTATTACATATTTGGCTTATGGAGCGGTCTCTGAGCTAATTTCAAACCCTTGTTTTATGCATCACCCCACCTCACCTTTCCCGTTCAGCAGCCATAGTGTGTCTTCCAAAGGTGTGACTCTGTTCTGTTTTGTAATTCAGTTCAAGTGTAGCGATTTTGACATTCCCTCTATAAGTGATATCTTAGGATAAGTGTCTTTTTCTGTGTGACTTATTTCACTTAGAATCATCGGACCTAAATCCACCCATCATGCTGCTAACTAGCCTTATGACATTGATTTCATGGCTGAGTGAAATTCCATTGTGCCAAGTACCACCATTTCTTTATCCATTTTTCACTTTCCTGAGATATTGAAGGTGTGCCGAAGTGGAGGTTCTTGGAAACAGAGCAGCCGTAAAGTTTGGGGTGCCTGTGTCTTGTTGATTTTTAGTTTTCCCGATTTATACGCCCATGAGTGGAAGAGCCCTATGCTCTCTAAGCTGTGTTTATTACTTGTTTCAGGACACACCGTACACTTCTCCAGAGTGCCTGTTGGCAATTTACATTCTGCCCATCAGCGTAGCAAGGCTCCCATGTCTCCATGGCCTGTCCTGCTTTTCTGGTTTTTACACATTTTTCAGCATGGCCCTTTGGACCGAGGGCAAGCGAGACTTCTTTGTGGCGCTGATTTGCCCTTCCGGCTTGCTTGGTTGGCCAAAAAGGGCGTATGCGTTTTTTCCTGAATATATTCAGGAGAAAACGCATACGCCCTTTTAGGCCAAGGGCATCATTGTCAACGTTTTGCTGCTTTTCATGTGCTTTAAAGGCGAGTCGAATCTACCTCCTGAAATCTGTTTCCTGCAAATCTGCCTTGCTTTCAAATCCTCTTCGTTGCCTTCCCTCAATATATTTGTGGACGAGAGTTCTCATTTATAACTCTGCACGTTTGTGAATTGCAGTGCCCCTGAGCTCCATTTGTCTACTCGCTTTTTTGGGAGCTGGCCGCAAAAGCGCAGGATTGCTTCAGGCCCTATTTTGGTTCTGGGGGGCAGGCTGAGCCTGTGGTTCATTCTTCTTCCTGATGGGAAAATGGAGTGACCTGTGCCTGTCCCAACACCTAGGGCTAGTCTCTCATTGGTTCCCCTTCTTCCCGTTCATCCTCAGGACAAATTGCAACCTGTACGAAACAGGAGGTTAAAGGTGCTGATTCTCCAAGTAGGGAGATGGTTAGTCAAGCGGCTAGAATGGCGAACCCGAGCACAAGGAGAGGAGAAATGAGGTGCGTTTTAGAAACCTTTCCCGATCTCACGGCATACCATCTTCTGGGTTTCCCATGCATGTTTTGATGTAGGAAGATACCCTTGTACCTGGAGATTTGAGACCCATGGGGTGGGTACCCCGCGGTGTTACTTTAAATTATCTGCGTTTGCTCACCCAACCTCACCAATCCTCTCAGCCCCAAGAGTGTCCAGCCTTATGTCTCATCCAGCTGTGGGTCTAGCTATGGTCAATCCAGGTTGCATCAGAGACCCTGAACGGATTTTGTAAGAATTTCTCTCTCTTTCACTGTCTTTGTTTTGTGGGTTTTTTAAAGTAATTTATGTTTAGAATGGGGCTTGGCTGCTTTTCCCTGCTGTGTTTATGCCGCTTTACACCCTCTTGATTCACTTGCAGAGAGATATCGATACATAGGTTTTCAGATTCTTACGAGTCAGATATATTCTTGTGCGGTGACTAGGGGGTGTTGAGTCCAGTTCACTGAGCAGGGAGTAGGCCTTGTCTATTACATATTTGGCTTATGGAGCGGTCTCTGAGCTAATTTCAAACCCTTGTTTTATGCATCACCCCACCTCACCTTTCCCGTTCAGCAGCTATAGTGTGTCTCCCAAAGGTGTGACTCTGTTCTGTTTTGTAATTCAGTTCAAGTGTAGCGATTTTGACATTCCCTCTATAAGCGATATCTTAGGATAAGTGTCTTTTTCTGTGTGACTTATTTCACTTAGAATCATCGTCGCTAAATCCACTCATCATGCTGCTAACTAGCCTTATGACATTGATTTCATGGCTGAGTGATATTCCATTGTGCCAAGTCCCACCATTTCTTTATCCATTTTTCTCTTTCCTGGGATATTGAAGGTGTACCGAAGTGGAGGTTCTAGGAAACAGAGCAGCCGTAAAGTTTGGGATGCCTGTGTCTTGTTGATTTTTAGTTTTCCCGATTTATACGCCCATGAGTGGAAATGCCCTATGCTCTCTAAGCTGTGTTTATTACTTGTTTCAGGACACACCGTACACTTCTCCAGAGTGCCTGTTGGCAATTTACATCCCACCCATCAGCGTAGCAAGGCTCCCATGTCTCCATGGCCTGTCCTGCTTTTCTGGATTTTACACATTTTTCAGCATGGCCCTTTTGACCGAGGGCAAGCGAGACTTCTTTGTAGCGCTGATTTGCCCTTCCGGCTTGCTTGGTTGGCCAAAATGGGCGTATGCGTTTTTTCCTGAATATATTCAGGAAAAAACGCATACGCCCTTTTAGGCCAAGGGCATCATTGTCAAAGTTTTGCCGCTTTTCATGTGCTTTAAAGGCGAGTCGAATCTACCTCCTGAAATCTGTTTCCTGCAAATCTGCCTTGCTTTCAAATCCTCTTCGTTGCCTTCCCTCAATATATTTGTGGACGAGAGTTCTCATTTATAACTCTGCACGTTTGTGAATTGCAGTGCCCCTGAGCTCCATTTGTCTCCTCGCATTTTTGGGAGCTGGCCGCAAAAGCGCAGGATTGCTTCAGGCCCTATTTTGGTTCTGGGGGGCAGGCTGAGCCTGTGGTTCATTCTTCTTCCTGATGGGAAATTGGAGTGACCTGTGCCTGTCCCAACACCTAGGGCTAGTCTCTCGTTGTTTCCCCTTCTTCCCGTTCATCCTCAGGACAAATTGCAACCTGTACGAAACAGGAGGTTAAAGGTGCTGATTCTCCAAGTAGGGAGATGGTTAGTCAAGCGGCTGGAATGGCGAACCCGAGCACAAGGAGAGGAGAAATGAGGTGCGTTTTAGAAACCTTTCCCGATCTCACGGCATACCATCTTCTGGGTTTCCCATGCATGTTTTGATGTAGGAAGATACCCTTGTACCTGGAGATTTGAGACCCATGGGGTGGGTACCCCGCGGTGTTACTTTAAAGTATCTGCGTTTGCTCACCCAACCTCACCAATCCTCTCAGCCCCAACAGTGTCCAGCCTTATGTCTCATCCAGCTGTGGGTCTAGCTATGGTCAATCCAGGTTGCATCAGAGACCCTGAACGGATTTTGTAAGAATTTCTCTCTCTTTCACTGTCTTTGTTTTGTGGGTTTTTTAAAGTAATTTATGTTTAGAATGGGGCTTGGCTGCTTTTCCCTGCTGTGTTTATGCCGCTTTACACCCTCTTGATTCACTTGCAGAGAGATATCGATACATGGGTTTTCAGATTCTTACGAGTCAGATATATTCTTGTGCGGTGACTAGGGGGTGTTGAGTCCAGTTCACTGAGCAGGGAGTAGGCCTTGTCTATTACATATTTGGCTTATGGAGCGGTCTCTGAGCTAATTTCAAACCCTTGTTTTATGCATCACCCCACCTCACCTTTCCCGTTCAGCAGCCATAGTGTGTCTTCCAAAGGTGTGACTCTGTTCTCTTTTGTAATTCAGTTCAAGTGTAGCGATTTTGACATTCCCTCTATAAGTGATATCTTAGGATAAGTGTCTTTTTCTGTGTGACTTATTTCACTTAGAATCATCGGACCTAAATCCACCCATCATGCTGCTAACTAGCCTTATGACATTGATTTCATGGCTGAGTGAAATTCCATTGTGCCAAGTACCACCATTTCTTTATCCATTTTTCACTTTCCTGAGATATTGAAGGTGTGCCGAAGTGGAGGTTCTTGGAAACAGAGCAGCCGTAAAGTTTGGGGTGCCTGTGTCTTGTTGATTTTTAGTTTTCCCGATTTATACGCCCATGAGTGGAAGAGCCCTATGCTCTCTAAGCTGTGTTTATTACTTGTTTCAGGACACACCGTACACTTCTCCAGAGTGCCTGTTGGCAATTTACATTCTGCCCATCAGCGTAGCAAGGCTCCCATGTCTCCATGGCCTGTCCTGCTTTTCTGGTTTTTACACATTTTTCAGCATGGCCCTTTGGACCGAGGGCAAGCGAGACTTCTTTGTGGCGCTGATTTGCCCTTCCGGCTTGCTTGGTTGGCCAAAAAGGGCGTATGCGTTTTTTCCTGAATATATTCAGGAGAAAACGCATACGCCCTTTTAGGCCAAGGGCATCATTGTCAACGTTTTGCCGCTTTTCATGTGCTTTAAAGGCGAGTCGAATCTACCTCCTGAAATCTGTTTCCTGCAAATCTGCCTTGCTTTCAAATCCTCTTCGTTGCCTTCCCTCAATATATTTGTGGACGAGAGTTCTCATTTATAACTCTGCACGTTTGTGAATTGCAGTGCCCCTGAGCTCCATTTGTCTACTCGCTTTTTTGGGAGCTGGCCGCAAAAGCGCAGGATTGCTTCAGGCCCTATTTTGGTTCTGGGGGGCAGGCTGAGCCTGTGGTTCATTCTTCTTCCTGATGGGAAAATGGAGTGACCTGTGCCTGTCCCAACACCTAGGGCTAGTCTCTCATTGGTTCCCCTTCTTCCCGTTCATCCTCAGGACAAATTGCAACCTGTACGAAACAGGAGGTTAAAGGTGCTGATTCTCCAAGTAGGGAGATGGTTAGTCAAGCGGCTAGAATGGCGAACCCGAGCACAAGGAGAGGAGAAATGAGGTGCGTTTTAGAAACCTTTCCCGATCTCACGGCATACCATCTTCTGGGTTTCCCATGCATGTTTTGATGTAGGAAGATACCCTTGTACCTGGAGATTTGAGACCCATGGGGTGGGTACCCCGCGGTGTTACTTTAAAGTATCTGCGTTTGCTCACCCAACCTCACCAATCCTCTCAGCCCCAAGAGTGTCCAGCCTTATGTCTCATCCAGCTGTGGGTCTAGCTATGGTCAATCCAGGTTGCATCAGAGACCCTGAACGGATTTTGTAAGAATTTCTCTCTCTTTCACTGTCTTTGTTTTGTGGGTTTTTTAAAGTAATTTATGTTTAGAATGGGGCTTGGCTGCTTTTCCCTGCTGTGTTTATGCCGCTTTACACCCTCTTGATTCACTTGCAGAGAGATATCGATACATAGGTTTTCAGATTCTTACGAGTCAGATATATTCTTGTGCGGTGACTAGGGGGTGTTGAGTCCAGTTCACTGAGCAGGGAGTAGGCCTTGTCTATTACATATTTGGCTTATGGAGCGGTCTCTGAGCTAATTTCAAACCCTTGTTTTATGCATCACCCCACCTCACCTTTCCCGTTCAGCAGCTATAGTGTGTCTCCCAAAGGTGTGACTCTGTTCTGTTTTGTAATTCAGTTCAAGTGTAGCGATTTTGACATTCCCTCTATAAGCGATATCTTAGGATAAGTGTCTTTTTCTGTGTGACTTATTTCACTTAGAATCATCGTCGCTAAATCCACTCATCATGCTGCTAACTAGCCTTATGACATTGATTTCATGGCTGAGTGATATTCCATTGTGCCAAGTCCCACCATTTCTTTATCCATTTTTCTCTTTCCTGGGATATTGAAGGTGTACCGAAGTGGAGGTTCTAGGAAACAGAGCAGCCGTAAAGTTTGGGATGCCTGTGTCTTGTTGATTTTTAGTTTTCCCGATTTATACGCCCATGAGTGGAAATGCCCTATGCTCTCTAAGCTGTGTTTATTACTTGTTTCAGGACACACCGTACACTTCTCCAGAGTGCCTGTTGGCAATTTACATCCCACCCATCAGCGTAGCAAGGCTCCCATGTCTCCATGGCCTGTCCTGCTTTTCTGGATTTTACACATTTTTCAGCATGGCCCTTTTGACCGAGGGCAAGCGAGACTTCTTTGTAGCGCTGATTTGCCCTTCCGGCTTGCTTGGTTGGCCAAAATGGGCGTATGCGTTTTTTCCTGAATATATTCAGGAAAAAACGCATACGCCCTTTTAGGCCAAGGGCATCATTGTCAAAGTTTTGCCGCTTTTCATGTGCTTTAAAGGCGAGTCGAATCTACCTCCTGAAATCTGTTTCCTGCAAATCTGCCTTGCTTTCAAATCCTCTTCGTTGCCTTCCCTCAATATATTTGTGGACGAGAGTTCTCATTTATAACTCTGCACGTTTGTGAATTGCAGTGCCCCTGAGCTCCATTTGTCTCCTCGCATTTTTGGGAGCTGGCCGCAAAAGCGCAGGATTGCTTCAGGCCCTATTTTGGTTCTGGGGGGCAGGCTGAGCCTGTGGTTCATTCTTCTTCCTGATGGGAAATTGGAGTGACCTGTGCCTGTCCCAACACCTAGGGCTAGTCTCTCGTTGTTTCCCCTTCTTCCCGTTCATCCTCAGGACAAATTGCAACCTGTACGAAACAGGACGTTAAAGGTGCTGATTCTCCAAGTAGGGAGATGGTTAGTCAAGCGGCTGGAATGGCGAACCCGAGCACAAGGAGAGGAGAAATGAGGTGCGTTTTAGAAACCTTTCCCGATCTCACGGCATACCATCTTCTGGGTTTCCCATGCATGTTTTGATGTAGGAAGATACCCTTGTACCTGGAGATTTGAGACCCATGGGGTGGGTACCCCGCGGTGTTACTTTAAAGTATCTGCGTTTGCTCACCCAACCTCACCAATCCTCTCAGCCCCAACAGTGTCCAGCCTTATGTCTCATCCAGCTGTGGGTCTAGCTATGGTCAATCCAGGTTGCATCAGAGACCCTGAACGGATTTTGTAAGAATTTCTCTCTCTTTCACTGTCTTTGTTTTGTGGGTTTTTTAAAGTAATTTATGTTTAGAATGGGGCTTGGCTGCTTTTCCCTGCTGTGTTTATGCCGCTTTACACCCTCTTGATTCACTTGCAGAGAGATATCGATACATGGGTTTTCAGATTCTTACGAGTCAGATATATTCTTGTGCGGTGACTAGGGGGTGTTGAGTCCAGTTCACTGAGCAGGGAGTAGGCCTTGTCTATTACATATTTGGCTTATGGAGCGGTCTCTGAGCTAATTTCAAACCCTTGTTTTATGCATCACCCCACCTCACCTTTCCCGTTCAGCAGCCATAGTGTGTCTTCCAAAGGTGTGACTCTGTTCTGTTTTGTAATTCAGTTCAAGTGTAGCGATTTTGACATTCCCTCTATAAGTGATATCTTAGGATAAGTGTCTTTTTCTGTGTGACTTATTTCACTTAGAATCATCGGACCTAAATCCACCCATCATGCTGCTAACTAGCCTTATGACATTGATTTCATGGCTGAGTGAAATTCCATTGTGCCAAGTACCACCATTTCTTTATCCATTTTTCACTTTCCTGAGATATTGAAGGTGTGCCGAAGTGGAGGTTCTTGGAAACAGAGCAGCCGTAAAGTTTGGGGTGCCTGTGTCTTGTTGATTTTTAGTTTTCCCGATTTATACGCCCATGAGTGGAAGAGCCCTATGCTCTCTAAGCTGTGTTTATTACTTGTTTCAGGACACACCGTACACTTCTCCAGAGTGCCTGTTGGCAATTTACATTCTGCCCATCAGCGTAGCAAGGCTCCCATGTCTCCATGGCCTGTCCTGCTTTTCTGGTTTTTACACATTTTTCAGCATGGCCCTTTGGACCGAGGGCAAGCGAGACTTCTTTGTGGCGCTGATTTGCCCTTCCGGCTTGCTTGGTTGGCCAAAAAGGGCGTATGCGTTTTTTCCTGAATATATTCAGGAGAAAACGCATACGCCCTTTTAGGCCAAGGGCATCATTGTCAACGTTTTGCTGCTTTTCATGTGCTTTAAAGGCGAGTCGAAACTACCTCCTGAAATCTGTTTCCTGCAAATCTGCCTTGCTTTCAAATCCTCTTCGTTGCCTTCCCTCAATATATTTGTGGACGAGAGTTCTCATTTATAACTCTGCACGTTTGTGAATTGCAGTGCCCCTGAGCTCCATTTGTCTACTCGCTTTTTTGGGAGCTGGCCGCAAAAGCGCAGGATTGCTTCAGGCCCTATTTTGGTTCTGGGGGGCAGGCTGAGCCTGTGGTTCATTCTTCTTCCTGATGGGAAAATGGAGTGACCTGTGCCTGTCCCAACACCTAGGGCTAGTCTCTCGTTGTTTCCCCTTCTTCCCGTTCATCCTCAGGACAAATTGCAACCTGTACGAAACAGGACGTTAAAGGTGCTGATTCTCCAAGTAGGGAGATGGTTAGTCAAGCGGCTGGAATGGCGAACCCGAGCACAAGGAGAGGAGAAATGAGGTGCGTTTTAGAAACCTTTCCCGATCTCACGGCATACCATCTTCTGGGTTTCCCATGCATGTTTTGATGTAGGAAGATACCCTTGTACCTGGAGATTTGAGACCCATGGGGTGGGTACCCCGCGGTGTTACTTTAAAGTATCTGCGTTTGCTCACCCAACCTCACCAATCCTCTCAGCCCCAACAGTGTCCAGCCTTATGTCTCATCCAGCTGTGGGTCTAGCTATGGTCAATCCAGGTTGCATCAGAGACCCTGAACGGATTTTGTAAGAATTTCTCTCTCTTTCACTGTCTTTGTTTTGTGGGTTTTTTAAAGTAATTTATGTTTAGAATGGGGCTTGGCTGCTTTTCCCTGCTGTGTTTATGCCGCTTTACACCCTCTTGATTCACTTGCAGAGAGATATCGATACATGGGTTTTCAGATTCTTACGAGTCAGATATATTCTTGTGCGGTGACTAGGGGGTGTTGAGTCCAGTTCACTGAGCAGGGAGTAGGCCTTGTCTATTACATATTTGGCTTATGGAGCGGTCTCTGAGCTAATTTCAAACCCTTGTTTTATGCATCACCCCACCTCACCTTTCCCGTTCAGCAGCTATAGTGTGTCTCCCAAAGGTGTGACTCTGTTCTGTTTTGTAATTCAGTTCAAGTGTAGCGATTTTGACATTCCCTCTATAAGCGATATCTTAGGATAAGTGTCTTTTTCTGTGTGACTTATTTCACTTAGAATCATCGTCGCTAAATCCACTCATCATGCTGCTAACTAGCCTTATGACATTGATTTCATGACTTAGTGATATTCCATTGTGCCAAGTCCCACCATTTCTTTATCCATTTTTCTCTTTCCTGGGATATTGAAGGTGTACCGAAGTGGAGGTTCTAGGAAACAGAGCAGCCGTAAAGTTTGGGATGCCTGTGTCTTGTTGATTTTTAGTTTTCCCGATTTATACGCCCATGAGTGGAAATGCCCTATGCTCTCTAAGCTGTGTTTATTACTTGTTTCAGGACACACCGTACACTTCTCCAGAGTGCCTGTTGGCAATTTACATCCCACCCATCAGCGTAGCAAGGCTCCCATGTCTCCATGGCCTGTCCTGCTTTTCTGGATTTTACACATTTTTCAGCATGGCCCTTTTGACCGAGGGCAAGCGAGACTTCTTTTTAGCACTGATTTGCCCTTCCGGCTTGCTTGGTTGGCCAAAATGGGCGTATGCGTTTTTTCCTGAATATATTCAGGAAAAAACGCATACGCCCTTTTAGGCCAAGGGCATCATTGTCAAAGTTTTGCCGCTTTTCATGTGCTTTAAAGGCGAGTCGAATCTACCTCCTGAAATCTGTTTCCTGCAAATCTGCCTTGCTTTCAAATCCTCTTCGTTGCCTTCCCTCAATATATTTGTGGACGAGAGTTCTCATTTATAACTCTGCACGTTTGTGAATTGCAGTGCCCCTGAGCTCCATTTGTCTCCTCGCATTTTTGGGAGCTGGCCGCAAAAGCGCAGGATTGCTTCAGGCCCTATTTTGGTTCTGGGGGGCAGGCTGAGCCTGTGGTTCATTCTTCTTCCTGATGGGAAATTGGAGTGACCTGTGCCTGTCCCAACACCTAGGGCTAGTCTCTCGTTGTTTCCCCTTCTTCCCGTTCATCCTCAGGACAAATTGCAACCTGTACGAAACAGGACGTTAAAGGTGCTGATTCTCCAAGTAGGGAGATGGTTAGTCAAGCGGCTGGAATGGCGAACCCGAGCACAAGGAGAGGAGAAATGAGGTGCGTTTTAGAAACCTTTCCCGATCTCACGGCATACCATCTTCTGGGTTTCCCATGCATGTTTTGATGTAGGAAGATACCCTTGTACCTGGAGATTTGAGACCATGGGGTGGGTACCCCGCGGTGTTACTTTAAAGTATCTGCGTTTGCTCACCCAACCTCACCAATCCTCTCAGCCCCAACAGTGTCCAGCCTTATGTCTCATCCAGCTGTGGGTCTAGCTATGGTCAATCCAGGTTGCATCAGAGACCCTGAACGGATTTTGTAAGAATTTCTCTCTCTTTCACTGTCTTTGTTTTGTGGGTTTTTTAAAGTAATTTATGTTTAGAATGGGGCTTGGCTGCTTTTCCCTGCTGTGTTGATGCCGCTTTACACCCTCTTGATTCACTTGCAGAGAGATATCGATACATGGGTTTTCAGATTCTTACGAGTCAGATATATTCTTGTGCGGTGACTAGGGGGTGTTGAGTCCAGTTCACTGAGCAGGGAGTAGGCCTCGTCTATTACATATTTGGCTTATGGAGCGGTCTCTGAGCTAATTTCAAACCCTTGTTTTATGCATCACCCCACCTCACCTTTCCCGTTCAGCAGCCATAGTGTGTCTTCCAAAGGTGTGACTCTGTTCTGTTTTGTAATTCAGTTCAAGTGTAGCGATTTTGACATTCCCTCTATAAGCGATATGTTAGGATAAGTGTCTTTTTCTGTGTGACTTATTTCACTTAGAATCATCGGACCTAAATCCACTCATCATGCTGCTAACTAGCCTTATGACATTGATTTCATGGCTGAGTGAAATTCCATTGTGCCAAGTCCCACCATTTCTTTATCCATTTTTCTCTTTCCTGGGATATTGAAGGTGTACCGAAGCGGAGGTTCTTGGAAACAGAGCAGCCGTAAAGTTTGGGGTGTCTGTGTCTTGTTGATTTTTAGTTTTCCCGATTTATACGCCCATGAGTGGAAATGCCCTATGCTCTCTAAGCTGTGTTTATTACTTGTTTCAGAACACACCGTAGACTTCTCCAGAGTGCCTGTTGGCAATTTACATCCCGCCCATCAGCGTAGCAAGGCTCCCATGTCTCCATGGCCTGTCCTGCTTTTCTGGTTTTTACACATTTTTCAGCATGGCCCTTTGGACCGAGGGCAAGCGAGACTTCTTTGTAGCGCTGATTTGCCCTTCCGGCTTGCTTGGATGGCCAAAAAGGGCGTATGCGTTTTTTCCTGAATATATTCAGGAAAAAACGCATACGCCCTTTTTGGCCAAGGGCATCATTGTCAACGTTTTGCCGCTTTTCATGTGCTTTAAAGGCGAGTCGAATCTACCTCCTGAAATCTGTTTCCTGCAAATCTGCCTTGCTTTCAAATCCTCTTCGTTGCCTTCCCTCAATATATTTGTGGACGAGAGTTCTCATTTATAACTCTGCACGTTTGTGAATTGCAGTGCCCCTGACCTCCATTTGTCTCCTCGCATTTTTGGGAGCTGGCCGCAAAAGCGCAGGATTGCTTCAGGCCCTATTTTGGTTCTGGGGGGCAGGCTGAGCCTGTGGTTCATTCTTCTTCCTGATGGGAAAATGGAGTGACCTGTGCCTGTCCCAACACCTAGGGCTAGTCTCTCGTTGGTTCCCCTTCTTCCCGTTCATCCTCAGGACAAATTGCAACCTGTACGAAACAGGAGGTTAAAGGTGCTGATTCTCCAAGTAGGGAGATGGTTACTCAAGCGGCTGGAATGGCGAACCCGAGCACAAGGAGAGGAGAAATGAGGTGCGTTTTAGAAACCTTTCCCGATCTCACGGCATACCATCTTCTGGGTTTCCCATGCATGTTTTGATGTAGGAAGTTGCCCTTGTACCTGGAGATTTGAGACCCATGGGGTGGGTACCCCGCGGTGTTACTTTAAAGTATCTGCGTTTGCTCACCCAACCTCACCAATCCTCTCAGCCCCAAGAGTGTCCAGCCTTATGTCTCATCCAGCTGTGGGTCTAGCTATGGTCAATCCAGGTTGCATCAGAGACCCTGAACGGATTTTGTAAGAATTTCTCTCTCTTTCACTGTCTTTGTTTTGTGGGTTTTTTAAAGTAATTTATGTTTAGAATGGGGCTTGGCTGCTTTTCCCTGCTGTGTTGATGCCGCTTTACACCCTCTTGATTCACTTGCAGAGAGATATCGATACATGGGTTTTCAGATTCTTACTAGTCAGATATATTCTTGTGCGGTGACTAGGTGGTGTTGAGTCCAGTTCACTGAGCAGGGAGTAGGCCTTGTCTATTACATATTTGGCTTATGGAGCGGTGTCTGAGCTAATTTCAAACCCTTGTTTTATGCATCACCCCACCTCACCTTTCCCGTTCAGCAGCCATAGTGTGTCTCCCAAAGGTGTGACTCTGTTCTGTTTTGTAATTCAGTTCAAGTGTAGCGATTATGACATTCCCTCTATAAGCGATATCTTAGGATAAGTGTCTTTTTCTGTGTGACTTATTTCACTTAGAATCATCGTCGCTAAATCCACTCATCATGCTGCTAACTAGCCTTATGACATTGATTTCATGGCTGAGTGATATTCCATTGTGCCAAGTCCCACCATTTCTTTATCCATTTTTCTCTTTCCTGGGATATTGAAGGTGTACCGAAGCGGAGGTTCTTGGAAACAGAGCAGCCGTAAAGTTTGGGGTGCCTGTCTCTTGTTGATTTTTAGTTTTCCCAATTTATACGCCCATGAGTGGAAGTACCCTATGCTCTCTAAGCTGTGTTTATTACTTGTTTCAGGACACACCGTACACTTCTCCAGAGTGCCTGTTGGCAATTTACATCCCGCCCATCAGCGTAGCAAGGCTCCCATGTCTCCATGGCCTGTCCTGCTTTTCTGGTTTTTACACATTTTTCAGCATGGCCCTTTGGACCGAGGGCAAGCGAGACTTCTTTGTGGCGCTGATTTGCCTTTCCGGCTTGCTTGGTTGGCCACAAAGGGCGTATGCGTTTTTTCCTGAATATATTCAGGAAAAAACGCATACGCCCTTTTTGGCCAAGGGCATCATTGTCAACATTTTGCCGCTTTTCATGTGCTTTAAAGGCGAGTCGAATCTACCTCCTGAAATCTGTTTCCTGCAAATCTGCCTTGCTTTCAAATCCTCTTCGTTGCCTTCCCTCAATATATTTGTGGACGAGAGTTCTCATTTATAACTCTGCACGTTTGTGAATTGCAGTGCCCCTGAGCTCCATTTGTCTCCTCGCTTTTTTGGGAGCTGGCCGCAAAAGCGCAGGATTGCTTCAGGCCCTATTTTGGTTCTGGGGGGCAGGCTGAGCCTGTGGTTCATTCTTCTTCTTGATGGGAAAATGGAGTGACCTGTGCCTGTCCCAACACCTAGGGCTAGTCTCTCGTTGGTTCCCCTTCTTCCCGTTCATCCTCAGGACAAATTGCAACCTGTACGAAACAGGAGGTTAAAGGTGCTGATTCTCCAAGTAGGGAGATGGTTAGTCAAGCGGCTGGAATGACGAACCCGAGCACAAGGAGAGGAGAAATGAGGTGCGTTTTAGAAACCTTTCCCGATCTCACGGCATACCATCTTCTGGGTTTCCCATGCATGTTTTGATGTAGGAAGATGCCCTTGTACCTGGAGATTTGAGACCCATGGGGTGGGTACCCCGCGGTGTTACTTTAAAGTATCTGCGTTTGCTCACCCAACCTCACCAATCCTCTCAGCCCCAAGAGTGTCCAGCCTTATGTCTCATCCAGCTGTGGGTCTAGCTATGGTCAATCCAGGTTGCATCAGAGACCCTGAACGGATTTTGTAAGAATTTCTCTCTCTTTCACTGTCTTTGTTTTGTGGGTTTTTTAAAGTAATTTATGTTTAGAATGGGGCTTGGCTGCTTTTCCCTGCTGTGTTGATGCCGCTTTACACCCTCTTGATTCACTTGCAGAGAGATATCGATACATGGGTTTTGAGATTCTTATGAGTCAGATATATTCTTGTGCGGTGACTAGGGGGTGTTGAGTCCAGTTCACTGAGCAGGGAGTAGGCCTTGTCTATTACATATTTGGCTTATGGAGCGGTCTCTGAGCTAATTTCAAACCCTTGTTTCATGCATCACCCCACCTCACCTTTCTCGTTCAGCAGCCATAGTGTGTCTCCCAAAGGTGTGACTCTGTTCTGTTTTGTAATTCAGTTCAAGTGTAGCGATTTTGACATTCCCTCTATAAGCGATATCTTAGGATAAGTGTCTTTTTCTTTGTGACTTATTTCACTTAGACTCATCGGACCTAAATCCACTCATCATGCTGCTAACTAGCCTTATGACATTGATTTCATGGCTGAGTGATATTCCACTGTGACAAGTACCACCCTTTCTTTATCCATTTTTCTCTTTCCTGGGATATTGAAGGTGTACCGAAGCGGAGGTTCTTGGAAACAGAGCAGCTGTAAACTTTAGGGTGCCTGTGTCTTGTTGATTTTTAGTTTTCCCAATTTATACGCCCATGAGTGGAAGTGCCCTATGCTCTCTACGCTGTGTTTATTACTTGTTTCAGGACACACCGTACTCTTCTCCGGAGTGCCTGTTGGCAATTTACATCCCGCCCATCAGCGTAGCAAGGCTCCCATGTCTCCATGGACTGTCCTGCTTTTCTGGTTTTTACACTTTGTTCAGCATGGCCCTTTTGACCGAGGGCAAGCGAGACTTCTTTGTAGCGCTGATTTGCCCTTCTGGCTTGCTTGTTTGGCCAAAAAGGGCGTATGCGTTTTTTCCTGAATATATTCAGGAAAAAACGCATACGCCCTTTTTGGCCAAGGGCATCATTGTCAACGTTTTGCTGCTTTTCATGTGCTTTAAAGGCGAGTCGAATCTACCTCCTGAAATCTGTTTCCTGCATATCTGCCTTGCTTTCAAATCCTCTTCGTTGCCTTCCATCAATATATTTGTGGATGAGAGTTCTCATTTATAACTCTGCACGTTTGTGAATTGCAGTGCCCCTGAGCTCCATTTTTCTACTCGCTTTTTTGGGAGCTGGCCGCAAAAGCGCAGGATTGCTTCAGGCCCTATTTTGGTTCTGGGGGGCTGGCTGAGCCTGTGGTTCATTCTTCTTCTTGATGGGAAAATGGAGTGACCTGTGCCTGTCCCAACACCTAGGGCTAGTCTCTCGTTGGTTCCCCGTCTTCCCATTCATCCTCAGGACAAATTGCAACCTGTACGAAACAGGAGGTTATGGGTGCTGATTCTCCAAGTAGGGAGATGGTTAGTCAAGCGGCTGGAATGGCGATTCCGAGCACAAGGAGAGGAGAAATTAGGTGCGTTTTAGAAACCTTTCCCGATCTCACGGCATACCATCTTCTGGGTTTCCCATGCATGTTTTGATGTAGGAAGATGCCCTTGTACATGGGATTTGAGACCCATGGGGTGGGTACCCCGCGGTGTTACTTTAAAGTATCTGCGTTTGCTCACCCAACCTCACCAATCCTCTCAGCCCCAAGAGTGTCCAGCCTTATGTCTCATCCAGCTGTGGGTCTAGATATGGTTAATCCAGGTGGCATAAGAGACCCTGAACTGATTTTGTCAGAATTTCTCTCTCTTTCACTGTCTTTGTTTTGTGGGTTTTTTAAAGTAATTTATGTTTAGAATGGGGCTTGGCTGCTTTTCCCTCCTGTGTTTATGCCGCTTTATACCCTCTTGATTCACTTGCAGAGAGATATCGATACATAGGTTTTCAGATTCTTACTAGTTAGATATATTCTTGTGCGTTGATTAGGGGGTGTTGAGTCCAGTTCACTGAGCAGTGAGTAGGCCTTGTCTATTACATATTTGGCATATGGAGCGGTCTCTGAGCTAATTTCAAACCCTTGTTCTATGCATCACCCCCTCTCACCTTTCCCGTTAAGCAGCCATAGTGTGTCTTCTAATGGTGTGACTCTGTTCTGTTTTGTAATTCAGTTCAAGTGTAGCGATTTTGACATTCCCTCTATAAGCGATATCTTAGGGTAAGTGTCTTTTTCTGTGTGACTTATTTCACTTAGAATCATCGTCGCTAAATCCACTCATCATGCTGCTAACTAGCCTTATGACATTGATTTCATGGCTGAGTGATATTCCATTGTGCCAAGTACCACCATTTCTTTATCCATTTTTCTCTTTCCTGGGATATTGAAGGTGTACCGAGGTGGAGGTCTTGGAAACAGAGCATCCGTAAAGTTTGGGGTGCCTGTGTCTTGTTGATTTTTAGTTTTCCCAATTTATACGCCCATGAGTAGAAGTGCCCTATGCTCTCTAAGCTGTGTTTATTACTTGTTTCAGGACACACCGTACACTTCTCCAGAGTGCCTGTTGGCAATTTACATCCTGCCCATCAGCGTAGCAAGGCTCCCATGTCTCCATGGCCTGTCCTGCTTTTCTGGTTTTTACACTTTATTCAGCATGGCCCTTTTGACCGAGGGCATGCGAGACTTCTTTGTAGCGCTGATTTGCCCTTCCGGTTTGCTTGGTTTGCCAAAAAGGGCGTATGCGTTTTTTCCTGAATATATTCAGGAAAAAACGCATACGCCCTTTTTGGCCAAGGGCATCATTGTCAACGTTTTGCCGCTTTTCATGTGCTTTAAAGGCGAGTCGCATCTACCTCCTGAAATCTGTTTCCTGCAAATCTGCCTTGCTCTCAAATCCTCTTCGTTGCCTTCCCTCAATATATTTGTGGACGAGAGTTCTCATTTATAACTCTGCACTTTTGTGAATTGCAGTGCCCCTGAGCTCCATTTGTCTACTCGCTTTTTTGGGAGCTGGCCTCAAAAGCGCAATATTGCTTCAGGCCCTATTTTGGTTCTGGGGGGCAGGCTGAGCCTGTGGTTCATTCTTCTTCCTGATGGGAAAATGGAGTGACCTGTGCCTGTCCCAACACCTAGGGCTAGTCTCTCGTTGATTCCCTGTCTTCCCGTTCATCCTCAGGACAAATTGCAACCTGTACGAAACAGGAGGTTAAAGGTGCTGATTCTGCAAGTAGAGAGATGGTTAGTCAAGCGGCTGGAATGGCGAACCCGAGCACAAGGAGAGGAGAAATGAGGTGCGTTTTAGAAACCTTTCCCGATCTCACGGCATACCATCTTCTGGGTTTCCCATGCATGTTTTGATGTAGGAAGATGCCCTTGTACCTGGAGATTTGAGACCCATGGGGTGTGTACCCCGCGGGTTTCCTTTAAAGTATCTGCGTTTGCTCACCCAACCTCACCCATCCTCTCAGCCCCAAGAGTGTCCAGCCTTATGTCTCATCCAGCTGAGGGTCTAGATATGGTCGATCCAGGTGGCATAAGTCCCCTGAACTGATTTTGTAAGAATTTCTCTCTCTTTCACTGTCTTTGTTTTGTGGGTTTTTTTAAGTAATTTATGTTTAGAATGGGGCTTCGCTGCTTTTCCCTGCTGTGTTTATGCCGCTTTACACCCTCTTGATTCTCTTGCAGAGAGATATCGATACATAGGTTTTCAGATTCTTAGTAGTCAGATATATTCTTGTGCGGTGACTAGGGGTTGTTGAGTCCAGTTCACTGAGCAGGGAGTAGGCCTTGTCTATTACATATTTGGCTTATGGAGCGGTCTCTGAGCTAATTTCAAACCCTTGTTTTATGCATCACCCCACCTCACCTTTCCCGTTAAGCAGCCATAGTGTGTCTTCTAAAGGTGTGACTCTGTTCTGTTTTGTAATTCAGTTCAAGTGTAGCGATTTTGACATTCCCTCTATAACCGATATCTTGGGATTAGTGTCTTTTTCTGTGTGACTTATTTCACTTAGACTCATCGTCGTTAAATCCACTCATCATGCTGCTAACTAGCCTTATGACATTGATTTCATGGCTGAGTGATATTCCATTGTGCCAAGTACCACCATTTCTTTATCCATTTTTCTCTTTCCTGGGATATTGAAGGTGTACCAAAGTGGAGGTTCTTGGAAACAGAGCAGCCGTAAAGTTTGGGGTGCCTGTGTCTTGTTGATTTTTAGTTTTCCCAATTTATACGCCCATGAGTGGAAGTGCCCTATGCTCTCTAAGCTGTGTTTATTACTTGTTTCAGGACACACCGTACACTTCTCCAGAGTGCCTGTTGGCAATTTACATCCCACCCATCAGTGTAGCAAGGCTCCCATGTCTCCATGGCCTGTCCTGCTTTTCTGGTTTTTACACTTTGTTCAGCATGGCCCTTTTGACCGAGGGCAAGCGAGACTTCTTTGTAGCGCTGATTTGCCCTTCCGGCTTGCTTGGTTGGCCAAAAAGGGCGTATGAGTTTTTTCCTGAACATATTCACGAAAAAAAGGATACGCCCTTTTTGGCCAAGGGCATCATTGTCAACGTTTTGCGGCTTTTCATGTGCTTTAAAGGCGAGTCGAATCTACCTCCTGAAATCTGTTTCCTGCAAATCTGCCTTGCTTTCAAATCCTCTTCGTTGCCTTCCCTCAATATATTTGTGGACGAGAGTTCTCATTTATAACTCTGCACGTTTGTGAATTGCAGTGCCCCTGAGCTCCATTTGTCTGTTCGCTTTTTTGGGAGCTGGCCGCAAAAGCACAGGATTGCTTCAGGCCCTATTTTGGTTCTGGGGGGCAGGCTGAGCCTGTGGTTCATTCTTCTTCCTGATGGGAAAATGGAGTGACCTGTGCCTGTCCCAACACCTAGGGCTAGTCTTTCCTTGGTTCCCCGTCTTCCCGTTCATCCTCAGGACAAATTGCAACCTGTACGAAACAGGAAGTTAAAGGTGCTGATTCTCCAAGTAGGGAGATGTTTACTCAATCGGCTGGAATGGCGAACCCGAGCACAAGGAGAGGAGAAATGACGTGCGTTTTAGAAACCTTTCCCGATCTCACGGCATACCATCTTCTGAGTTTCCAATGCATGTTTTGATGTAGGAAGATGCCCTTGTACCTGGAGATTTGAGACCCATGGGGTGGGTACCCCGCGGTGTTACTTTAAAGAATCTTCGTTTGCTCACCCAACCTCACCAATCCTCTCAGCCCCAAGAGTGTCCAGCCTTATGTCTCATCCAGCTGTGGGTCTAGATATGGTCAATCCAGGTTGCATCAGAGACCCTGAACGGATTTTGTAAGAATTTCTCTCTCTTTCACTGTCTTTGTTTTGTGGGTTTTTCAAAGTAATTTATGATTAGAATGGGGCTTGGCTGCTTTTCTCTGCTGTGTTTATGCCGCTTTACACTCTCTTGATTCACTTGCAGAGAGATATCTATACATTGGTTTTCAGATTCTTACTAGTCAGATATATTCTTGTGCGGTGACTAGGGGGTGTTGAGTCCAGTTCACTGAGCAGGGAGTAGGCCTTGTCTATTACATATTTGGCTTATGGAGCGGTCTCTGAGCTAATTTCAAACCCTTGTTTTATGCATCACCCCACCTCACCTTTCCCGTTAAGCAGCCATAGTGTGTCTTCTAAAGGTGTGACTCTGTTCTGTTTTGTAATTCAGCTCAAGTGTAGCGATTTTGACATTCCCTCTATAAGCGATATCTTAGGATAAGTGTCTTTTTCTGTGTGACTTATTTCACTTAGAATCATCGTCACTAAATCCACTCATCATGCTGCTAACTAGCCTTACGACATTGATTTCATGGCTGAGTGATATTCCATTGTGCCAAGTACCACCATTTCTTTATCCATTTTTCTCTTTCCTGGGATATTGAAGGTGTACCGAAGTGGAGGTTCTTGGAAACAGAGCAGCCGTAAAGTTTGGGGTGCCTGTGTCTTGTTGATTTTTAGTTTTCCCAATTTATACGCCCATGAGTGGAAGTGCCCTATGCTCTCTAAGCTGTGTTTATTACATGTTTCAGGACACACCGTACACTTCTCCAGAGTGCCTGTTGGCAATTTACATCCTGCCCATTAGCGTAGCAAGGCTCCCATGTCTCCATGGCCTGTCCTGCTTTTCTGGTTTTTACACTTTTTTCAGCATGGCCCTTTTGACCGAGGGCAAGCGAGACTTCTTTGTAGCGCTGATTTGCCCTTCCGGCTTGCTTGGTTGGCCAAGAAGGGCGTATGCGTTTTTTCCTGAATATATTCAGGAAAAAACGCATACGCCCTTCTTGGCCAAGGGCATCATTGTCACCCTTTTGCCGCTTTTCATGTGCTTTAAAGGCGAGTCGAATCTACCTCCTGAAATCTGTTTCCTGCAAATCTTCCTTGCTTTCAAATCCTCTTCGTTGCCTTCCCTCAATATATTTGTGGACGAGAGTTCTCATTTATAACTCTGCACTTTTGTGAATTGCAGTGCCCCTGAGCTCCATTTGTCTACTCGCTTTTTTGGGAGCTGGCCGCAAAAGCGCAGGATTGCTTCAGGCCCTATTTTGGTTCTGGGGGGCTGGCTGAGCCTGTGGTTCATTCTTCTTCTTGATGGGAAAATGGAGTGACCTGTGCCTGTCCCAACACCTAGGGCTAGTCTCTCGTTGGTTCCCCATCTTCCCGTTCATCCTCAGGACAAATTGCAACCTGTACGAAACAGGAGGTTAAAGGTGCTGATTCTGCAAGTAGGGAGATGGTTAGTCAAGAGGCTGGAATGGCGAACCCGAGCACAAGGAGAGGAGAAATGAGGTGCATTTTAGAAGCCTTTCCCGATCTCACGGCATACCATCTTCTGGGTTTCCCATGCATGTTTTGATGTAGGAAGATGCCCTTGTACCTGGAGATTTGAGACCCATGGGGAGGGTACCCCGCGGTGTTACTTTAAAGTATCTGCGTTTGCTCACCCAACCTCACCAATCGTCTCAGCCCCAAGAGTGTCCAGCCTTATGTCTCATCCAGCTGTGGGTCTAGATATGGTCGATTCAGGTGGCATACGAGCCCCTGAACTGGTTTTGTAAGAATTTCTCTCTCTTTCACTGTCTTTGCTTTGTGGCTTTTTTAAACTAATGTATGTTTAGAATGGGGTTTGGCTGCTTTTCCCTGCTGTGTTTATGCCGCTTTACACCCTCTTGATTCACTTGCAGAGAGATATCAATACACAGGTTTTCAGATTCATACTAGTCAGATATATTCTTGTGTGGTGACTAGGGTGTGTTGAGTCCAGTTCACTGAGCAGGGAGTAGGCCTTGTCTATTACATATTTGGCTTATGGAGCGGTGTCTGAGCTAATTTCAAACCCTTGTTTTATGCATCCCCCCACCTGACCTTTCCCGCTAAGCAGCCATAGTGTGTCTTCTAAAGGTGTGCCTCTGTTCTGTTTTGTAATTCAGTTCAAGTGTAGCGATTTTGACATTCCCTCTATAAGCGATATCTTAGGATAAGTGCCTTTTTCTGTGTGACTTATTTCACTTAGAATCATCGTACCTAAATCCACTCATCATGCTGCTAACTAGCCTTATGACATTGATTTCATGGCTGAGTGATATTCCATTGTGCCAAGTACCACCATTTCTTTATCCATTTTTCTCTTTCCTGGGATATTGAAGGTGTACCAAAGCGGAGGTTCTTGGAAACAGAGCAGCCGTAAACTTTAGGGTGCCTGTGTCTTGTTGATTTTTAGTTTTCCCAATTTATACGCCCATGAGTGGAAGTGCCCTATGCTCTCAACGCTGTGTTTATTACTTGTTTCAGGACACACCGTACTCTTCTCCAGAGTGCCTGTTGGCAATTTACATCCCGCCCATCAGCGTAGCAAGGCTCCCATGTCTCCATGGCCTGTCCTGCTTTTCTGGATTTTACACTTTGTTCAGCATGGCCCTTTTGACCGAGGGCAAGCTAGACTTCTTTGTAGCGCTGATTTGCCCTTCCAGCTTGCTTGGTTGGCCAAAAAGGGCGTATGCGTTTTTTCCTGAATATATTCAGGAAAAAACGCATACGCCCTTTTTGGCCAAGGGCATCATTGTCAACGTTTTGCCGCTTTTCATGTGCTTTAAAGGCGAGTCGAATCTACCTCCTGAAATGTGTTTCCTGCAAATCTGCCTTGCTTTCAAATCCTCTTCCTTGCCTTCCCTCAATATATTTGTGGACGAGAGTTCTCATTTATAACTCTGCACGTTTGTGAATTGCAGTGCCCCTGAGCTCCATTTGTCTCCTCGCTTTTTTGGGAGCTGGCCGCAAGAGCGCAGGATTGCTTCAGGCCCTATTTTGGTTCTGGGGGGCAGGCTGAGCCTGTGGTTCATTCTTCTTCCTGATGGGAAAATGGAGTGACCTGTGCCTGTCCCAACACCTAGGGCTAGTCTCTCGTTGGTTCCCCGTCTTCCCGTTCATCCTCAGGACAAATTGCAACCTGGACGAAACAGGAGGTTAAAGGTGCTGATTCTCCAAGTAGGGAGATGTTTAGTCAAGCGGCTGGAATGGCGAACCCGAGCACAAGGAGAGGAGAAATGAGGTGCGTTTTAGAAACCTTTTCCGATCTCACGGCATACCATCTTCTGGGTTTCCCATGCATGTTTTGATGTAGGAAGATTCCCTTGTACCTGGAGATTTGAGACACATGGGGTGGGTACCCCGCGGTATTACTTAAAATATCTGCATTTGCTCACCCAACCTCACCAATCCTCTCAGCCCCAAGAGTGTCCAGCCTTATGTCTCATCCAGCTGTGGGTCTAGATATGGTCAATCCAGGTTGCATCAGAGACCCTGAACGGATTTTGTAAGAATTTCTCTCTCTTTCACTGTCTTTGCTTTGTGGCTTTTTTAAACTAATGTATGTTTAGAATGGGGTTTGGCTGCTTTTCCCTGTTGTGTTTATGCCGCTTTACACCCTCTTGATTCACTGGCAGAGAGATATCGATACACAGGTTTTCAGATTCATACTAGTCAGATATATTCTTGTGCGGTGACTAGGGGGTGTTGAGTCCAGTTCACTTAGCAGGGAGTAGGCCTTGTCTATTACATATTTGGCTTATGGAGCGGTGTCTGAGCTAATTTCAAACCCTTGTTTTATGCATCACCCCACCTCTCCTTTCCGGTTAAGCAGCCATAGTGTGTCTTCTAAAGGTGTGCCTCTGTTCTGTTTTGTAATTCAGTTCATGTGTAGCGATTTTGACATTCCTCTATAAGCGATATCTTAGGATAAGTGCCTTTTTCTGTGTGACTTATTTCACTTAGAATCATCGTACCTAAATCCACTCATCATGCTGCTAACTAGCCTTATGACATTGATTTCATGGCTGAGTGATATTCCATTGTGCCAAGTACCACCATTTCTTTATCCATTTTTCTCTTTCCTGGGATATTGAAGGTGTACCGAAGCGGAGGTTCTTGGAAACAGAGCAGCCGTAAACTTTGGGGTGCCTGTGTCTTGTTGATTTTTAGTTTTCCCAATTTATACGCCCATGAGTGGAAGTGCCCTATGCTGTCAACGCTGTGTTTATTACTTGTTTCAGGACACACCGTACTCTTCTCCAGAGTGCCTGTTGCCAATTTACATCCCGCCCATCAGCGTAGCAAGGCTCCCATGTCTCCATGGCCTGTCCTGCTTTTCTGGCTTTTACACTTTGTTCAGCATGGCCCTTTTGACCGAGGGCAAGCGAGACTTCTTTGTAGCGCTGATTTGCCCTTCCGGCTTGCTTGGTTGGCCACAAAGGGCGTATGCGTTTTTTCATGAATATATTCAGGAAAAAACGCATACGCCCTTTTTGGCCAAGGGCATCATTGTCAACGTTTTCCGCTTTTCATGTGCTTTAAAGGCGAGTCGAATCTACCTCCTGAAATCTGTTTCCTGCAAATCTGCCTTGCTTTCAAATCCTCTTCGTTGCCTTCCCTCAATATATTTGTGGACGAGAGTTCTCATTTATAACTCTGCACGTTTGTGAATTGCAGTGCCCCTGAGCTCCATTTGTCTCCTCGCTTTTTTGGGAGCTGGCCGCAAGAGCGCAGGATTGCTTCAGGCCCTATTTTGGTTCTGGGGGGCAGGCTGAGCCTGTGGTTCATTCTTCTTCCTGATGGGAAAATGGAGTGACCTGTGCCTGTCCCAACACCTAGGGCTAGTCTCTCGTTGGTTGCCCGTCTTCCCTTTCATCCTCAGGACAAATTACAACCTGGACGAAACAGGAGGTTATAGGTGCTGATTCTCCAAGTAGGGAGATGTTTAGTCAAGCGGCAGGAATGGCGAACCCGAGCAGAAGGATAGGAGAAATGAGGTGCGTTTTAGAAACCTTTTCCGATCTCATGGCATACCATCTTCTGGGTTTCCCATGCATGTTTTGATGTAGGAAGATTCCCTTGTACCTGGAGATTTGAGACACATGTGGTGGGTACCCCGCGGTATTACTTTAAAATATCTGCATTTGCTCACCCAACCTCTCCAATCCTCTCAGCCCCAAGAGTGTCCAGCCTTATGTCTCATCCAGCTGTGGGTCTAGATATGGTCAATCCACGTTGCATCAGAGACCCTGAACGGATTTTGTAAGAATTTCTCTCTCTTTCACTGTCTTTGCTTTGTGGGTTTTTTAAAGTAATGTATGTTTAGAATGGGGTTTGGCTGCTTTTCCCTGCTGTGTTTATGCCGCTTTACACCCTCTTGATTCACTTGCAGAGAGATATCAATACACAGGTTTTCAGATTCATACTAGTCAGATATATTCTTGTGTGGTGACTAGGGTGTGTTGAGTCCAGTTCACTGAGCAGGGATTAGGCCTTGTCTATTACATATTTGGCTTATGGAGCGGTGTCTGAGCTAATTTCAAACCCTTGTTTTATGCATCACCACACCTCACCTTTCCCGTTAAGCAACCATTGTGTGTCTTCTAAAGGTGTGCCTCTGTTCTGTTTTGTAATTCAGTTCAAGTGTAGCGATTTTGACATTCCCTCTATAAGCGATATCTTAGGATAAGTGCCTTTTTCTGTGTGACTTATTTCACTTAGAATCATCGTACCTAAATCCACTCATCATGCTGCTAACTAGCCTTATGACATTGATTTCATGGCTGAGTGATATTCCATTGTGCCAAGTACCACCATTTCTTTATCCATTTTTCTCTTTCCTGGGATATTGAAGGTGTACCGAAGCGGAGGTTCTTGGAAACAGAGCAGCCGTAAACTTTAGGGTGCCTGTGTCTTGTTGATTTTTAGTTTTCCCAATTTATACGCCCATGAGTGGAAGTGCCCTATGCTCTCAACGCTGTGTTTATTACTTGTTTCAGGACACACCGTACTCTTCTCCAGAGTGCCTGTTGGCAATTTACATCCCGCCCATCAGCGTAGCAAGGCTCCCATGTCTCCATGGCCTGTCCTGCTTTTCTGGATTTTACACTTTGTTCAGCATGGCCCTTTTGACCGAGGGCAAGCGAGACTTCTTTGTAGCACTGATTTGCCCTTCCAGCTTGCTTGGTTGGCCAAAAAGGGCGTATGCGTCTTTTCCTGAATATATTCAGGAAAAAACGCATACGCCCTTTTTGGCCAAGGGCATCATTGTCAACGTTTTGCCGCTTTTCATGTGCTTTAAAGGCGAGTCGAATCTACCTCCTGAAATCTGTTTCCTGCAAATCTGCCTTGCTTTCAAATCCTCTTCGTTGCCTTCCCTCAATATATTTGTGGACGAGAGTTCTCATTTATAACTCTGCACGTTTGTGAATTGCAGTGCCCCTGAGCTCCATTTGTCTCCTCGCTTTTTTGGGAGCTGGCCGCAAAAGCGCAGGATTGCTTCAGGCCCTATTTTGGTTCTGGGGGGCAGGCTGAGCCTGTGGTTCATGCTTCTTCCTGATGGGAAAATGGAGTGACCTGTGCCTGTCCCAACACCTAGAGCTAGTCTCTCGTTGGTTCCGCGTCTTCCTGTTCATCCTCAGGACAAATTGCAACCTGTACAATCAGGAGGTTAAAGGTGCTGATTCTCCAAGTAGGCAGATGGTTAGTCAAGCGGCTGGAATGGCGAACCCGAGCACAAGGAGGGGAGAAATGAGGTGCGTTTTAGAAACCTTTCCCGATCTCATGGCATACCATCTTCTGGGTTTCCCATGCATGTTTTGATGTAGGAAGATGCCCTTGTACCTGGAGATTTGAGACCCATGGTGTGGGTACCCCGCAGTGTTACTTTAAAGTATCTGCGTTTGCTCACCCAACCTCACCAATCCTCTCAGCCCCAAGAGTGTCCAGCCTTATGTCTCATCCAGCTGTGGGTCTAGATATGGTCAATCCAGGTTGCATCATAGACCCTGAACGGATTTTGTAAGAATTTCTCTCTCTTTCACTGTCTTTGTTTTGTGGGTTTTTTAAAGTAATGTATGTTTAGAATCAGGCTTGGCTGCTTTTCCCTGCTGTGTTGATGCCGCTTTACACCCTCTTGATTCACTTGCAGAGAGATATCGATACATAGGTTTTCAGATTCTTACTAGTCAGATATATTCTTGTGTGGTGACTAGGGTGTGTTGAGTCCAGTTCACTGAGCAGGGAGTAGGCCTTGTCTATTACATATTTGGCTTATGGAGCGGTGTCTGAGCTAATTTCAAACCCTTGTTTTATGCATCACCCCACCTCACCTTTTCCGTTAAGCAGCCATAGTGTGTCTTCTAAAGGTGTGCCTCTGTTCTGTTTTGTAATTCAGTTCAAGTGTAGCGATTTTGACATTCCCTCTATAAGCGATATCTTAGGATAAGTGCCTTTTCCTGTGTGACTTATTTCACTTAGAATCATCGTACCTAAATCCACTCATCATGCTGCTAACTAGCCTTATGACATTGATTTCATGGCTGAGTGATATTCCATTGTGCCAAGTACCACCATTTCTTTATCCATTTTTCTCTTTCCTGGGATATTGAAGGTGTACCGAAGCGGAGGTTCTTGGAAACAGAGCAGCCGTAAACTTTAGGGTGCCTGTGTCTTGTTGATTTTTAGTTTTCCCAATTTATACGCCCATGAGTGGAAGTGCCCTATGCTCTCTACGCTGTGTTTATTACTTGTTTCAGGACACACCGTACTCTTCTCCAGAGTGCCTGTTGGCAATTTACATCCCGCCCATCAGCGTAGCAAGGCTCCCATGTCTCCATGGCCTGTCCTGCTTTTCTGGTTTTTACAGATTGTTCAGCATGGCCCTTTTGACCGAGGGCAAGCGAGACTTCTTTGTAGCGCTGATTTGCCCTTCCGGCTTGCTTGGTTGGCCACAAAGGGCGTATGCGTTTTTTCCTGAATATATTCAGGAAAAAACGCATACGCCCTTTTTGGCCAAGGGCATCATTGTCAACGTTTTGCCGCTTTTCATGTGCTTTAAAGGCGAGTCGAATCTACCTCCTGAAATCTGTTTCCTGCAAATCTGCCTTGCTTTCAAATCCTCTTCGTTGCCTTCCCTCAATATATTTGTGGACGAGAGTTCTCATTTATAACTCTGCACGTTTGTGAATTGCAGTGCCCCTGAGCTCCATTTGTCTCCTCGCTTTTTTGGGAGCTGGCCGCAAGAGCGCAGGATTGCTTCAGGCCCTATTTTGGTTCTGGGGGGCAGGCTGAGCCTGTGGTTCATTCTTCTTCCTGATGGGAAAATGGAGTGACCTGTGCCTGTCCCAACACCTAGGGCTAGTCTCTCGTTGGTTCCCCGTCTTCCCGTTCATCCTCAGGACAAATTGCAACCTGGACGAAACAGGAGGTTAAAGGTGCTGATTCTCCAAGTAGGGAGATGTTTAGTCAGGCGGCTGGAATGGCGAACCCGAGCACAAGGAGAGGAGAAATGAGGTGCGTTTTAGAAACCTTTTCCGATCTCACGGCATACCATCTTCTGGGTTTCCCATGCATGTTTTGATGTAGGAAGATTCCCTTGTACCTGGAGATTTGAGACCCATGGGGTGGGTACCCCGCGGTGTTACTTTAAAGTATCTGCGTTTGCTCACCCAACCTCACCAATCGTCTCAGCCCCAACAGTGTCCAGCCTTATGTCTCATCCAGCTGTGGGTCTAGCTATGGTCAATCCAGGTTGCATCAGAGACCCTGAACGGATTTTGTAAGAATTTCTCTCTCTTTCACTGTCTTTGTTTTGTGGGTTTTTTAAAGTAATTTATGTTTAGAATGGGGCTTGGCTGCTTTTCCCTGCTGTGTTGATGCCGCTTTACACCCTCTTGATTCACTTGCAGAGAGATATCGATACATGTGTTTTCAGATTCCTACGAGTCAGATATATTCTTGTGCGGTGACTAGGGGGTGTTGAGTCCAGTTCACTGAGCAGGGAGTAGGCCTTGTCTATTACATATTTGGCTTATGGAGCGGTCTCTGAGCTAATTTCAAACCCTTGTTTTATGCATCACCCCACCTCACCTTTCCCGTTCAGCAGCCATAGTGTGTCTTCCAAAGGTGTGATTCTGTTCTGTTTTGTAATTCAGTTCAAGTGTAGCGATTTTGACATTCCCTCTATAAGCGATATCTTAGGATAAGTGTCTTTTCTGTGTGACTTATTTCACTTGAATCATCGGACCTAAATCCACTCATCATGCTGCTAACTAGCCTTATGACATTGATTTCATGGCTGAGTGATATTCCATTGTGCCAAGTACCACCATTTCTTTATCCATTTTTCTCTTTCCTGGGATATTGAAGGTGTACCGAAGCGGAGGTTCTTGGAAACAGAGCAGCCGTAAACTTTAGGGTGCCTGTGTCTTGTTGATTTTTAGTTTTCCCAATTTATACGCCCATGAGTGGAAGTGCCCTATGCTCTCTACGCTGTGTTTATTACTGGTTTCAGGACACACCGTACTCTTCTCCAGAGTGCCTGTTGGCAATTTACATCCCGCCCATCAGCGTAGCAAGGCTCCCATGTCTCCATGGCCTGTCCTGCTTTTCTGGTTTTTACACATTTTTCAGCATGGCCCTTTTGACCGAGGGCAAGCGAGACTTCTTTGTAGCACTGATTTGCCCTTCCGGCTTGCTTGGTTGGCCAAAAAGGGCGTATGCGTTTTTTCCTGAATATATTCAGGAAAAAACGCTTACGCCCTTTTTGGCCAAGGGCATCATTGTCAACATTTTGCCGCTTTTCATGTGCTTTAAAGGCGAGTCGAATCTACCTCCTGAAATCTGTTTCCTGCAAATCTGCCTTGCTTTCAAATCCTCTTTGTTGCCTTCCCTCAATATATTTGTGGACGAGAGTTCTCATTTATAACTCTGCACGTTTGTGAATTGCAGTGCCCCTGAGCTCCATTTGTCTCCTCGCTTTTTTGGGAGCTGGCCGCAAAAGCGCAGGATTGCTTCAGGCCCTATTTTGGTTCTGGGGGGCAGGCTGAGCCTGTGGTTCATGCTTCTTCCTGATGGGAAAATGGAGTGTCCTATGCCTGTCCCAACACCTAGGGCTCGTCTCTCGTTGGTTCCGCGTCTTCCCGTTCATCCTCAGGACAAATTGCAACCTGTACAATCAGGAGGTTAAACGTGCTGATTCCCCAAGTAGGGAGATGGTTAGTCAAGCGGCTGGAATGGCGAACCCGAGCACAAGGAGAGGAGAAATGAGGTGCGTTTTAGAAACCTTTCCCGATCTCATGGCATACCATCTTCTGGGTTTCCCATGCATGTTTTGATGTAGGAAGATGCCCTTGTACCTGGAGATTTGAGACCCATGGGGTGTGTTCCCCGCAGTGTTACTTTAAAGTATCTGCGTTTGCTCACCCAACCTCACCAATCCTCTCAGCCCCAAGAGTGTCCAGCCTTATGTCTCATCCAGCTGTGGGTCTAGATATGGTCAATCCAGTTTGCATCATAGACACTGAACGGATTTTGTAAGAATTTCTCTCTCTTTCACTGTCTTTGTTTTGTGGGTTTTTTAAAGTAATTTATGTTTAGAATCGGGCTTGGCTGCTTTTCCCTGCTGTGTTGATGCCGCTTTACACCCTCGTGATTCACTTGCAGAGAGATATCGATACATAGGTATTCAGATTCTTGCTAGTCAGATATATTCTTCTCTGGTGACTAGGGTGTGTTGAGTCCAGTTCACTGAGCAGGGAATAGGCCTTGTCTATTACATATTTGGCTTATGGAGCGGTCTCTGAGCTAATTTCAAACCCTTGTTTTATGCATCACCCCACCTCACCTTTCCGGTTAAGCAGCCATAGTGTGTCTTCTAAAGGTGTGACTCTGTTCTGTTTTGTAATTCAGTTCAAGTGTAGCGATTTTGACATTCCCTCTATAAGCGATGTCTTA
Source organism: Eubalaena glacialis (assembly GCF_028564815.1). Taxonomy (NCBI): domain Eukaryota; kingdom Metazoa; phylum Chordata; class Mammalia; order Artiodactyla; family Balaenidae; genus Eubalaena; species Eubalaena glacialis. The sequence goes on along the minus strand of NW_026871174.1, from coordinate 149,215 downwards.
GGATAAGTGTCTTTTTCTGTGTGACTTATTTCACTTAGAATCATCGTACCTAAATCCACTCATCATGCTGCTAACTGGCCTTATGACATTGTTTTCATGGCTGAGTGATATTCCATTGTGCCAAGTACCACCATTTCTTTATCCATTTTTCTCTTTCCTGGGATATTGAAGGTGTACCGAAGTGGAGGTTCTTGGAAACAGAGCAGCCGTAAACTGTAGGGTGCCTGTGTCTTGTTGATTTTTAGTTTTCCCAATTTATACGCCCATGAGTGGAAGTGCCCTATGCTCTCTACGCTGTGTTTATTACTTGTTTCAGGACACACCGTACTCTTCTCCAGAGTGCCTGTTGGCAATTTATATCCCGCCCATCAGCGTAGCAAGGCTCCCATGTCTCCAAGGCCTGTCCTGCTTTTCTGGTTTTTACAGTTTGTTCAGCATGGCCCTTTTGACCGAGGGCAAGCGAGACTTCTTTGTAGCGCTGATTTGCCCTTCCGGCTTGCTTGGTTGGCCAAAAAGGGCGTATGCGTTTTTTCCTGAATATATTCAGGAAAAAACGCATACGCCCTTTTGGCCAAGGGCATCATTGTCAACATTTTGCCGCTTTTCATGTGCTTTAAAGGCGAGTCGAATCTACCTCCTGAAATCTGTTTCCTGCAAATCGGCCTTGCTTTCAAATCCTCTTCGTTGCCTTCCCTCAATATATTTGTGGACGAGAGTTCTCATTTATAACTCTGCACGTTTGTGAATTGCAGTGCCCCTGAGCTCCATTTGTCTCCTCGCTTTTTTGGGAGCTGGCCGCAAAAGCGCAGGATTGCTTCAGGCACTATTTTGGTTCTGGGGGGCAGGCTGAGCCTGTGGTTCATTCTTCTTCCTGATGGGAAAATGGAGTGACCTATGCCTGTCCTAACACCCAGGGCTCGTCTCTCGTTTGTTCCGCGTCTTCCCGTTCATCCTGAGGACAAATTGCAACCTGTACAATCAGGAGGTTAAAGGTGCTGATTCTCCAAGTAGGCAGATTGTTAGTCAAGCGGCTGGAATGGCGAACCCGAGCACAAGGAGGGGAGAAATGAGGTGCGTTTTAGAAACCTTTCCCGATCTCATGTCATACCATCTTCTGGGTTTCCCATGCATGTTTTGATGTAGGAAGATGCCCTTGTACCTGGAGATTTGAGACCCATGGGGTGGGTACCCCGCAGTGTTACTTTAAAGTATCTGCGTTTGCTCACCCAACCTCACCAATCCTCTCAGCCCCAAGAGTGTCCAGCCTTATGTCTCATCCAGCTGTGGGTCTAGATATGGTCAATCCAGGTTGCATCATAGACCCTGAACGGATTTTGTAAGAATTTCTCTCTCTTTCACTGTCTTTGTTTTGTGGGTTTTTTAAAGTAACGTATGTTTAGAATGGGGCTTGGCTGCTTTTCCCTGCTGTGTTGATGCCGCTTTACACCCTCTTTATTCACTTGCAGAGAGATATCGATACATAGGTTTTCAGATTCTTACTAGTCAGATATATTCTTGTGTGGTGACTAGGGTGTGTTGAGTCCAGTTCACTGAGCAGGGAGTAGGCCTTGTCTATTACATATTTGGCTTATGGAGCGGTCTCTGAGCTAATTTCAAACCCTTGTTTTATGCATCACCCCACCTCACCTTTTCCGTTAAGCAGCCATAGTGTGTCTTCTAAAGGTGTGCCTCTGTTCTGTTTTGTAATTTAGTTCAAGTGTAGCGATTTTGACATTCCCTCTATAAGCGATATCTTAGGATAAGTGTCTTTTTCTGTGTGACTTATTTCACTTAGAATCATCGTACCTAAATCCACTCATCATGCTGCTAACTAGCCTTATGACATTGATTTCATGGCTGAGTGATATTCCATTGTGCCAAGTACCACCATTTCTTTATCCATTTTTCTCTTTCCTGGGATATTGAAGGTGTACCGAAGCGGAGGTTCTTGGAAACAGAGCAGCCGTAAACTTTAGGGTGCCTGTGTCTTGTTGATTTTTAGTTTTCCCAGTTTATACGCCCATGAGTGGAAGTGCCCTATGCTCTCTACGCTGTGTTTATTACTTGTTTCAGGACACACCGTACTCTTCTCCAGAGTGCCTGTTGGCAATTTACATCCCGCCCATCAGCGTAGCAAGGCTCCCATGTCTCCATGGCCTGTCCTGCTTTTCTGGTTTTTACACTTTGTTCAGCATGGCCCTTTTGACCGAGGGCAAGCGAGACTTCTTTGTAGCGCTGATTTGCCCTTCCGGCTTGCTTGGTTGGCCAAAAAGGGCGTATGCGTTTTTTCCTGAATATATTCAGGAAAAAACGCATACGCCCTTTTTGGCCAAGGGCATCATTGTCAACGTTTTGCCGCTTTTCATGTGCTTTAAAGGCGAGTCGAATCTACCTCCTGAAATCTGTTTCCTGCAAATCTGCCTTGCTTTCAAATCCTCTTTGTTGCCTTCCCTCAATATATTTGTGGACGAGAGTTCTCATTTATAACTCTGCACGTTTGTGAATTGCAGTGCCCCTGAGCTCCATTTGTCTCCTCGCATTTGTGGGAGCTGGCCGCAAAAGCGCAGGATTGCTTCAGGCACTATTTTCGTTCTGGGGGGCAGGCTGAGCCTGTGGTTCATTCTTCTTCCTGATGCGAAAATGGAGTGACCTATGCCTGTCCCAACACCTAGGGCTAGTCTCTCGTTGGTTCCGCGTCTTCCTGTTCATCCTCAGGACAAATTGCAACCTGTACAATCAGGAGGTTAAAGGTGCTGATTCTACAAGTAGGGAGATGGTTAGTCAAGCAGCTGGAATGGCGAACCCGAGCACAAGGAGAGGAGAAATGAGGTTCGTTTTAGAAACCTTTCCCGATCTCATGGCATACCATCTTCTGGGTTTCCCATGCATGTTTTGATGTAGGAAGATGCCCTTGTACCTGGAGATTTGAGACCCATGGGGTGGGTACCCCGCAGTGTTACTTTAAAGTATCTGCGTTTGCTCACCCAACCTCACCAATTCTCTCAGCCCCAAGAGTGTCCAGCCTTATGTCTCATCCAGCTGTGGGTCTAGATATGGTCAATCCAGGTTGCATCATAGACCCTGAACGGATTTTGTAAGAATTTCTCTCTCTTTCACTGTCTTTGTTTTGTGGGTTTTTTAAAGTAATGTATGTTTAGAATGGGGCTTGGCTGCTTTTCCCTGCTGTGTTGATGCCGCTTTACACCCTCTTGATTCACTTGCAGAGAGATATCGATACATAGGTTTTCAGATTCTTACTAGTCAGATATATTCTTGTGTGGTGACTAGGGTGTGTTGAGTCCAGTTCACTGAGCAGGGAGTAGGCCTTGTCTATTACATATTTGGCTTATGGAGCGGTCTCTGAGCTAATTTCAAACCCTTGTTTTATGCATCACCCCACCTCACCTTTTCCGTTAAGCAGCCATAGTGTGTCTTCTAAAGGTGTGCCTCTGTTCTGTTTTGTAATTCAGTTCAAGTGTAGCGATTTTGACATTCCCTCTATAAGCGATATCTTAGGATAAGTGCCTTTTTCTGTTTGACTTATTTCACTTAGAATCATCGTACCTAAATCCACTCATCATGCTGCTAACTAGCCTTATGACATTGATTTCATGGCTGAGTGATATTCCATTGTGCCAAGTACCACCATTTCTTTATCCATTTTTCTCTTTCCTGGGATATTGAAGGTGTACCGAAGCGGAGGTTCTTGGAAACAGAACAGCCGTAAACTTTAGGGTGCCTGTGTCTTGTTGATTTTTAGTTTTCCCAGTTTATACGCCCATGAGTGGAAGTGCCCTATGCTCTCTACACTGTGTTTATTACTTGTTTCAGGACACACCGTACTCTTCTCCAGAGTGCCTGTTGGCAATTTACATCCCGCCCATCAGCGTAGCAAGGCTCCCATGTCTCCATGGCCTGTCCTGCTTTTCTGGTTTTTACACTTTGTTCAGCATGGCCCTTTTGACCGAGGGCAAGCGAGACTTCTTTGTAGCGCTGATTTGCCCTTCCGGCTTGCTTGGTTGGCCAAAAAGGGCGTATGCGTTTTTTCCTGAATATATTCAGGAAAAAACGCATACGCCCTTTTTGGCCAAGGGCATCATTGTCAATGTTTTGCTGCTTTTCATGTGCTTTAAAGGCGAGTCGAATCTACCTCCTGAAATCTGTTTCCTGCAAATCTGCCTTGCTTTCAAATCCTCTTCCTTGCCTTCCCTCAATATATTTGTGGACGAGAGTTCTCATTTATAACTCTGCACGTTTGTGAATTGCAGTGCCCCTGAGCTCCATTTGTCTCCTCGCTTTTTTGGGAGCTGGCCGCAAAAGCGCAGGATTGCTTCAGGCCCTATTTTGGTTCTGGGGGGCAGGCTGAGCCTGTGGTTCATTCTTCTTCCTGATGCGAAAATGGAGTGACCTATGCCTGTCCCAACACCTAGGGCTATTCTCTCGTTGGTTCCGCGTCTTCCTGTTCATCCTCAGGACAAATTGCAACCTGTACAATCAGGAGGTTAAAGGTGCTGATTCTCCAAGTAGGGAGATGGTTAGTCAAGCAGCTGGAATGGCGAACCCGAGCACAAGGAGAGGAGAAATGAGGTGCGTTTTAGAAACCTTTCCCGATCTCATGGCATACCATCTTCTGGGTTTCCCATGCATGTTTTGATGTAGGAAGATGCCCTTGTACTTGGAGATTTGAGACCCATGGGGTGGGTACCCCGCAGTGTTACTTTAAAGTATCTGCGTTTGCTCACCCAAACTCACCAATCCTCTCAGCCCGAAGAGTGTCCAGCCTTATGTCTCATCCAGCTGTGGGTCTAGATATGGTCAATCCAGGTTGCATCATAGACCCTGAACGGATTTTGTAAGAATTTCTCTCTCTTTCACTGTCTTTGTTTTGTGGGTTTTTTAAAGTAATGTATGTTTAGAATGGGGCTTGGCTGCTTTTCCCTGCTGTGTTGATGCCGCTTTACACCCTCTTGATTCACTTGCAGAGAGATATCGATACATAGGTTTTCAGATTCTTACTAGTCAGATATATTCTTGTGTGGTGACTAGGGTGTGTTGAGTCCAGTTCACTGAGCAGGGAGTAGGCCTTGTCTATTACATATTTGGCTTATGGAGCGGTCTCTGAGCTAATTTCAAACCCTTGTTTTATGCATCACCCCACCTCACCTTTTCCGTTAAGCAGCCATAGTGTGTCTTCTAAAGGTGTGCCTCTGTTCTGTTTTGTAATTCAGTTCAAGTGTAGCGATTTTGACATTCCCTCTATAAGCGATATCTTAGGATAAGTGCCTTTTTCTGTGTGACTTATTTCACTTAGAATCATCGTACCTAAATCCACTCATCATGCTGCTAACTAGCCTTATGACATTGATTTCATGGCTGAGTGATATTCCATTGTGCCAAGTACCACCATTTCTTTATCCATTTTTCTCTTTCCTGGGATATTGAAGGTGTACCGAAGCGGAGGTTCTTGGAAACAGAGCAGCCGTAAACTTTAGGGTGCCTGTGTCTTGTTGATTTTTAGTTTTCCCAGTTTATACGCCCATGAGTGGAAGTGCCCTATGCTCTCTACGCTGTGTTTATTACTTGTTTCAGGACACACCGTACTCTTCTCCAGAGTGCCTGTTGGCAATTTACATCCCGCCAATCAGCGTAGCAAGGCTCCCATGTCTCCATGGCCTGTCCTGCTTTTCTGGTTTTTACACTTTGTTCAGCATGGCCCTTTTGACCGAGGGCAAGCGAGACTTCTTTGTAGCGCTGATTTGCCCTTCCGGCTTGCTTGGTTGGCCAAAAAGGGCGTATGCGTTTTTTCCTGAATATATTCAGGAAAAAACGCATACGCCCTTTTTGGCCAAGGGCATCATTGTCAACGTTTTGCCGCTTTTCATGTGCTTTAAAGGCGAGTCGAATCTACCTCCTGAAATCTGTTTCATGCAAATCTGCCTTGCTTTCAAATCCTCTTCGTTGCCTTCCCTCAATATATTTGTGGACGCGAGTTCTCATTTATAACTCTGCACGTTTGTGAATTGCAGTGCCCCTGAGCTCCATTTGTCTACTCGCTTTTTTGGGAGCTGGCCGCAAAAGCGCAGGATTGCTTCAGGCCCTATTTTGGTTCTGGGGGGCAGGCTGAGCCTGTGGTTCATTCTTCTTCCTGATGCGAAAATGGAGTGACCTATGCCTGTCCCAACACCTAGGGCTATTCTCTCGTTGGTTCCGCGTCTTCCTGTTCATCCTCAGGACAAATTGCAACCTGTACAATCAGGAGGTTAAAGGTGCTGATTCTCCAAGTAGGGAGATGGTTAGTCAAGCAGCTGGAATGGCGAACCCGAGCACAAGGAGAGGAGAAATGAGGTGCGTTTTAGAAACCTTTCCCGATCTCATGGCATACCATCTTCTGGGTTTCCCATGCATGTTTTGATGTAGGAAGATGCCCTTGTACTTGGAGATTTGAGACCCATGGGGTGGGTACCCCGCAGTGTTACTTTAAAGTATCTGCGTTTGCTCACCCAAACTCACCAATCCTCTCAGCCCGAAGAGTGTCCAGCCTTATGTCTCATCCAGCTGTGGGTCTAGATATGGTCAATCCAGGTTGCATCATAGACCCTGAACGGATTTTGTAAGAATTTCTCTCTCTTTCACTGTCTTTGTTTTGTGGGTTTTTTAAAGTAATGTATGTTTAGAATGGGGCTTGGCTGCTTTTCCCTGCTGTGTTGATGCCGCTTTACACCCTCTTGATTCACTTGCAGAGAGATATCGATACATAGGTTTTCAGATTCTTACTAGTCAGATATATTCTTGAGTGGTGACTAGGGTGTGTTGAGTCCAGTTCACTGAGCAGGGAGTAGGCCTTGTCTATTACATATTTGGCTTATGGAGCGGTCTCTGAGCTAATTTCAAACCCTTGTTTTATGCATCACCCCACCTCACCTTTTCCGTTAAGCAGCCATAGTGTGTCTTCTAAAGGTGTGCCTCTGTTCTGTTTTGTAATTCAGTTCAAGTGTAGCGATTTTGACATTCCCTCTATAAGCGATATCTTAGGATAAGTGCCTTTTTCTGTGTGACTTATTTCACTTAGAATCATCGTACCTAAATCCACTCATCATGCTGCTAACTAGCCTTATGACATTGATTTCATGGCTGAGTGATATTCCATTGTGCCAAGTACCACCATTTCTTTATCCATTTTTCTCTTTCCTGGGATATTGAAGGTGTACCGAAGCGGAGGTTCTTGGAAACAGAGCAGCCGTAAACTTTAGGGTGCCTGTGTCTTGTTGATTTTTAGTTTTCCCAGTTTATACGCCCATGAGTGGAAGTGCCCTATGCTCTCTACGCTGTGTTTATTACTTGTTTCAGGACACACCGTACTCTTCTCCAGAGTGCCTGTTGGCAATTTACATCCCGCCCATCAGCGTAGCAAGGCTCCCATGTCTCCATGGCCTGTCCTGCTTTTCTGGTTTTTACACTTTGTTCAGCATGGCCCTTTTGACCGAGGGCAAGCGAGACTTCTTTGTAGCGCTGATTTGCCCTTCCGGCTTGCTTGGTTGGCCAAAAAGGGCGTATGCGTTTTTTCCTGAATATATTCAGGAAAAAACGCATACCCCCTTTTTGGCCAAGGGCATCATTGTCAATGTTTTGCTGCTTTTCATGTGCTTTAAAGGCGAGTCGAATCTACCTCCTGAAATCTGTTTCCTGCAAATCTGCCTTGCTTTCAAATCCTCTTCCTTGCCTTCCCTCAATATATTTGTGGACGAGAGTTCTCATTTATAACTCTGCACGTTTGTGAATTGCAGTGCCCCTGAGCTCCATTTGTCTCCTCGCTTTTTTGGGAGCTGGCCGCAAAAGCGCAGGATTGCTTCAGGCCCTATTTTGGTTCTGGGGGGCAGGCTGAGCCTGTGGTTCATTCTTCCTGATGCGAAAATGGAGTGACCTATGCCTGTCCCAACACCTAGGGCTATTCTCTCGTTGGTTCCGCGTCTTCCTGTTCATCCTCAGGACAAATTGCAACCTGTACAATCAGGAGGTTAAAGGTGCTGATTCTCCAAGTAGGGAGATGGTTAGTCAAGCAGCTGGAATGGCGAACCCGAGCACAAGGAGAGGAGAAATGAGGTGCGTTTTAGAAACCTTTCCCGATCTCATGGCATACCATCTTCTGGGTTTCCCATGCATGTTTTGATGTAGGAAGATGCCCTTGTACTTGGAGATTTGAGACCCATGGGGTGGGTACCCCGCAGTGTTACTTTAAAGTATCTGCGTTTGCTCACCCAAACTCACCAATCCTCTCAGCCCCAAGAGTGTCCAGCCTTATGTCTCATCCAGCTGTGGGTCTAGATATGGTCAATCCAGGTTGCATCATAGACCCTGAACGGATTTTGTAAGAATTTCTCTCTCTTTCACTGTCTTTGTTTTGTGGGTTTTTTAAAGTAATGTATGTTTAGAATGGGGCTTGGCTGCTTTTCCCTGCTGTGTTGATGCCGCTTTACACCCTCTTGATTCACTTGCAGAGAGATATCGATACATAGGTTTTCAGATTCTTACTAGTCAGATATATTCTTGTGTGGTGACTAGGGTGTGTTGAGTCCAGTTCACTGAGCAGGGAGTAGGCCTTGTCTATTACATATTTGGCTTATGGAGCGGTCTCTGAGCTAATTTCAAACCCTTGTTTTATGCATCACCCCACCTCACCTTTTCCGTTAAGCAGCCATAGTGTGTCTTCTAAAGGTGTGCCTCTGTTCTGTTTTGTAATTCAGTTCAAGTGTAGCGATTTTGACATTCCCTCTATAAGCGATATCTTAGGATAAGTGCCTTTTTCTGTGTGACTTATTTCACTTAGAATCATCGTACCTAAATCCACTCATCATGCTGCTAACTAGCCTTATGACATTGATTTCATGGCTGAGTGATATTCCATTGTGCCAAGTACCACCATTTCTTTATCCATTTTTCTCTTTCCTGGGATATTGAAGGTGTACCGAAGCGGAGGTTCTTGGAAACAGAGCAGCCGTAAACTTTAGGGTGCCTGTGTCTTGTTGATTTTTAGTTTTCCCAGTTTATATGCCCATGAGTGGAAGTGCCCTATGCTCTCTACGCTGTGTTTATTACTTGTTTCAGGACACACCGTACTCTTCTCCAGAGTGCCTGTTGGCAATTTACATCCCGCCAATCAGCGTAGCAAGGCTCCCATGTCTCCATGGCCTGTCCTGCTTTTCTGGTTTTTACACTTTGTTCAGCATGGCCCTTTTGACCGAGGGCAAGCGAGACTTCTTTGTAGCGCTGATTTGCCCTTCCGGCTTGCTTGGTTGGCCAAAAAGGGCGTATGCGTTTTTTCCTGAATATATTCAGGAAAAAACGCATACGCCCTTTTTGGCCAAGGGCATCATTGTCAACGTTTTGCCGCTTTTCATGTGCTTTAAAGGCGAGTCGAATCTACCTCCTGAAATCTGTTTCATGCAAATCTGCCTTGCTTTCAAATCCTCTTCGTTGCCTTCCCTCAATATATTTGTGGACGCGAGTTCTCATTTATAACTCTGCACGTTTGTGAATTGCAGTGCCCCTGAGCTCCATTTGTCTACTCGCTTTTTTGGGAGCTGGCCGCAAAAGCGCAGGATTGCTTCAGGCCCTATTTTGGTTCTGGGGGGCAGGCTGAGCCTGTGGTTCATTCTTCTTCCTGATGCGAAAATGGAGTGACCTATGCCTGTCCCAACACCTAGGGCTATTCTCTCGTTGGTTCCGCGTCTTCCTGTTCATCCTCAGGACAAATTGCAACCTGTACAATCAGGAGGTTAAAGGTGCTGATTCTCCAAGTAGGGAGATGGTTAGTCAAGCAGCTGGAATGGCGAACCCGAGCACAAGGAGAGGAGAAATGAGGTGCGTTTTAGAAACCTTTCCCGATCTCATGGCATACCATCTTCTGGGTTTCCCATGCATGTTTTGATGTAGGAAGATGCCCTTGTACTTGGAGATTTGAGACCCATGGGGTGGGTACCCCGCAGTGTTACTTTAAAGTATCTGCGTTTGCTCACCCAAACTCACCAATCCTCTCAGCCCGAAGAGTGTCCAGCCTTATGTCTCATCCAGCTGTGGGTCTAGATATGGTCAATCCAGGTTGCATCAGAGACCCTGAACGGATTTTGTAAGAATTTCTCTCTCTTTCACTGTCTTTGTTTTGTGGGTTTTTTAAAGTAATGTATGTTTAGAATGGGGCTTGGCTGCTTTTCCCTGCTGTGTTGATGCCGCTTTACACCCTCTTGATTCACTTGCAGAGAGATATCGATACATAGGTTTTCAGATTCTTACTAGTCAGATATATTCTTGTGTGGTGACTAGGGTGTGTTGAGTCCAGTTCACTGAGCAGGGAGTAGGCCTTGTCTATTACATATTTGGCTTATGGAGCGGTCTCTGAGCTAATTTCAAACCCTTGTTTTATGCATCACCCCACCTCACCTTTTCCGTTAAGCAGCCATAGTGTGTCTTCTAAAGGTGTGCCTCTGTTCTGTTTTGTAATTCAGTTCAAGTGTAGCGATTTTGACATTCCCTCTATAAGCGATATCTTAGGATAAGTGCCTTTTTCTGTGTGACTTATTTCACTTAGAATCATCGTACCTAAATCCACTCATCATGCTGCTAACTAGCCTTATGACATTGATTTCATGGCTGAGTGATATTCCATTGTGCCAAGTACCACCATTTCTTTATCCATTTTTCTCTTTCCTGGGATATTGAAGGTGTACCGAAGCGGAGGTTCTTGGAAACAGAGCAGCCGTAAACTTTAGGGTGCCTGTGTCTTGTTGATTTTTAGTTTTCCCAGTTTATACGCCCATGAGTGGAAGTGCCCTATGCTCTCTACGCTGTGTTTATTACTTGTTTCAGGACACACCGTACTCTTCTCCAGAGTGCCTGTTGGCAATTTACATCCCGCCCATCAGCGTAGCAAGGCTCCCATGTCTCCATGGCCTGTCCTGCTTTTCTGGTTTTTACACTTTGTTCAGCATGGCCCTTTTGACCGAGGGCAAGCGAGACTTCTTTGTAGCGCTGATTTGCCCTTCCGGCTTGCTTGGTTGGCCAAAAAGGGCGTATGCGTTTTTTCCTGAATATATTCAGGAAAAAACGCATACGCCCTTTTTGGCCAAGGGCATCATTGTCAACGTTTTGCTGCTTTTCATGTGCTTTAAAGGCGAGTCGAATCTACCTCCTGAAATCTGTTTCCTGCAAATCTGCCTTGCTTTCAAATCCTCTTCCTTGCCTTCCCTCAATATATTTGTGGACGAGAGTTCTCATTTATAACTCTGCACGTTTGTGAATTGCAGTGCCCCTGAGCTCCATTTGTCTCCTCGCTTTTTTGGGAGCTGGCCGCAAAAGCGCAGGATTGCTTCAGGCCCTATTTTGGTTCTGGGGGGCAGGCTGAGCCTGTGGTTCATTCTTCTTCCTGATGCGAAAATGGAGTGACCTATGCCTGTCCCAACACCTAGGGCTAGTCTCTCGTTGGTTCCGCGTCTTCCTGTTCATCCTCATGACAAATTGCAACCTGTACAATCAGGAGGTTAAAGGTGCTGATTCTCCAAGTAGGGAGATGGTTAGTCAAGCAGCTGGAATGGCGAACCCGAGCACAAGGAGAGGAGAAATGAGGTGCGTTTTAGAAACCTTTCCCGATCTCATGGCATACCATCTTCTGGGTTTCCCATGCATGTTTTGATGTAGGAAGATGCCCTTGTACTTGGAGATTTGAGACCCATGGGGTGGGTACCCCGCAGTGTTACTTTAAAGTATCTGCGTTTGCTCACCCAAACTCACCAATCCTCTCAGCCCCAAGAGTGTCCAGCCTTATGTCTCATCCAGCTGTGGGTCTAGATATGGTCAATCCAGGTTGCATCATAGACCCTGAACGGATTTTGTAAGAATTTCTCTCTCTTTCACTGTCTTTGTTTTGTGGGTATTTTAAAGTAATGTATGTTTAGAATGGGGCTTGGCTGCTTTTCCCTGCTGTGTTGATGCCGCTTTACACCCTCTTGATTCACTTGCAGAGAGATATCGATACATAGGTTTTCAGATTCTTACTAGTCAGATATATTCTTGTGTGGTGACTAGGGTGTGTTGAGTCCAGTTCACTGAGCAGGGAGTAGGCCTTGTCTATTACATATTTGGCTTATGGAGCGGTCTCTGAGCTAATTTCAAACCCTTGTTTTATGCATCACCCCACCTCACCTTTTCCGTTAAGCAGCCATAGTGTGTCTTCTAAAGGTGTGCCTCTGTTCTGTTTTGTAATTCAGTTCAAGTGTAGCGATTTTGACATTCCCTCTATAAGCGATATCTTAGGATAAGTGCCTTTTTCTGTGTGACTTATTTCACTTAGAATCATCGTACCTAAATCCACTCATCATGCTGCTAACTAGCCTTATGACATTGATTTCATGGCTGAGTGATATTCCATTGTGCCAAGTACCACCATTTGTTTATCCATTTTTCTCTTTCCTGGGATATTGAAGGTGTACCGAAGCGGAGGTTCTTGGAAACAGAGCAGCCGTAAACTTTAGGGTGCCTGTGTCTTGTTGATTTTTAGTTTTCCCAGTTTATACGCCCATGAGTGGAAGTGCCCTATGCTCTCTACGCTGTGTTTATTACTTTTTTCAGGACACACCGTACTCTTCTCCAGAGTGCCTGTTGGCAATTTACATCCCGCCCATCAGCGTAGCAAGGCTCCCATGTCTCCATGGCCTGTCCTGCTTTTCTGGTTTTTACACTTTGTTCAGCATGGCCCTTTTGACCGAGGGCAAGCGAGACTTCTTTGTAGCGCTGACTTGCCCTTCCGGCTTGCTTGGTTGGCCAAAAAGGGCGTATGCGTTTTTTCCTGAATATATTCAGGAAAAAAAGCATACGCCCTTTTTGGCCAAGGGCATCATTGTTAACGTTTTGCCGCTTTTCATGTGCTTTAAAGGCGAGTCGAATCTACCTCCTGAAATCTGTTTCCTGCAAATCTGCCTTGCTTTCAAATCCTCTTCCTTGCCTTCCCTCAATATATTTGTGGACGAGAGTTCTCATTTATAACTCTGCACGTTTGTGAATTGCAGTGCCCCTGAGCTCCATTTGTCTCCTCGCTTTTTTGGGAGCTGGCCGCAAAAGCGCAGGATTGCTTCAGGCCCTATTTTGGTTCTGGGGGGCAGGCTGAGCCTGTGGTTCATGCTTCTTCCTGATGGGAAAATGGAGTGACCTGTGCCTGTCCCAACACCTAGGGCTAGTCTCTCATTGGTTCCCCGTCTTCCCGTTCATCCTCAGGACAAATTGCAACCTGGACGAAACAGGAGGTTAAAGGTGCTGATTCTCCAAGTAGGGAGATGTTTAGTCAAGTGGCTGGAATGGCGAACCCGAGCACAAGGAGAGGAGAAATGAGGTGCGTTTTAGAAACCTTTTCCGATCTCACGGCATACCATCTTCTGGGTTTCCCATGCATGTTTTGATGTAGGAAGATTCCCTTGTACCTGGAGATTTGAGACACATGGGGTGGGTACCCCGCGGTATTACTTTAAAGTATCTGCGTTTGCTCACCCAACCTCACCAATCCTCTCAGCCCCAAGAGTGTCCAGCCTTATGTCTCATCCAGCTGTGGGTCTAGATATGGTCAATCCAGGTTGCATCAGAGACCCTGAACGGATTTTGTAAGAATTTCTCTCTCTTTCACTGTTTTGCTTTGTGGGTTTTTTAAAGTAATGTATGTTTAGAATGGGGTTTGGCTGCTTTTCCCTGCTGTGTTTATGCCGCTTTACACCCTCTTGATTCACTGGCAGAGAGATATCAATACACGGGTTTTCAGATTCATACTAGTCAGATATATTCTTGTGCGGTGACTAGGGGGTGTTGAGTCCAGTTCACTGAGCAGGGAGTAGGCCTTGTCTATTACATATTTGGCTTATGGAGCGGTCTCTGAGCTAATTTCAAACCCTTGTTTTATGCATCACCCCACCTCACCTTTCCCGTTAAGCAGCCATAGTGTGTCTTCCAAAGGTGTGCCTCTGTTCTGTTTTGTAATTCAGTTCAAGTGTAGCGATTTTGACATTCCCTCTGTAAGCGATATCTTAGGATAAGTGCCTTTTTCTGTGTGACTTATTTCACTTAGAATCATCGTACCTAAATCCACTCATCATGCTGCTAACTAGCCTTATGACATTGATTTCATGGCTGAGTGATATTCCATTGTGCCAAGTACCACCATTTCTTTATCCATTTTTCTCTTTCCTGGGATATTGAAGGTGTACCGAAGCGGAGGTTCTTGGAAACAGAGCAGCCGTAAACTTTAGGGTGCCTGTGTCTTGTTGATTTTTAGTTTTCCCAATTTATACGCCCATGAGTGGAAGTGCCCTATGCTCTCTACGCTGTGTTTATTACTTGTTTCAGGACACACCGTACTCTTCTCCAGAGTGCCTGTTGGCAATTTACATCCCGCCCATCAGCGTAGCAAGGCTCCCATGTCTCCATGGCCTGTCCTGCTTTTCTGGTTTTTACACTTTGTTCAGCAGGGCCTTTTGACCGAGGGCAAGCGAGACTTCTTTGTAGCGCTGATTTGCCCTTCCGGCTTGCTTGGTTGGCCAAAAAGGGCGTATGCGTTTTTTCCTGAATATATTCAGGAAAAAACGCATACGCCCTTTTTGGCCAAGGGCATCATTGTCAACGTTTTGCCGCTTTTCATGTGCTTTAAAGGCGAGTCGAATCTACCTCCTGAAATCTGTTTCCTGCAAATCTGCCTTGCTTTCAAATCCTCTTCGTTGCCTTCCCTCAATATATTTGTGGACGAGAGTTCTCATTTATAACTCTGCACGTTTGTGAATTGCAGTGCCCCTGAGCTCCATTTGTCTCCTCGCTTTTTTGGGAGCTGGCCGCAAAAGCGCAGGATTGCTTCAGGCCCTATTTTGGTTCTGGGGGGCAGGCTGAGCCTGTGGTTCATTCTTCTTCCTGATGCGAAAATGGAGTGACCTATGCCTGTCCCAACACCTAGGGCTAGTCTCTCGTTGGTTCCGCGTCTTCCTGTTCATCCTCAGGACAAATTGCAACCTGTACAATCAGGAGGTTAAAGGTGCTGATTCTCCAAGTAGGGAGATGTTTAGTCAAGCGGCTAGAATGACGAACCCGAGCACAAGGAGAGGAGAAATGAGGTGCGTTTTAGAAACCTTTTCCGATCTCACGACATACCATCTTCTGGGTTTCCCATGCATGTTTTGATGTAGGAAGATTCCCTTGTACCTGGAGATTTCAGACACATGGGGTGGGTACCCCGCGGTATTACTTTAAAGTATCTGCATTTGCTCACCCAACCTCACCAATCCTCTCAGCCCCAAGAGTGTCCAGCCTTATGTCTCATCCAGCTGTGGGTCTAGATATGGTCAATCCACGTTGCATCAGAGACCCTGAACGGATTTTGTAAGAATTTCTCTCTCTTTCACTGTCTTTGCTTTGTGGGTTTTTTAAAGTAATGTATGTTTAGAATGGGGTTTGGCTGCTTTTCCCTGCTGTGTTTATGCCGCTTTACACCCTCTTGATTCACTTGCAGAGAGATATCGATACATAGGTTTTCAGATTCTTACTAGTCAGATATATTCTTGTGTGGTGACTAGGGTGTGTTGAGTCCAGTTCACTGAGCAGGAGTAGGCCTTGTCTATTACATATTTGGCTTATGGAGCGGTGTCTGAGCTAATTTCAAACCCTTGTTTTATGCATCACCCCACCTGAACTTTCCCGCTAAGCAGCCATAGTGTGTCTTCTAAAGGTGTGCCTCTGTTCTGTTTTGTAATTCAGTTCAAGTGTAGCGATTTTGACATTCCCTCTATAAGCGATATCTTAGGATAAGTGCCTTTTTCTGTGTGACTTATTTCACTTAGAATCTTCGTACCTAAATCCACTCATCATGCTGCTAACTAGCCTCATGACATTTATTTCATGGCTGAGTGATATTCCATTGTGCCAAGTACCACCATTTCTTTATCCATTTTTCTCTTTCCTGGGATATTGAAGGTGTACCGAAGCGGAGGTTCTTGCAACAGAGCAGCCGTAAACTTTAGGGTGCCTGTGTCTTGTTGATTTTTAGTTTTCCCAATTTATGCGCCCATGAGTGGAAGTGCCCTATGCTCTCTACGCTGTGTTTATTACTTGTTTCAGGACACACCGTACTCTTCTCCAGAGTGCCTGTTGGCAATTTACATCCCGCCCATCAGCGTAGCAAGGCTCCCATGTCTCCATGGCCTGTCCTGCTTTTCTGGGTTTTACACTTTGTTCAGCATGGCCCTTTTGACCGAGGGCAAGCGAGACTTCTTTGTAGCGCTGACTTGCCCTTCCGGCTTGCTTGGTTGGCCAAAAAGGGCGTATGCGTTTTTTCCTGAATATATTCAGAAAAAAAAGCATACGCCCTTTTTGGCCAAGGGCATCATTGTCAACGTTTTGCCGCTTTTCATGTGCTTTAAAGGCGAGTCGAATCTACCTCCTGAAATCTGTTTCCTGCAAATCTGCCTTGCTTTCAAATCCTCTTCGTTGCCTTCCCTCAATATATTTGTGGACGAGAGTTCTCATTTATAACTCTGCACGTTTGTGAATTGCAGTGCCCCTGAGCTCCATTTGTCTCCTCGCTTTTTTGGGAGCTGGCCGCAAGAGCGCAGGATTGCTTCAGGCCCTATTTTGGTTCTGGGGGGCAGGCTGAGCCTGTGGTTCATTCTTCTTCCTGATGGGAAAATGGAGTGACCTGTGCCTGTCCCAACACCTAGGGGCTAGTCTCTCGTAGGTTCCCCGTCTTCCCGTTCATCCTCAGGACAAATTGCAACC
Source organism: Eubalaena glacialis (assembly GCF_028564815.1). Taxonomy (NCBI): domain Eukaryota; kingdom Metazoa; phylum Chordata; class Mammalia; order Artiodactyla; family Balaenidae; genus Eubalaena; species Eubalaena glacialis. The sequence goes on along the minus strand of NW_026871174.1, from coordinate 132,427 downwards.
TGGACGAAACAGGAGGTTAAAGGTGCTGATTCTCCAAGTAGGGAGATGTTTAGTCAAGCGGCTGGAATGGCGAACCCGAGCACAAGGAGGGGAGAAATGAGGTGCGTTTTAGAAACCTTTCCCGATCTCATGGCATACCATCTTCTGGGTTTCCCATGCATGTTTTGATGTAGGAAGATGCCCTTGTACCTGGAGATTTGAGACACATGGGGTGGGTACCCCGCGGTATTACTTTAAAATATCTGCATTTGCTCACCCAACCTCACCAATCCTCTCAGCCCCAAGAGTGTCCAGCCTTATGTCTCATCCAGCTGTGGGTCTAGATATGGTCAATCCACGTTGCATCAGAGACCCTGAACGGATTTTGTAAGAATTTCTCTCTCTTTCACTGTCTTTGCTTTGTGGGTTTTTTAAAGTAATGTATGTTTAGAATGGGGTTTGGCTGCTTTTCCCTGCTGTGTTTATGCCGCTTTACACTCTCTTGTTTCACTTGCAGAGAGATATCAATACACAGGTTTTCAGATTCATACTAGTCAGATATATTCTTGTGCGGTGACTAGGGGGTGTTGAGTCCAGTTCACTGAGCAGGGAGTAGGCCTTGTCTATTACATATTTGGCTTATGGAGCGGTGTCTGAGCTAATTTCAAACCCTTGTTTTATGCATCACCCCACCTCACCTTTCCGGTTAAGCAGCCATAGTGTGTCTTCTAAAGGTGTGCCTCTGTTCTGTTTTGTAATTCAGTTCAAGTGTAGCGATTTTGACATTCCCTCTATAAGCGATATCTTAGGATAAGTGCCTTTTTCTGTGTGACTTATTTCACTTAGAATCATCGTACCTAAATCCACTCATCATGCTGCTAACTAGCCTTATGACATTGATTTCATGGCTGAGTGATATTCCATTGTGCCAAGTACCACCATTTCTTTATCCATTTTTCTCTTCCTGGGATATTGAAGGTGTACCGAAGCGGAGGTTCTTGGAAACAGAGCAGCCGTAAACTTTAGGGTGCCTGTGTCTTGTTGATTTTTAGTTTTCCCAATTTATACGCCCATGAGTGGAAGTGCCCTATGCTCTCTACGCTGTGTTTATTACTTGTTTCAGGGACACACCGTACTCTTCTCCAGAGTGCCTGTTGGCAATTTACATCCCGCCCATCAGCGTAGCAAGGCTCCCATGTCTCCATGGCCTGTCCTGCTTTTCTGGTTTTTACACTTTGTTCAGCATAGCCCTTTTGACCGAGGGCAAGCGAGACTTCTTTGTAGCGCTGATTTGCCCTTCCGGCTTGCTTGGTTGGCCAAAAAGGGCGTATGCGTTTTTTTCCTGAATATATTCAGGAAAAAACGCATACGCCCTTTTAGGCCAAGGGCATCATTGTCAACGTTTTGCCGCTTTTCATGTGCTTTAAAGGCGAGTCGAATCTACCTCCTGAAATCTGTTTCCTGCAAATCTGCCTTGCTTTCAAATCATCTTCGTTGCCTTCCCTCAATATATTTGCGGACGAGAGTTCTCATTTATAACTCTGCACGTTTGTGAATTGCAGTGCCCCTTAGCTCCATTTGTCTCCTCGCTTTTTTGGGAGCTGGCCGCAAAAGCGCAGGATTGCTTCAGGCCCTATTTTGGTTCTGGGGGGCAGGCTGAGCCTGTGGTTCATTCTTCTTCCTGATGCGAAAATGGAGTGACCTATGCCTGTCCCAACACCTAGGGCTAGTCTCTCGTTGGTTCCGCGTCTTCCTGTTCATCCTCAGGACAAATTGCAACCTGTACAATCAGGAGGTTAAAGGTGCTGATTCTCCAAGTAGGCAGATGGTTAGTCAAGCGGCTGGAATGGCGAACCCGAGCACAAGGAGGGGAGAAATGAGGTGCGTTTTAGAAACCTTTCCCGATCTCATGGCATACCATCTTCTGGGTTTCCCATGCATGTTTTGATGTAGGAAGATGCCCTTGTACCTGGAGATTTGAGACCCATGGGGTGGGAACCCCGCGGTGTTACTTTAAAGTATCTGCGTTTGCTCACCCAACCTCACCAATCCTCTCAGCCCCAAGAGTGTCCAGCCTTATGTCTCATCCAGCTGTGGGTCTAGCTATGGTCAATCCAGGTTGCATCAGAGACCCTGCACGGATTTTGTAAGAATTTCTCTCTCTTTCACTGTCTTTGTTTTGTGGGTTTTTAAAGTAATTTATGTTTAGAATGGGGCTTGGCTGCTTTTCCCTGCTGTGTTGATGCCGCTTTACACCCTCTTGATTCACTTGCAGAGAGATATCGATACATAGGTTTTCAGATTCTTACGAGTCAGATATATTCTTGTGTGGTGACTAGGGTGTGTTGAGTCCAGTTCACTGAGCAGGGAGTAGGCCTTGTCTATTACATATTTGGCTTATGGAGCGGTCTCTGAGCTAATTTCAAACCCTTGTTTTATGCATCACCCCACCTCACCTTTTCCGTTAAGCAGCCATAGTGTGTCTTCTAAAGGTGTGCCTCTGTTCTGTTTTGTAATTCAGTTCAAGTGTAGCGATTTTGACATTCCCTCTATAAGCGATATCTTAGGATAAGTGCCTTTTTCTGTGTGACTTATTTCACTTAGAATCATCGTACCTAAATCCACTCATCATGCTGCTAACTAGCCTTATGACATTGATTTCATGGCTGAGTGATATTCCATTGTGCCAAGTACCACCATTTCTTTATCCATTTTTCTCTTTCCTGGGATATTGAAGGTGTACCGAAGCGGAGGTTCTTGGAAACAGAGCAGCCGTAAACTTTAGGGTGCCTGTGTCTTGTTGATTTTTAGTTTTCCCAATTTATACGCCCATGAGTGGAAGTGCCCTATGCTCTCTACGCTGTGTTTATTACTTGTTTCAGGACACACCGTACTCTTCTCCAGAGTGCCTGTTGGCAATTTACATCCCGCCCATCAGCGTAGCAAGGCTCCCATGTCTCCATGGCCTGTCCTGCTTTTCTGGTTTTTACACTTTGTTCAGCATGGCCCTTTTGACCGAGGGCAAGCGAGACTTCTTTGTAGCGCTGATTTGCCCTTCCGGCTTGCTTGGTTGGCCAAAAAGGGCGTATGCGTTTTTTCCTGAATATATTCAGGAAAAAACGCATACGCCCTTTTTGGCCAAGGGCATCATTGTCAACGTTTTGCCGCTTTTCATGTGCTTTAAAGGCGAGTCGAATCTACCTCCTGAAATCTGTTTCCTGCAAATCTGCCTTGCTTTCAAATCCTCTTCGTTGCCTTCCCTCAATATATTTGTGGACGAGAGTTCTCATTTATAACTCTGCACGTTTGTGAATTGCAGTGCCCCTGAGCTCCATTTGTCTCCTCGCTTTTTTGGGAGCTGGCCGCAAGAGCGCAGGATTGCTTCAGGCCCTATTTTGGTTCTGGGGGGCAGGCTGAGCCTGTGGTTCATTCTTCTTCCTGATGGGAAAATGGAGTGACCTGTGCCTGTCCCAACACCTAGGGCTAGTCTCTCGTTGGTTCCCCGTCTTCCCGTTCATCCTCAGGACAAATTGCAACCTGGACGAAACAGGAGGTTAAAGGTGCTGATTCTCCAAGTAGGGAGATGTTTAGTCAAGCGGCTGGAATGGCGAACCCGAGCACAAGGAGAGGAGAAATGAGGTGCGTTTTAGAAACCTTTTCCGATCTCACGGCATACCATCTTCTGGGTTTCCCATGCATGTTTTGATGTAGGAAGATTCCCTTGTACCTGGAGATTTGAGACACATGGGGTGGGTACCCCGCGGTATTACTTAAAATATCTGCATTTGCTCACCCAACCTCACCAATCCTCTCAGCCCCAAGAGTGTCCAGCCTTATGTCTCATCCAGCTGTGGGTCTAGCTATGGTCAATCCACGTTGCATCAGAGACCCTGAACGGATTTTGTAAGAATTTCTATCTCTTTCACTGTCTTTGCTTTGTGGCTTTTTTAAAGTAATGTATATTTAGAATGGGGTTTGGCTGCTTTTCCCTGCTGTGTTTATGCCGCTTTACACCCTCTTGATTCACTTGCAGAGAGATATCAATACACAGGTTTTCAGATTCATACTAGTCAGATATATTCTTGTGTGGTGACTAGGGTGTGTTGAGTCCAGTTCACTGAGCAGGGAGTAGGCCTTGTCTATTACATATTTGGCTTATGGAGCGGTGTCTGAGCTAATTTCAAACCCTTGTTTTATGCATCACCCCACCTGACCTTTCCCGTTAAGCAACCATTGTGTGTCTTCTAAAGGTGTGCCTCTGTTCTGTTTTGTAATTCAGTTCAAGTGTAGCGATTTTGACATTCCCTCTATAAGCGATATCTTAGGTAAGTGCCTTTTTCTGTGTGACTTATTTCACTTAGAATCATCGTACCTAAATCCACTCATCATGCTGCTAACTAGCCTTATGACATTGATTTCATGGCTGAGTGATATTCCATTGTGCCAAGTACCACCATTTCTTTATCCATTTTTCTCTTTCCTGGGATATTGAAGGTGTACCGAAGCGGAGGTTCTTGGAAACAGAGCAGCCGTAAACTTTAGGGTGCCTGTGTCTTGTTGATTTTTAGTTTTCCCAATTTATACGCCCATGAGTGGAAGTGCCCTATGCTCTCAACGCTGTGTTTATTACTTGTTTCAGGACACACCGTACTCTTCTCCAGAGTGCCTGTTGGCAATTTACATCCCGCCCATCAGCGTAGCAAGGCTCCCATGTCTCCATGGCCTGTCCTGCTTTTCTGGATTTTACACTTTGTTCAGCATGGCCCTTTTGACCGAGGGCAAGCGAGACTTCTTTGTAGCGCTGATTTGCCCTTCCAGCTTGCTTGGTTGGCCAAAAAGGGCGTATGCGTTTTTTCCTGAATATATTCAGGAAAAAACGCATACGCCCTTTTTGGCCAAGGGCATCATTGTCAACGTTTTGCCGCTTTTCATGTGCTTTAAAGGCGAGTCGAATCTACCTCCTGAAATCTGTTTCCTGCAAATCTGCCTTGCTTTCAAATCCTCTTCGTTGCCTTCCCTCAATATATTTGTGGACGAGAGTTCTCATTTATAACTCTGCACGTTTGTGAATTGCAGTGCCCCTGAGCTCCATTTGTCTCCTCGCTTTTTTGGGAGCTGGCCGCAAAAGCGCAGGATTGCTTCAGGCCCTATTTTGGTTCTGGGGGGCAGGCTGAGCCTGTGGTTCATGCTTCTTCCTGATGGGAAAATGGAGTGACCTATGCCTGTCCTAACACCCAGAGCTCGTCTCTCGTTTGTTCCGCGTCTTCCCGTTCATCCTGAGGACAAATTGCAACCTGTACAATCAGGAGGTTAAAGGTGCTGATTCTCCAAGTAGGCAGATTGTTAGTCAAGCGGCTGGAATGGCGAACCCGAGCACAAGGAGGGGAGAAATGAGGTGCGTTTTAGAAACCTTTCCCGATCTCATGGCATACCATCTTCTGGGTTTCCCATGCATGTTTTGATGTAGGAAGATGCCCTTGTACCTGGAGATTTGAGACCCATGGGGTGGGTACCCCGCAGTGTTACTTTAAAGTATCTGCGTTTGCTCACCCAACCTCACCAATCCTCTCAGCCCCAAGAGTGTCCAGCCTTATGTCTCATCCAGCTGTGGGTCTAGATATGGTCAATCCAGGTTGCATCATAGACCCTGAACGGATTTTGTAAGAATTTCTCTCTCTTTCACTGTCTTTGTTTTGTGGGTTTTTTAAAGTAACGTATGTTTAGAATCGGGCTTGGCTGCTTTTCCCTGCTGTGTTGATGCCGCTTTACACCCTCTTTATTCACTTGCAGAGAGATATCGATACATAGGTTTTCAGATTCTTACTAGTCAGATATATTCTTGTGTGGTGACTAGGGTGTGTTGAGTCCAGTTCACTGAGCAGGGAGTAGGCCTTGTCTATTACATATTTGGCTTATGGAGCGGTCTCTGAGCTAATTTCAAACCCTTGTTTTATGCATCACCCCACCTCACCTTTTCCGTTAAGCAGCCATAGTGTGTCTTCTAAAGGTGTGCCTCTGTTCTGTTTTGTAATTTAGTTCAAGTGTAGCGATTTTGACATTCCCTCTATAAGCGATATCTTAGGATAAGTGTCTTTTTCTGTGTGACTTATTTCACTTAGAATCATCGTACCTAAATCCACTCATCATGCTGCTAACTAGCCTTATGACATTGATTTCATGGCTGAGTGATATTCCATTGTGCCAAGTACCACCATTTCTTTATCCATTTTTCTCTTTCCTGGGATATTGAAGGTGTACCGAAGCGGAGGTTCTTGGAAACAGAGCAGCCGTAAACTTTAGGGTGCCTGTGTCTTGTTGATTTTTAGTTTTCCCAGTTTATACGCCCATGAGTGGAAGTGCCCTATGCTCTCTACGCTGTGTTTATTACTTGTTTCAGGACACACCGTACTCTTCTCCAGAGTGCCTGTTGGCAATTTTCATCCCGCCCATCAGCGTAGCAAGGCTCCCATGTCTCCATGGCCTGTCCTGCTTTTCTGGTTTTTACACTTTGTTCAGCATGGCCCTTTTGACCGAGGGCAAGCGAGACTTCTTTGTAGCGCTGATTTGCCCTTCCGGCTTGCTTGGTTGGCCAAAAAGGGCGTATGCGTTTTTTCCTGAATATATTCAGGAAAAAACGCATACGCCCTTTTTGGCCAAGGGCATCATTGTCAACGTTTTGCCGCTTTTCATGTGCTTTAAAGGCGAGTCGAATCTACCTCCTGAAATCTGTTTCCTGCAAATCTGCCTTGCTTTCAAATCCTCTTCGTTGCCTTCCCTCAATATATTTGTGGACGAGAGTTCTCATTTATAACTCTGCACGTTTGTGAATTGCAGTGCCCCTGAGCTCCATTTGTCTCCTCGCTTTTTTGGGAGCTGGCCGCAAGAGCGCAAGTTTGCTTCAGGCCCTATTTTGGTTCTGGGGGGCAGGCTGAGCCTGTGGTTCATTCTTCTTCCTGATGGGAAAATGGAGTGACCTGTGCCTGTCCCAACACCTAGGGCTAGTCTCTCGTTGGTTCCCCGTCTTCCCGTTAATCCTCAGGACAAATTGCAACCTGGACGAAACAGGAGGTTAAAGGTGCTGATTCTCCAAGTAGGGAGATTTTTAGTCAAGTGGCTGGAATGGCGAACCCGAGCACAAGGAGAGGAGAAATGAGGTGCGTTTTAGAAACCTTTTCCGATCTCACGACATACCATCTTCTGGGTTTCCCATGCATGTTTTGATGTAGGAAGATTCCCTTGTACCTGGAGATTTGAGACACATGGGGTTGGTACCCCGCGGTATTACTTTAAAGTATCTGCATTTTCTCACCCAACCTCACCAATCCTCTCAGCCCCAAGAGTGTCCAGCCTTATGTCTCATCCAGCTGTGGGTCTAGATATGGTCAATCCAGGTTGCATCAGAGACCCTGAACGGATTTTGTAAGAATTTCTCTCTCTTTCACTGTCTTTGCTTTGTGGGTTTTTTAAAGTAATGTATGTTTAGAATGGGGTTTGGCTGCTTTTCCCTGCTGTGTTGATGCCGCTTTACACCCTCTTGATTCACTTGCAGAGAGATATCAATACACAGGTTTTCAGATTCATACTAGTCAGATATATTCTTGTGCGGTGACTAGGGGGTGTTGAGTCCAGTTCACTGAGCAGGGAGTAGGCCTTGTCTATTAGATATTTGGCTTATGGAGCGGTGTCTGAGCTAATTTCAAACCCTTGTTTTATGCATCACCCCACCTGACCTTTCCCGCTAAGCAGCCATAGTGTGTCTTCTAAAGGTGTGCCTCTGTTCTGTTTTGTAATTCAGTTCAAGTGTAGCGATTTTGACATTCCCTCTATAAGCGATATCTTAGGATAAGTGCCTTTTTCTGTGTGACTTATTTCACTTAGAATCATCGTACCTAAATCCACTCATCATGCTGCTAACTAGCCTTATGACATTGATTTCATGGCTGAGTGATATTCCATTGTGCCAAGTACCACCATTTCTTTATCCATTTTTCTCTTTCCTGGGATATTGAAGGTGTACCGAAGCGGAGGTTCTTGGAAACAGAGCAGCCGTAAACTTTAGGGTGCCTGTGTCTTGTTGATTTTTAGTTTTCCCAGTTTATACGCCCATGAGTGGAAGTGCCCTATGCTCTCTACGCTGTGTTTATTACTTGTTTCAGGACACACCGTACTCTTCTCCAGAGTGCCTGTTGGCAATTTACATCCCGCCCATCAGCGTAGCAAGGCTCCCATGTCTCCATGGCCTGTCCTGCTTTTCTGGTTTTTACACTTTGTTCAGCATGGCCCTTTTGACCGAGGGCAAGCGAGACTTCTTTGTAGCGCTGATTTGCCCTTCCGGCTTGCTTGGTTGGCCAAAAAGGGCGTATGCGTTTTTTCCTGAATATATTCAGGAAAAAACGCATACGCCCTTTTTGGCCAAGGGCATCATTGTCAACGTTTTGCCGCTTTTCATGTGCTTTAAAGGCGAGTCGAATCTACCTCCTGAAATCTGTTTCCTGCAAATCTGCCTTGCTTTCAAATCCTCTTCGTTGCCTTCCCTCAATATATTTGTGGACGAGAGTTCTCATTTATAACTCTGCACGTTTGTGAATTGCAGTGCCCCTGAGCTCCATTTGTCTCCTCGCTTTTTTGGGAGCTGGCCGCAAAAGCGCAGGATTGCTTCAGGCCCTATTTTGGTTCTGGGGGGCAGGCTGAGCCTGTGGTTCATTCTTCTTCCTGATGCGAAAATAGAGTGACCTATGCCTGTCCCAACACCTAGGGCTAGTCTCTCGTTGGTTCCGCGTCTTCCTGTTCATCCTCAGGACAAATTGCAACCTGTACAATCAGGAGGTTAAAGGTGCTGATTCTCCAAGTAGGGAGATGGTTAGTCAAACAGCTGGAATGGCGAAGCCGAGCACAAGGAGAGGAGAAATGAGGTGCGTTTTAGAAACCTTTCCCGATCTCATGGCATACCATCTTCTGGGTTTCCCATGCATGTTTTGATGTAGGAAGATGCCCTTGTACCTGGAGATTTGAGACCCATGGGGTGGGTACCCCGCAGTGTTACTTTAAAGTATCTGCGTTTGCTCACCCAACCTCACCAATCCTCTCAGCCCCAAGAGTGTCCAGCCTTATGTCTCATCCAGCTGTGGGTCTAGATATGGTCAATCCAGGTTGCATCATAGACCCTGAACGGATTTTGTAAGAATTTCTCTCTCTTTCACTGTCTTTGTTTTGTGGGTTTTTTAAAGTAATGTATGTTTAGAATGGGGCTTGGCTGCTTTTCCCTGCTGTGTTGATGCCGCTTTACACCCTCTTGATTCACTTGCAGAGAGATATCGATACATAGGTTTTCAGATTCTTACTAGTCAGATATATTCTTGTGTGGTGACTAGGGTGTGTTGAGTCCAGTTCACTGAGCAGGGAGTAGGCCTTATCTATTACATATTTGGCTTATGGAGCGGTCTCTGAGCTAATTTCAAACCCTTGTTTTATGCATCACCCCACCTCACCTTTTCCGTTAAGCAGCCATAGTGTGTCTCCCAAAGGTGTGACTCTGTTCTGTTTGTAATTCAGTTCAAGTGTAGCGATTTTGACATTCCCTCTATAAGCGATATCTTAGGATAAGTGCCTTTTTCTGTGTGACTTATTTCACTTAGAATCATCGTACCTAAATCCACTCATCATGCTGCTAACTAGCCTTATGACATTGATTTCATGGCTGAGTGATATTCCATTGTGCCAAGTACCACCATTTGTTTATCCATTTTTCTCTTTCCTGGGATATTGAAGGTGTACCGAAGCGGAGGTTCTTGGAAACAGAGCAGCCGTAAACTTTAGGGTGCCTGTGTCTTGTTGATTTTTAGTTTTCCCAGTTTATACGCCCATGAGTGGAAGTGCCCTATGCTCTCTACGCTGTGTTTATTACTTGTTTCAGGACACACCGTACTCTTCTCCAGAGTGCCTGTTGGCAATTTTCATCCCGCCCATCAGCGTAGCAAGGCTCCCATGTCTCCATGGCCTGTCCTGCTTTTCTGGTTTTTACACTTTGTTCAGCATGGCCCTTTTGACCGAGGGCAAGCGAGACTTCTTTGTAGCGCTGATTTGCCCTTCCGGCTTGCTTGGTTGGCCAAAAAGGGCGTATGCGTTTTTTCCTGAATATATTCAGGAAAAAACGCATACGCCCTTTTTGGCCAAGGGCATCATTGTCAACGTTTTGCCGCTTTTCATGTGCTTTAAAGGCGAGTCGAATCTACCTCCTGAAATCTGTTTCCTGCAAATCTGCCTTGCTTTCAAATCCTCTTCGTTGCCTTCCCTCAATATATTTGTGGACGAGAGTTCTCATTTATAACTCTGCACGTTTGTGAATTGCAGTGCCCCTGAGCTCCATTTGTCTCCTCGCTTTTTTGGGAGCTGGCCGCAAGAGCGCAAGTTTGCTTCAGGCCCTATTTTGGTTCTGGGGGGCAGGCTGAGCCTGTGGTTCATTCTTCTTCCTGATGGGAAAATGGAGTGACCTGTGCCTGTCCCAACACCTAGGGCTAGTCTCTCGTTGGTTCCCCGTCTTCCCGTTAATCCTCAGGACAAATTGCAACCTGGACGAAACAGGAGGTTAAAGGTGCTGATTCTCCAAGTAGGGAGATGTTTAGTCAAGTGGCTGGAATGGCGAACCCGAGCACAAGGAGAGGAGAAATGAGGTGCGTTTTAGAAACCTTTTCCGATCTCACGACATACCATCTTCTGGGTTTCCCATGCATGTTTTGATGTAGGAAGATTCCCTTGTACCTGGAGATTTGAGACACATGGGGTTGGTACCCCGCGGTATTACTTTAAAGTATCTGCATTTTCTCACCCAACCTCACCAATCCTCTCAGCCCCAAGAGTGTCCAGCCTTATGTCTCATCCAGCTGTGGGTCTAGATATGGTCAATCCAGGTTGCATCAGAGACCCTGAACGGATTTTGTAAGAATTTCTCTCTCTTTCACTGTCTTTGCTTTGTGGGTTTTTTAAAGTAATGTATGTTTAGAATGGGGTTTGGCTGCTTTTCCCTGCTGTGTTGATGCCGCTTTACACCCTCTTGATTCACTTGCAGAGAGATATCAATACACAGGTTTTCAGATTCATACTAGTCAGATATATTCTTGTGCGGTGACTAGGGGGTGTTGAGTCCAGTTCACTGAGCAGGGAGTAGGCCTTGTCTATTAGATATTTGGCTTATGGAGCGGTGTCTGAGCTAATTTCAAACCCTTGTTTTATGCATCACCCCACCTGACCTTTCCCGCTAAGCAGCCATAGTGTGTCTTCTAAAGGTGTGCCTCTGTTCTGTTTTGTAATTCAGTTCAAGTGTAGCGATTTTGACATTCCCTCTATAAGCGATATCTTAGGATAAGTGCCTTTTTCTGTGTGACTTATTTCACTTAGAATCATCGTACCTAAATCCACTCATCATGCTGCTAACTAGCCTTATGACATTGATTTCATGGCTGAGTGATATTCCATTGTGCCAAGTACCACCATTTCTTTATCCATTTTTCTCTTTCCTGGGATATTGAAGGTGTACCGAAGCGGAGGTTCTTGGAAACAGAGCAGCCGTAAACTTTAGGGTGCCTGTGTCTTGTTGATTTTTAGTTTTCCCAGTTTATACGCCCATGAGTGGAAGTGCCCTATGCTCTCTACGCTGTGTTTATTACTTGTTTCAGGACACACCGTACTCTTCTCCAGAGTGCCTGTTGGCAATTTACATCCCGCCCATCAGCGTAGCAAGGCTCCCATGTCTCCATGGCCTGTCCTGCTTTTCTGGTTTTTACACTTTGTTCAGCATGGCCCTTTTGACCGAGGGCAAGCGAGACTTCTTTGTAGCGCTGATTTGCCCTTCCGGCTTGCTTGGTTGGCCAAAAAGGGCGTATGCGTTTTTTCCTGAATATATTCAGGAAAAAACGCATACGCCCTTTTTGGCCAAGGGCATCATTGTCAACGTTTTGCCGCTTTTCATGTGCTTTAAAGGCGAGTCGAATCTACCTCCTGAAATCTGTTTCCTGCAAATCTGCCTTGCTTTCAAATCCTCTTCGTTGCCTTCCCTCAATATATTTGTGGACGAGAGTTCTCATTTATAACTCTGCACGTTTGTGAATTGCAGTGCCCCTGAGCTCCATTTGTCTCCTCGCTTTTTTGGGAGCTGGCCGCAAAAGCGCAGGATTGCTTCAGGCCCTATTTTGGTTCTGGGGGGCAGGCTGAGCCTGTGGTTCATTCTTCTTCCTGATGCGAAAATAGAGTGACCTATGCCTGTCCCAACACCTAGGGCTAGTCTCTCGTTGGTTCCGCGTCTTCCTGTTCATCCTCAGGACAAATTGCAACCTGTACAATCAGGAGGTTAAAGGTGTTGATTCTCCAAGTAGGGAGATGGTTAGTCAAACAGCTGGAATGGCGAAGCCGAGCACAAGGAGAGGAGAAATGAGGTGCGTTTTAGAAACCTTTCCCGATCTCATGGCATACCATCTTCTGGGTTTCCCATGCATGTTTTGATGTAGGAAGATGCCCTTGTACTTGGAGATTTGAGACCCATGGGCTGGGTACCCCGCGGTATTATTTTAAAGTATCTGCATTTGCTCACCCAACCTCACCAATCCTCTCAGCCCCAAGAGCGTCCAGCCTTATGTCTCATCCAGCTGTGGGTCTAGATATGGTCAATCCAGGTTGCATCAGAGACCCTGAACGGATTTTGTAAGAATTTCTCTCTCTTTCACTGTCTTTGCTTTGTGGGATTTTAAAGTAATGTATGTTTAGAATGGGGTTTGGCTGCTTTTCCCTGCTGTGTTTAGGCCGCTTTACACCCTCTTGATTCACTTGCAGAGAGATATCAATACATAGGTTTTCAGATTCTTACTAGTCAGATATATTCTTGTGCGGTGCCTAGGGGGTGTTGAGTCCAGTTCACTGAGCAGGGAGTAGGCCTTGTCTATTACATATTTGGCTTATGGAGCGGTGTCTGAGCTAATTTCAAACCCTTGTTTTATGCATCACCCCACCTCACCTTTCCCATTAAGCAGCCATAGTGTGTCTTCTAAAGGTGTGCCTCTGTTCTGTTTTGTAATTCAGTTCAAGTGTAGCGATTTTGACATTCCCTCTATAAGCGATATCTTAGGATAAGTGCCTTTTTCTGTGTGACTTATTTCACTTAGAATCGTCGTCGCTAAATCCACTCATCATGCTGCTAACTAGCCTTATGACATTGATTTCATGGCTGAGTGATATTCCATTGTGCCAAGTACCACCATTTCTTTATCCATTTTTCTCTTTCCTGGGATATTGAAGGTGTACCGAAGCGGAGGTTCTTGGCAACAGAGCAACCGTAAACTTTAGGGTGCCTGTGTCTTGTTGATTTTTAGTTTTCCCAATTTATGCGCCCATGAGTGGAAGTGCCCTATGCTCTCTACGCTGTGTTTATTACTTGTTTCAGGACACACCGTACTCTTCTCCAGAGTGCCTGTTGGCAATTTACATCCCGCCCATCAGCGTAGCAAGGCTCCCATGTCTCCATGGCCTGTCGTGCTTTTCTGATTTTTACACTTTGTTCAGCATGGCCCTTTTGACCGAGGGCAAGCGAGACTTCTTTGTAGCGCTGACTTGCCCTTCCGGCTTGCTTGGTTGGCCAAAAAGGGCGTATGCGTTTTTTCCTGAATATATTCAGGAAAAAAAGCATACGCCCTTTTTGGCCAAGGGCATCATTGTTAACGTTTTGCCGCTTTTCATGTGCTTTAAAGGCGAGTCGAATCTACCTCCTGAAATCTGTTTCCTGCAAATCTGCCTTGCTTTCAAATCCTCTTCGTTGCCTTCCCTCAATATATTTGTGGACGAGAGTTCTCATTTATAACTCTGCACGTTTGTGAATTGCAGTGCCCCTGAGCTCCATTTGTCTCCTCGCTTTTTTGGGAGCTGGCCGCAAAAGTGCAAGATTGCTTCAGGCCCTATTTTGGTTCTGGGGGGCAGGCTGAGCCTGTGGTTCATTCTTCTTCCTGATGGGAAAATGGAGTGACCTGTGCCTGTCCCAACACCTAGGGCTAGTCTCTCGTTGGTTCCCCGTCTTCCCGTTCATCCTCAGGACAAATTGCAACCTGGACGAAACAGGAGGTTAAAGGTGCTGATTCTCCAAGTAGGGAGATGTTTAGTCAAGTGGCTGGAATGGCGAACCCGAGCACAAGGAGAGGAGAAATGAGGTGCGTTTTAGAAACCTTTTCCGATCTCACGGCATACCATCTTCTGGGTTTCCCATGCATGTTTTGATGTAGGAAGATGCCCTTGTACTTGGAGATTTGAGACCCATGGGGTGGGTACCCCGCAGTGTTACTTTAAAGTATCTGCGTTTGCTCACCCAACCTCACCAATCCTCTCAGCCCCAAGAGTGTCCAGCCTTATGTCTCATCCAGCTGTGGGTCTAGATATGGTCAATCCAGGTTGCATCATAGACCCTGAACGGATTTTGTAAGAATTTCTCTCTCTTTCACTGTCTTTGTTTTGTGGGTTTTTTAAAGTAATGTATGTTTAGAATGGGGCTTGGCTGCTTTTCCCTGCTGTGTTGATGCCGCTTTACACCCTCTTGATTCACTTGCAGAGAGATATCGATACATAGGTTTTCAGATTCTTACTAGTCAGATATATTCTTGTGTGGTGACTAGGGTGTGTTGAGTCCAGTTCACTGAGCAGGGAGTAGGCCTTGTCTATTACATATTTGGCTTATGGAGCGGTCTCTGAGCTAATTTCAAACCCTTGTTTTATGCATCACCCCACCTCACCTTTTCCGTTAAGCAGCCATAGTGTGTCTTCTAAAGGTGTGCCTCTGTTCTGTTTTGTAATTCAGTTCAAGTGTAGCGATTTTGACATTCGCTCTATAAGCGATATCTTAGGATAAGTGCCTTTTTCTGTGTGACTTATTTCACTTAGAATCATCGTACCTAAATCCACTCATCATGCTGCTAACTAGCCTTATGACATTGATTTCATGGCTGAGTGATATTCCATTGTGCCAAGTCCCACCATTTCTTTATCCATTTTTCTCTTTCCTGGGATATTGAAGGTGTACCGAAGCGGAGGTTCTTGGCAACAGAGCAGCCGTAAGCTTTAGGGTGCCTGTGTCTTGTTGATTTGTAATTTTCCCAGTTTATACGCCCATGAGTGGAAGTGCCCTATGCTCTCTACGCTGTGTTTATTACTTGTTTCAGGACACACCGTACTCTTCTCCAGAGTGCCTGTTGGCAATTTACATCCCGCCCATCAGCGTAGCAAGGCTCCCATGTCTCCATGGCCTGTCCTGCTTTTCTGGTTTTTACACTTTGTTCAGCATGGCCCTTTTGACCGAGGGCAAGCGAGACTTCTTTGTAGCGCTGATTTGCCCTTCCGGCTTGCTTGGTTGGCCAAAAAGGGCGTATGCGTTTTTTCCTGAATATATTCAGGAAAAAACGCATAAGCCCTTTTTGGCCAAGGGCATCATTGTCAACGTTTTGCCGCTTTTCATGTGCTTTAAAGGCGAGTCGAATCTACCTCCTGAAATCTGTTTCCTGCAAATCTGCCTTGCTTTCAAATCCTCTTCGTTGCCTTCCCTCAATATATTTGTGGACGAGAGTTCTCATTTATAACTCTGCACGTTTGTGAATTGCAGTGCCCCTGAGCTCCATTTGTCTCCTCGCTTTTTTGGGAGCTGGCCTCAAGAGCGCAGGATTGCTTCAGGCCCTATTTTGGTTCTGGGGGGCAGGCTGAGCCTGTGGTTCATTCTTCTTCCTGATGGGAAAATGGAGTGACCTGTGCCTGTCCCAACACCTAGGGCTAGTCTCTCGTTGGTTCCGCGTCTTCCAGTTCATCCTCAGGACAAATTGCAACCTGTACAATCAGGAGGTTAAAGGTGCTGATTCTCCAAGTAGGGAGATGGTTAGTCAACCGGCTGGAATGGCGAACCCGAGCACAAGGAGAGGAGAAGTGAGGTGTGTTTTAGAAACCTTTCCCGATCTCATGGCATACCATCTTCTGGGTTTCCCATGCATGTTTTGATGTAGGAAGATGCCCTTGTACCTGGAGATTTGAGACCCATGGGGTGTGTTCCCCGCAGTGTTACTTAAAATATCTGCGTTTGCTCACCCAACCTCACCAATCCTCTCAGCCCCAAGAGTGTCCAGCCTTATGTCTCATCCAGCTGTGGGTCTAGATATGGTCAATCCAGTTTGCATCATAGACACTGAACGGATTTTGTAAGAATTTCTCTCTCTTTAACTGTCTTTGTTTTGTGGGTTTTTTAATGTAATTTATGTTTAGAATTGGGCTTGGCTGCTTTTCCCTGCTGTGTTGATGCCACTTTACACCCTCTTGATTCACTTGCAGAGAGATATCGATACATAGGTTTTCAGATTCTTACTAGTCAGATATATTCTTGTGTGGTGACTAGGGTGTGTTGAGTCCAGTTCACTTAGCAGGGAGTAGGCCTTGTCTATTACATATTTGGCTTATGGAGCGGTGTCTGAGCTAATTTCAAACCCTTGTTTTAAGCATCACCCCACCTCACCTTTCCCGTTAAGCAGCCATAGTGTGTCTTCTAAAGGTGTGACTCTGTTCTGTTTTGTAATTCTGTTCAAGTGTAGCGATTTTGACATTCCCTCTATAAGCGATATCTTAGGATAAGTGTCTTTTTCTGTGTGACTTATTTCACTTAGAATCATCGTACCTAAATCCACTCATCATGCTGCTAACTAGCCTTATGACATTGATTTCATGGCTGAGTGATATTCCATTGTGCCAAGTACCACCATTTCTTTATCCATTTTTCTCTTTCCTGGGATATTGAAGGTGTACCGAAGCGGAGGTTCTTGGCAACAGAGCAGCCGTAAACTTTAGGGTGCCTGTGTCTTGTTGATTTTTAGTTTTCCCAATTTATACGCCCATGAGTGGAAGTGCCCTATGCTCTCTACGCTGTGTTTATTACTTGTTTCAGGACACACCGTACTCTTCTCCAGAGTGCCTGTTGGCAATTTACATCCCGCCCATCAGCGTAGCAAGGCTCCCATGTCTCCATGGCCTGTCCTGCTTTTCTGGTTTTTACAGATTGTTCAGCATGGCCCTTTTGACCGAGGGCAAGCGAGACTTCTTTGTAGCGCTGATTTGCCCTTCCGGCTTGCTTGGTTGGCCACAAAGGGCGTATGCGTTTTTTCCTGAATATATTCAGGAAAAAACGCATACGCCCTTTTTGGCCAAGGGCATCATTGTCAACGTTTTGCCGCTTTTCATGTGCTTTAAAGGCGAGTCGAATCTACCTCCTGAAATCTGTTTCCTGCAAATCTGCCTTGCTTTCAAATCCTCTTCGTTGCCTTCCCTCAATATATTTGTGGACGAGAGTTCTCATTTATAACTCTGCACGTTTGTGAATTGCAGTGCCCCTGAGCTCCATTTGTCTCCTCGCTTTTTTGGGAGCTGGCCGCAAAAGCACAGGATTGCTTCAGGCCCTATTTTGGTTCTGGGGGGCAGGCTGAGCCTGTGGTTCATTCTTCTTCCTGATGGGAAAATGGAGTGACCTGTGCCTGTCCCAACACCTAGGGCTAGTCTCTCGTTGGTTCCCCATCTTCCCGTTCATCCTCAGGACAAATTGCAAACAGGAGGACGAAACAGGAGGTTAAAGGTGCTGATTCTCCAAGTACGGAGATGGTTAGTCAAGCGGCTGGAATGGCGAACCCGAGCACAAGGAGAGGAGAAATGAGGTGCGTTTTAGAAACCTTTCCCGATCTCATGGCATACCATCTTCTGGGTTTCCCATGCATGTTTTGATGTAGGAAGATGCCCTTGTACCTGGAGATTTGAGACCCATGGGGTGTGTTCCCCGCAGTGTTACTTTAAAGTATCTGCGTTTGCTCACCCAACCTCACCAATCCTCTCAGCCCCAAGAGTGTCCAGCCTTATGTCTCATCCCGCTGTGGGTCTAGATATGGGCAATCCAGTTTGCATCATAGACACTGAACGGATTTTGTAAGAATTTCTCTCTCTTTCACTGTCTTTGTTTTGTGGGTTTTTTAAAGTAATTTATGTTTAGAATTGGGCTTGGCTGCTTTTCCCTGCTGTGTTGATGCCGCTTTACACCCTCTTGATTCACTTGCAGAGAGATATCGATACATAGGTTTTCAGATTCTTACTAGTCAGATATATTCTTGTGTGGTGACTAGGGTGTGTTGAGTCCAGTTCACTGAGCAGGGAGTAGGCCTTGTCTATTACATATTTGGCTTATGGAGCGGTCTCTGAGCTAATTTCAAACCCTTGTTTTATGCATCACCCCACCTCACCTTTCCCGTTAAGCAGCCATAGTGTGTCTTCTAAAGGTGTGACTCTGTTCTGTTTTGTAATTCAGTTCAAGTGTAGCGATTTTGACATTCCCTCTATAAGCGATATCTTAGGATAAGTGTCTTTTTCTGTGTGACTTATTTCACTTAGAATCATCGTACCTAAATCCACTCATCATGCTACTAACTAGCCTTATGACATTGATTTCATGGCTGAGTGATATTTCATTGTGCCAAGTACCACCATTTCTTTATCCATTTTTCTCTTTCCTGGGATATTGAAGGTGTACCGAAGCGGAGGTTCTTGGCAACAGAGCAGCCGTAAACTTTAGGGTGCCTGTGTCTTGTTGATTTTTAGTTTTCCCAATTTATACGCCCATGAGTGGAAGTGCCCTATGCTCTCTACGCTGTGTTTATTACTTGCTTCAGGACACACCGTACTCTTCTCCAGAGTGCCTGTTGGCAATTTACATCCCGCCCATCAGTGTAGCAAGGCTCCCATGTCTCCATGGCCTGTCCTGCTTTTCTGGTTTTTACAGATCGTTCAGCATGGCCCTTTTGACCGAGGGCAAGCGAGACTTCTTTGTAGCGCTGATTTGCCCTTCCGGCTTGCTTGGTTGGCTAAAAAGGGCGTATGCGTTTTTTCCTGAATATATTCAGGAAAAAACGCATACGCCCTTTTTGGCCAAGGGCATCATTGTCAACGTTTTGCCGCTTTTCATGTGCTTTAAAGGCGAGTCGAATCTACCTCCTGAAATCTGTTTCCTGCAAATCTGCCTTGCTTTCAAATCCTCTTCGTTGCCTTCCCTCAATATATTTGTGGACGAGAGTTCTCATTTATAACTCTGCACGTTTGTGAATTGCAGTGCCCCTGAGCTCCATTTGTCTCCTCGCTTTTTTGGGAGCTGGCCGCAAAAGCGCAGGATTGCTTCAGGCCCTATTTTGGTTCTGGGGGGCAGGCTGAGCCTGTGGTTCATTCTTCTTCCTGATGGGAAAATGGAGTGACCTATGCCTGTCCCAACACCTAGGGCTCGTCTCTCGTTGGTTCCGCGTCTTCCCGTTCATCCTCAGGACAAATTGCAACCTGTACAATCAGGAGGTTAAAGGTGCTGATTCTCCAAGTACGGAGATGGTTAGTCAAGCGGCTGGAATGGCGAACCGGAGCACAAGGAGAGGAGAAATGAGGTGCGTTTTAGAAACCTTTCCCGATCTCATGGCATACCATCTTCTGGGTTTCCCATGCATGTTTTGATGTAGGAAGATGCCCTTGTACCTGGAGATTTGAGACCCATGGGGTGTGTTCCCCGCAGTGTTACTTTAAAGTATCTGCGTTTGCTCACCCAACCTCACCAATCCTCTCAGCCCCAAGAGTGTCCAGCCTTATGTCTCATCCCGCTGTGGGTCTAGATATGGTCAATCCAGGTTGCATCATAGACCCTGAACGGATTTTGTAAGAATTTCTCTCTCTTTCACTGTCTTTGCTTTGTGGGTTTTTTAAAGTAATGTATGTTTAGAATGGGGTTTGGCTGCTTTTCCCTGCTGTGTTTATGCCGCTTTACACCCTCTTGATTCACTGGCAGAGAGATATCAATACACAGGTTTTCAGATTCATACTAGTCAGATATATTCTTGTGCGGTGACTAGGGGGTGTTGAGTCCAGTTCACTGAGCAGGGAGTAGGCCTTGTCTATTACATATTTGGCTTATGGAGCGGTGTCTGAGCTAATTTCAAACCCTTGTTTTATGCATCACCCCACCTCACCTTTCCAGTTAAGCAGCCATAGTGTGTCTTCTAAAGGTGTGCCTCTGTTCTGTTTTGTAATTCAGTTCAAGTGTAGCGATTTTGACATTCCCTCTATAAGCGATATCTTAGGATAAGTGCCTTTTTCTGTGTGACTTATTTCACTTAGAATCATCGTACCTAAATCCACTCATCATGCTGCTAACTAGCCTTATGACATTGATTTCATGGCTGAGTGATATTCCATTGTGCCAAGTACCACCATTTCTTTATCCATTTTTCTCTTTCCTGGGATATTGAAGGTGTACCGAAGCGGAGGTTCTTGGCAACAGAGCAGCCGTAAACTTTAGGGTGCCTGTGTCTTGTTGATTTTTAGTTTTCCCAATTTATACACCCATGAGTGGAAGTGCCCTATGCTCTCTACGCTGTGTTTATTACTTGTTTCAGGACACACCGTACTCTTCTCCAGAGTGCCTGTTGGCAATTTACATCCCGCCCATCAGCGTAGCAAGGATCCCATGTCTCCATGGCCTGTCCTGCTTTTCTGGTTTTTACACTTTGTTCAGCATGGCCCTTTTGACCGAGGGCAAGCGAGACTTCTTTGTAGCGCTGATTTGCCCTTCCGGCTTGCTTGGTTGGCCAAAAAGGGCGTATGCGTTTTTTCCTGAATATATTCAGGAAAAAACGCATACGCCCTTTTTGGCCAAGGGCATCATTGTCAACGTTTTGCCGCTTTTCATGTGCTTTAAAGGCGAGTCGAATCTACCTCCTGAAATCTGTTTCCTGCAAATCTGCCTTGCTTTCAAATCCTCTTCGTTGCCTTCCCTCAATATATTTGTGGACGAGAGTTCCCATTTATAACTCTGCACGTTTGTGAATTGCAGTGCCCCTGAGCTCCATTTGTCTCCTCGCTTTTTTGGGAGCTGGCCGCAAGAGCGCAGGATTGCTTCAGGCCCTATTTTGGTTCTGGGGGGCAGGCTGAGCCTGTGGTTCATTCTTCTTCCTGATGGGAAAATGGAGTGACCTGTGCCTGTCCCAACACCTAGGGCTAGTCTCTCGTTGGTTCCCCATCTTCCCGTTCATCCTCAGGACAAATTCCAAACAGGAGGACGAAACAGGAGGTTAAAGGTGCTGATTCTCCAAGTAGGGAGATGGTTAGTCAAGCGGCTGGAATGGCGAACCCGAGCACAAGGAGAGGAGAAATGAGGTGCGTTTTAGAAACCTTTTACGATCTCACGGCATACCATCTTCTGGGTTTCCCATGCATGTTTTGATGTAGGAAGATGCCCTTGTACCTGGAGATTTGAGACCTATGGGGTGTGTTCCCCGCGGTGTTACTTTAAAGTATCTGGGTTTGCTCACCCAACCTCACCAATCCTCTCAGCCCCAAGAGTGTCCAGCCTTATGTCTCATCCAGCTGTGGGTCTAGATATGGTCAATCCAGGTTGCATCAGAGACCCTGAACGGATTTTGTAAGAATTTCTCTCTCTTTCACTGTCTTTGCTTTGTGGGTTTTTTAAAGTAATGTATGTTTAGAATGGGGTTTGGCTGCTTTTCCCTGCTGTGTTTATGCCGCTTTTCACCCTCTTGATTCACTGGCAGACGGATATCAATACACAGGTTTTCAGATTCATACTAGTCAGATATATTCTTGTGCGGTGACTAGGGGGTGTTGAGTCCAGTTCACTGAGCAGGGAGTAGGCCTTGTCTATTACATATTTGGCTTATGGAGCGGTGTCTGAGCTAATTTCAAACCCTTGTTTTATGCATCACCCCACCTCACCTTTCCGGTTAAGCAGCCATAGTGTGTCTTCTAAAGGTGTGCCTCTGTTCTGTTTTGTAATTCAGTTCAAGTGTAGCGATTTTGACATTCCCTCTATAAGCGATATCTTAGGATAAGTGCCTTTTTCTGTGTGACTTATTTCACTTACAATCATCGTACCTAAATCCACTCATCATGCTGCTAACTAGCCTTATGACATTGATTTCATGGCTGAATGATATTCCATTGTGCCAAGTACCACCATTTCTTTATCCATTTTTCTCTTTCCTGGGATATTGAAGGTGTACCGAAGCGGAGGTTCTTGGAAACAGAGCAGCCGTAAACTTTAGGGTGCCTGTGTCTTGTTGATTTTTAGTTTTCCCAATTTATACGCCCATGAGTGGAAGTGCCCTATGCTCTCTACGCTGTGTTTATTACTTGTTTCAGGACACACCGTACTCTTCTCCAGAGTGCCTGTTGGCAATTTACATCCCGCCCATCAGTGTAGCAAGGCTCCCATGTCTCCATGGCCTGTCCTGCTTTTCTGGTTTTTACACTTTGTTCAGCATGGCCCTTTTGACCGAGGGCAAGCGAGACTTCTTTGTAGCGCTGATTTGCCCTTCCGGCTTGCTTGGTTGGCCAAAAAGGGCGTATGCGTTTTTTCCTGAATATATTCAGGAAAAAACGCATACGCCCTTTTTGGCCAAGGGCATCATTGTCAACGTTTTGCCGCTTTTCATGTGCTTTAAAGGCGAGTCGAATCTACCTCCTGAAATCTGTTTCCTGCAAATCTGCCTTGCTTTCAAATCCTCTTCGTTGCCTTCCCTCAATATATTTGTGGACGAGAGTTCTCATTTATAACTCTGCACGTTTGTGAATTGCAGTGCCCCTGAGCTCCATTTGTCTCCTCGCTTTTTTGGGAGCTGGCCGCAAGAGCGCAGGATTGCTTCAGGCCCTATTTTGGTTCTGGGGGGCAGGCTGAGCCTGTGGTTCATTCTTCTTCCTGATGGGAAAATGGAGTGACCTGTGCCTGTCCCAACACCTAGGGCTAGTCTCTCGTTGGTTCCCCATCTTCCCGTTCATCCTCAGGACAAATTCCAAACAGGAGGACGAAACAGGAGGTTAAAGGTGCTGATTCTCCAAGTAGGGAGATGGTTAGTCAAGCGGCTGGAATGGCGAACCCGAGCACAAGGAGAGGAGAAATGAGGTGCGTTTTAGAAACCTTTTCCGATCTCACGGCATACCATCTTCTGGGTTTCCCATGCATGGTTTGATGTAGGAAGATGCCCTTGTACCTGGAGATTTGAGACCTATGGGGTGTGTTCCCCGCGGTGTTACTTTAAAGTATCTGGGTTTGCTCACCCAACCTCACCAATCCTCTCAGCCCCAAGAGTGTCCAGCCTTATGTCTCATCCAGCTGTGGGTCTAGATATGGTCAATCCAGGTTGCACTATAGACCCTGAACGGATTTTGTAAGAATTTCTCTCTCTTTCACTGTCTTTGTTTTGTGGGTTTTTTAAAGTAATTTATGTTTAGAATCGGGCTTGGCTGCTTTTCCCTGCTGTGTTGATTCCGCTTTACACCCTCTTGATTCACTTGCAGAGAGATATCGATACATAGGTTTTCAGATTCTTACTAGTCAGATATATTCTTGTGTGGTGACTAGGGTGTTTTGAGTCCAGTTCACTGAGCAGGGAGTAGGCCTTGTCTATTACATATTTGGCTTATGGTGCGGTCTCTGAGCTAATTTCAAACCCTTGTTTTATGCATCACCCCACCTCACCTTTCCCGTTAAGCAGCCATAGTGTGTCTTCTAAAGGTGTGCCTCTGTTCTGTTTTGTAATTCAGTTCAAGTGTAGCGATTTTGACATTCCCTCTATAAGCGATATCTTAGGATAAGTGCCTTTTTCTGTGTGACTTATTTCACTTAGAATCATCGTACCTAAATCCACTCATCATGCTGCTAACTAGCCTTATGACATTGATTTCATGGCTGAGTGATATTCCATTGTGCCAAGTACCACCATTTCTTTATCCATTTTTCTCTTTCCTGGGATATTGAAGGTGTACCGAAGCGGAGGTTCTTGGCAACAGAGCAGCCGTAAAGTTTGGGATGCCTGTGTCTTGTTGATTTTTAGTTTTCCCAATTTATACGCCCATGAGTGGAAGTGCCCTATGCTCTCTACGTTGTGTTTATTACTTGTTTCAGGACACACCGTACTCTTCTCCAGAGTGCCTGTTGGCAATTTACATCCCGCCCATCAGCGTAGCAAGGCTCCCATGTCTCCATGGCCTGTCCTGCTTTTCTGGTTTTTACAGATTGTTCAGCATGGCCCTTTTGACCGAGGGCAAGCGAGACTTCTTTGTAGCGCTGATTTGCCCTTCCGGCTTGCTTGGTTGGCCAAAAAGGGCGTATGCTTTTTTTCCTGAATATATTCAGGAAAAAAAGCATACGCCCTTTTTGGCCAAGGGCATCATTGTCAACGTTTTGCCGCTTTTCATGTGCTTTAAAGGCGAGTCGAATCTACCTCCTGAAATCTGTTTCCTGCAAATCTGCCTTGCTTTCAAATCCTCTTCGTTGCCTTCCCTCAATATATTTGTGGACGAGAGTTCTCATTTATAACTCTGCACGTTTGTGAATTGCAGTGCCCCTGAGCTCCATTTGTCTCCTCGCTTTTTTGGGGCTGGCCGCAAAAGCCCAGGATTGCTTCATGCCCTATTTTGGTTCTGGGGGGCAGGCTTAGCCTGTGGTTCATTCTTCTTCCTGATGCGAAAATGGAGTGACCTATGCCTGTCCCAACACGTAGGGCTCGTCTCTCGTTGGTTCCGCGTCTTCCAGTTCATCCTCAGGACAAATTGCAACCTGTACAATCAGGAGGTTAAAGGTGCTGATTCTCCAAGTAGGGAGATGGTTAGTCAACCGGCTGGAATGGCGAACCCGAGCACAAGGAGAGGAGAAGTGAGGTGTGTTTTAGAAACCTTTCCCGATCTCATGGCATACCATCTTCTGGGTTTCCCATGCATGTTTTGATGTAGGAAGATGCCCTTGTACCTGGAGATTTGAGACCCATGGGGTGGGTACCCCGCAGTGTTACTTTAAAGTATCTGCGTTTGCTCACCCAAACTCACCAATCCTCTCAGCCCCAAGAGTGTCCAGCCTTATGTCTCATCCAGCTGTGGGTCTAGATATGGTCAATCCAGGTTGCATCATAGACCCTGAACGGATTTTGTAAGAATTTCTCTCTCTTTCACTGTCTTTGTTTTGTGGGTATTTTAAAGTAATGTATGTTTAGAATGGGGCTTGGCTGCTTTTCCCTGCTGTGTTGATGCCGCTTTACACCCTCTTGATTCACTTGCAGAGAGATATCGATACATAGGTTTTCAGATTCTTACTAGTCAGATATATTCTTGTGTGGTGACTAGGGTGTGTTGAGTCCAGTTCACTGAGCAGGGAGTAGGCCTTGTCTATTACATATTTGGCTTATGGAGCGGTCTCTGAGCTAATTTCAAACCCTTGTTTTATGCATCACCCCACCTCACCTTTTCCGTTAAGCAGCCATAGTGTGTCTTCTAAAGGTGTGCCTCTGTTCTGTTTTGTAATTCAGTTCAAGTGTAGCGATTTTGACATTCCCTCTATAAGCGATATCTTAGGATAAGTGCCTTTTTCTGTGTGACTTATTTCACTTAGAATCATCGTACCTAAATCCACTCATCATGCTGCTAACTAGCCTTATGACATTGATTTCATGGCTGAGTGATATTCCATTGTGCCAAGTACCACCATTTGTTTATCCATTTTTCTCTTTCCTGGGATATTGAAGGTGTACCGAAGCGGAGGTTCTTGGAAACAGAGCAGCCGTAAACTTTAGGGTGCCTGTGTCTTGTTGATTTTTAGTTTTCCCAGTTTATACGCCCATGAGTGGAAGTGCCCTATGCTCTCTACGCTGTGTTTATTACTTTTTTCAGGACACACCGTACTCTTCTCCAGAGTGCCTGTTGGCAATTTACATCCCGCCCATCAGCGTAGCAAGGCTCCCATGTCTCCATGGCCTGTCCTGCTTTTCTGGTTTTTACACTTTGTTCAGCATGGCCCTTTTGACCGAGGGCAAGCGAGACTTCTTTGTAGCGCTGACTTGCCCTTCCGGCTTGCTTGGTTGGCCAAAAAGGGCGTATGCGTTTTTTCCTGAATATATTCAGGAAAAAAAGCATACGCCCTTTTTGGCCAAGGGCATCATTGTTAACGTTTTGCCGCTTTTCATGTGCTTTAAAGGCGAGTCGAATCTACCTCCTGAAATCTGTTTCCTGCAAATCTGCCTTGCTTTCAAATCCTCTTCCTTGCCTTCCCTCAATATATTTGTGGACGAGAGTTCTCATTTATAACTCTGCACGTTTGTGAATTGCAGTGCCCCTGAGCTCCATTTGTCTCCTCGCTTTTTTGGGAGCTGGCCGCAAAAGCGCAGGATTGCTTCAGGCCCTATTTTGGTTCTGGGGGGCAGGCTGAGCCTGTGGTTCATGCTTCTTCCTGATGGGAAAATGGAGTGACCTGTGCCTGTCCCAACACCTAGGGCTAGTCTCTCATTGGTTCCCCGTCTTCCCGTTCATCCTCAGGACAAATTGCAACCTGGACGAAACAGGAGGTTAAAGGTGCTGATTCTCCAAGTAGGGAGATGTTTAGTCAAGTGGCTGGAATGGCGAACCCGAGCACAAGGAGAGGAGAAATGAGGTGCGTTTTAGAAACCTTTTCCGATCTCACGGCATACCATCTTCTGGGTTTCCCATGCATGTTTTGATGTAGGAAGATTCCCTTGTACCTGGAGATTTGAGACACATGGGGTGGGTACCCCGCGGTATTACTTTAAAGTATCTGCGTTTGCTCACCCAACCTCACCAATCCTCTCAGCCCCAAGAGTGTCCAGCCTTATGTCTCATCCAGCTGTGGGTCTAGATATGGTCAATCCAGGTTGCATCAGAGACCCTGAACGGATTTTGTAAGAATTTCTCTCTCTTTCACTGTTTTGCTTTGTGGGTTTTTTAAAGTAATGTATGTTTAGAATGGGGTTTGGCTGCTTTTCCCTGCTGTGTTTATGCCGCTTTACACCCTCTTGATTCACTGGCAGAGAGATATCAATACACGGGTTTTCAGATTCATACTAGTCAGATATATTCTTGTGCGGTGACTAGGGGGTGTTGAGTCCAGTTCACTGAGCAGGGAGTAGGCCTTGTCTATTACATATTTGGCTTATGGAGCGGTCTCTGAGCTAATTTCAAACCCTTGTTTTATGCATCACCCCACCTCACCTTTCCCGTTAAGCAGCCATAGTGTGTCTTCCAAAGGTGTGCCTCTGTTCTGTTTTGTAATTCAGTTCAAGTGTAGCGATTTTGACATTCCCTCTGTAAGCGATATCTTAGGATAAGTGCCTTTTTCTGTGTGACTTATTTCACTTAGAATCATCGTACCTAAATCCACTCATCATGCTGCTAACTAGCCTTATGACATTGATTTCATGGCTGAGTGATATTCCATTGTGCCAAGTACCACCATTTCTTTATCCATTTTTCTCTTTCCTGGGATATTGAAGGTGTACCGAAGCGGAGGTTCTTGGAAACAGAGCAGCCGTAAACTTTAGGGTGCCTGTGTCTTGTTGATTTTTAGTTTTCCCAATTTATACGCCCATGAGTGGAAGTGCCCTATGCTCTCTACGCTGTGTTTATTACTTGTTTCAGGACACACCGTACTCTTCTCCAGAGTGCCTGTTGGCAATTTACATCCCGCCCATCAGCGTAGCAAGGCTCCCATGTCTCCATGGCCTGTCCTGCTTTTCTGGTTTTTACACTTTGTTCAGCAGGGCCTTTTGACCGAGGGCAAGCGAGACTTCTTTGTAGCGCTGATTTGCCCTTCCGGCTTGCTTGGTTGGCCAAAAAGGGCGTATGCGTTTTTTCCTGAATATATTCAGGAAAAAACGCATACGCCCTTTTTGGCCAAGGGCATCATTGTCAACGTTTTGCCGCTTTTCATGTGCTTTAAAGGCGAGTCGAATCTACCTCCTGAAATCTGTTTCCTGCAAATCTGCCTTGCTTTCAAATCCTCTTCGTTGCCTTCCCTCAATATATTTGTGGACGAGAGTTCTCATTTATAACTCTGCACGTTTGTGAATTGCAGTGCCCCTGAGCTCCATTTGTCTCCTCGCTTTTTTGGGAGCTGGCCGCAAAAGCGCAGGATTGCTTCAGGCCCTATTTTGGTTCTGGGGGGCAGGCTGAGCCTGTGGTTCATTCTTCTTCCTGATGCGAAAATGGAGTGACCTATGCCTGTCCCAACACCTAGGGCTAGTCTCTCGTTGGTTCCGCGTCTTCCTGTTCATCCTCAGGACAAATTGCAACCTGTACAATCAGGAGGTTAAAGGTGCTGATTCTCCAAGTAGGGAGATGTTTAGTCAAGCGGCTAGAATGACGAACCCGAGCACAAGGAGAGGAGAAATGAGGTGCGTTTTAGAAACCTTTTCCGATCTCACGACATACCATCTTCTGGGTTTCCCATGCATGTTTTGATGTAGGAAGATTCCCTTGTACCTGGAGATTTCAGACACATGGGGTGGGTACCCCGCGGTATTACTTTAAAGTATCTGCATTTGCTCACCCAACCTCACCAATCCTCTCAGCCCCAAGAGTGTCCAGCCTTATGTCTCATCCAGCTGTGGGTCTAGATATGGTCAATCCACGTTGCATCAGAGACCCTGAACGGATTTTGTAAGAATTTCTCTCTCTTTCACTGTCTTTGCTTTGTGGGTTTTTTAAAGTAATGTATGTTTAGAATGGGGTTTGGCTGCTTTTCCCTGCTGTGTTTATGCCGCTTTACACCCTCTTGATTCACTTGCAGAGAGATATCGATACATAGGTTTTCAGATTCTTACTAGTCAGATATATTCTTGTGTGGTGACTAGGGTGTGTTGAGTCCAGTTCACTGAGCAGGGAGTAGGCCTTGTCTATTACATATTTGGCTTATGGAGCGGTGTCTGAGCTAATTTCAAACCCTTGTTTTATGCATCACCCCACCTGAACTTTCCCGCTAAGCAGCCATAGTGTGTCTTCTAAAGGTGTGCCTCTGTTCTGTTTTGTAATTCAGTTCAAGTGTAGCGATTTTGACATTCCCTCTATAAGCGATATCTTAGGATAAGTGCCTTTTTCTGTGTGACTTATTTCACTTAGAATCTTCGTACCTAAATCCACTCATCATGCTGCTAACTAGCCTCATGACATTTATTTCATGGCTGAGTGATATTCCATTGTGCCAAGTACCACCATTTCTTTATCCATTTTTCTCTTTCCTGGGATATTGAAGGTGTACCGAAGCGGAGGTTCTTGGCAACAGAGCAGCCGTAAACTTTAGGGTGCCTGTGTCTTGTTGATTTTTAGTTTTCCCAATTTATGCGCCCATGAGTGGAAGTGCCCTATGCTCTCTACGCTGTGTTTATTACTTGTTTCAGGACACACCGTACTCTTCTCCAGAGTGCCTGTTGGCAATTTACATCCCGCCCATCAGCGTAGCAAGGCTCCCATGTCTCCATGGCCTGTCCTGCTTTTCTGGGTTTTACACTTTGTTCAGCATGGCCCTTTTGACCGAGGGCAAGCGAGACTTCTTTGTAGCGCTGACTTGCCCTTCCGGCTTGCTTGGTTGGCCAAAAAGGGCGTATGCGTTTTTTCCTGAATATATTCAGGAAAAAAAGCATACGCCCTTTTTGGCCAAGGGCATCATTGTCAACGTTTTGCCGCTTTTCATGTGCTTTAAAGGCGAGTCGAATCTACCTCCTGAAATCTGTTTCCTGCAAATCTGCCTTGCTTTCAAATCCTCTTCGTTGCCTTCCCTCAATATATTTGTGGACGAGAGTTCTCATTTATAACTCTGCACGTTTGTGAATTGCAGTGCCCCTGAGCTCCATTTGTCTCCTCGCTTTTTTGGGAGCTGGCCGCAAGAGCGCAGGATTGCTTCAGGCCCTATTTTGGTTCTGGGGGGCAGGCTGAGCCTGTGGTTCATTCTTCTTCCTGATGGGAAAATGGAGTGACCTGTGCCTGTCCCAACACCTAGGGCTAGTCTCTCGTAGGTTCCCCGTCTTCCCGTTCATCCTCAGGACAAATTGCAACCTGGACGAAACAGGAGGTTAAAGGTGCTGATTCTCCAAGTAGGGAGATGTTTAGTCAAGCGGCTGGAATGGCGAACCCGAGCACAAGGAGGGGAGAAATGAGGTGCGTTTTAGAAACCTTTCCCGATCTCATGGCATACCATCTTCTGGGTTTCCCATGCATGTTTTGATGTAGGAAGATGCCCTTGTACCTGGAGATTTGAGACACATGGGGTGGGTACCCCGCGGTATTACTTTAAAATATCTGCATTTGCTCACCCAACCTCACCAATCCTCTCAGCCCCAAGAGTGTCCAGCCTTATGTCTCATCCAGCTGTGGGTCTAGATATGGTCAATCCACGTTGCATCAGAGACCCTGAACGGATTTTGTAAGAATTTCTCTCTCTTTCACTGTCTTTGCTTTGTGGGTTTTTTAAAGTAATGTATGTTTAGAATGGGGTTTGGCTGCTTTTCCCTGCTGTGTTTATGCCGCTTTACACTCTCTTGTTTCACTTGCAGAGAGATATCAATACACAGGTTTTCAGATTCATACTAGTCAGATATATTCTTGTGCGGTGACTAGGGGGTGTTGAGTCCAGTTCACTGAGCAGGGAGTAGGCCTTGTCTATTACATATTTGGCTTATGGAGCGGTGTCTGAGCTAATTTCAAACCCTTGTTTTATGCATCACCCCACCTCACCTTTCCGGTTAAGCAGCCATAGTGTGTCTTCTAAAGGTGTGCCTCTGTTCTGTTTTGTAATTCAGTTCAAGTGTAGCGATTTTGACATTCCCTCTATAAGCGATATCTTAGGATAAGTGCCTTTTTCTGTGTGACTTATTTCACTTAGAATCATCGTACCTAAATCCACTCATCATGCTGCTAACTAGCCTTATGACATTGATTTCATGGCTGAGTGATATTCCATTGTGCCAAGTACCACCATTTCTTTATCCATTTTTCTCTTTCCTGGGATATTGAAGGTGTACCGAAGCGGAGGTTCTTGGAAACAGAGCAGCCGTAAACTTTAGGGTGCCTGTGTCTTGTTGATTTTTAGTTTTCCCAATTTATACGCCCATGAGTGGAAGTGCCCTATGCTCTCTACGCTGTGTTTATTACTTGTTTCAGGACACACCGTACTCTTCTCCAGAGTGCCTGTTGGCAATTTACATCCCGCCCATCAGCGTAGCAAGGCTCCCATGTCTCCATGGCCTGTCCTGCTTTTCTGGTTTTTACACTTTGTTCAGCATAGCCCTTTTGACCGAGGGCAAGCGAGACTTCTTTGTAGCGCTGATTTGCCCTTCCGGCTTGCTTGGTTGGCCAAAAAGGGCGTATGCGTTTTTTCCTGAATATATTCAGGAAAAAACGCATACGCCCTTTTAGGCCAAGGGCATCATTGTCAACGTTTTGCCGCTTTTCATGTGCTTTAAAGGCGAGTCGAATCTACCTCCTGAAATCTGTTTCCTGCAAATCTGCCTTGCTTTCAAATCATCTTCGTTGCCTTCCCTCAATATATTTGCGGACGAGAGTTCTCATTTATAACTCTGCACGTTTGTGAATTGCAGTGCCCCTTAGCTCCATTTGTCTCCTCGCTTTTTTGGGAGCTGGCCGCAAAAGCGCAGGATTGCTTCAGGCCCTATTTTGGTTCTGGGGGGCAGGCTGAGCCTGTGGTTCATTCTTCTTCCTGATGCGAAAATGGAGTGACCTATGCCTGTCCCAACACCTAGGGCTAGTCTCTCGTTGGTTCCGCGTCTTCCTGTTCATCCTCAGGACAAATTGCAACCTGTACAATCAGGAGGTTAAAGGTGCTGATTCTCCAAGTAGGCAGATGGTTAGTCAAGCGGCTGGAATGGCGAACCCGAGCACAAGGAGGGGAGAAATGAGGTGCGTTTTAGAAACCTTTCCCGATCTCATGGCATACCATCTTCTGGGTTTCCCATGCATGTTTTGATGTAGGAAGATGCCCTTGTACCTGGAGATTTGAGACCCATGGGGTGGGAACCCCGCGGTGTTACTTTAAAGTATCTGCGTTTGCTCACCCAACCTCACCAATCCTCTCAGCCCCAAGAGTGTCCAGCCTTATGTCTCATCCAGCTGTGGGTCTAGCTATGGTCAATCCAGGTTGCATCAGAGACCCTGCACGGATTTTGTAAGAATTTCTCTCTCTTTCACTGTCTTTGTTTTGTGGGTTTTTTAAAGTAATTTATGTTTAGAATGGGGCTTGGCTGCTTTTCCCTGCTGTGTTGATGCCGCTTTACACCCTCTTGATTCACTTGCAGAGAGATATCGATACATAGGTTTTCAGATTCTTACGAGTCAGATATATTCTTGTGTGGTGACTAGGGTGTGTTGAGTCCAGTTCACTGAGCAGGGAGTAGGCCTTGTCTATTACATATTTGGCTTATGGAGCGGTGTCTGAGCTAATTTCAAACCCTTGTTTTATGCATCACCCCACCTCACCTTTTCCGTTAAGCAGCCATAGTGTGTCTTCTAAAGGTGTGCCTCTGTTCTGTTTTGTAATTCAGTTCAAGTGTAGCGATTTTGACATTCCCTCTATAAGCGATATCTTAGGATAAGTGCCTTTTTCTGTGTGACTTATTTCACTTAGAATCATCGTACCTAAATCCACTCATCATGCTGCTAACTAGCCTTATGACATTGATTTCATGGCTGAGTGATATTCCATTGTGCCAAGTACCACCATTTCTTTATCCATTTTTCTCTTTCCTGGGATATTGAAGGTGTACCGAAGCGGAGGTTCTTGGAAACAGAGCAGCCGTAAACTTTAGGGTGCCTGTGTCTTGTTGATTTTTAGTTTTCCCAATTTATACGCCCATGAGTGGAAGTGCCCTATGCTCTCTACGCTGTGTTTATTACTTGTTTCAGGACACACCGTACTCTTCTCCAGAGTGCCTGTTGGCAATTTACATCCCGCCCATCAGCGTAGCAAGGCTCCCATGTCTCCATGGCCTGTCCTGCTTTTCTGGTTTTTACACTTTGTTCAGCATGGCCCTTTTGACCGAGGGCAAGCGAGACTTCTTTGTAGCGCTGATTTGCCCTTCCGGCTTGCTTGGTTGGCCAAAAAGGGCGTATGCGTTTTTTCCTGAATATATTCAGGAAAAAACGCATACGCCCTTTTTGGCCAAGGGCATCATTGTCAACGTTTTGCCGCTTTTCATGTGCTTTAAAGGCGAGTCGAATCTACCTCCTGAAATCTGTTTCCTGCAAATCTGCCTTGCTTTCAAATCCTCTTCGTTGCCTTCCCTCAATATATTTGTGGACGAGAGTTCTCATTTATAACTCTGCACGTTTGTGAATTGCAGTGCCCCTGAGCTCCATTTGTCTCCTCGCTTTTTTGGGAGCTGGCCGCAAGAGCGCAGGATTGCTTCAGGCCCTATTTTGGTTCTGGGGGGCAGGCTGAGCCTGTGGTTCATTCTTCTTCCTGATGGGAAAATGGAGTGACCTGTGCCTGTCCCAACACCTAGGGCTAGTCTCTCGTTGGTTCCCCGTCTTCCCGTTCATCCTCAGGACAAATTGCAACCTGGACGAAACAGGAGGTTAAAGGTGCTGATTCTCCAAGTAGGGAGATGTTTAGTCAAGCGGCTGGAATGGCGAACCCGAGCACAAGGAGAGGAGAAATGAGGTGCGTTTTAGAAACCTTTTCCGATCTCACGGCATACCATCTTCTGGGTTTCCCATGCATGTTTTGATGTAGGAAGATTCCCTTGTACCTGGAGATTTGAGACACATGGGGTGGGTACCCCGCGGTATTACTTAAAATATCTGCATTTGCTCACCCAACCTCACCAATCCTCTCAGCCCCAAGAGTGTCCAGCCTTATGTCTCATCCAGCTGTGGGTCTAGATATGGTCAATCCACGTTGCATCAGAGACCCTGAACGGATTTTGTAAGAATTTCTATCTCTTTCACTGTCTTTGCTTTGTGGCTTTTTTAAAGTAATGTATATTTAGAATGGGGTTTGGCTGCTTTTCCCTGCTGTGTTTATGCCGCTTTACACCCTCTTGATTCACTTGCAGAGAGATATCAATACACAGGTTTTCAGATTCATACTAGTCAGATATATTCTTGTGTGGTGACTAGGGTGTGTTGAGTCCAGTTCACTGAGCAGGGAGTAGGCCTTGTCTATTACATATTTGGCTTATGGAGCGGTGTCTGAGCTAATTTCAAACCCTTGTTTTATGCATCACCCCACCTGACCTTTCCCGTTAAGCAACCATTGTGTGTCTTCTAAAGGTGTGCCTCTGTTCTGTTTTGTAATTCAGTTCAAGTGTAGCGATTTTGACATTCCCTCTATAAGCGATATCTTAGGTAAGTGCCTTTTTCTGTGTGACTTATTTCACTTAGAATCATCGTACCTAAATCCACTCATCATGCTGCTAACTAGCCTTATGACATTGATTTCATGGCTGAGTGATATTCCATTGTGCCAAGTACCACCATTTCTTTATCCATTTTTCTCTTTCCTGGGATATTGAAGGTGTACCGAAGCGGAGGTTCTTGGAAACAGAGCAGCCGTAAACTTTAGGGTGCCTGTGTCTTGTTGATTTTTAGTTTTCCCAATTTATACGCCCATGAGTGGAAGTGCCCTATGCTCTCAACGCTGTGTTTATTACTTGTTTCAGGACACACCGTACTCTTCTCCAGAGTGCCTGTTGGCAATTTACATCCCGCCCATCAGCGTAGCAAGGCTCCCATGTCTCCATGGCCTGTCCTGCTTTTCTGGATTTTACACTTTGTTCAGCATGGCCCTTTTGACCGAGGGCAAGCGAGACTTCTTTGTAGCGCTGATTTGCCCTTCCAGCTTGCTTGGTTGGCCAAAAAGGGCGTATGCGTTTTTTCCTGAATATATTCAGGAAAAAACGCATACGCCCTTTTTGGCCAAGGGCATCATTGTCAACGTTTTGCCGCTTTTCATGTGCTTTAAAGGCGAGTCGAATCTACCTCCTGAAATCTGTTTCCTGCAAATCTGCCTTGCTTTCAAATCCTCTTCGTTGCCTTCCCTCAATATATTTGTGGACGAGAGTTCTCATTTATAACTCTGCACGTTTGTGAATTGCAGTGCCCCTGAGCTCCATTTGTCTCCTCGCTTTTTTGGGAGCTGGCCGCAAAAGCGCAGGATTGCTTCAGGCCCTATTTTGGTTCTGGGGGGCAGGCTGAGCCTGTGGTTCATGCTTCTTCCTGATGGGAAAATGGAGTGACCTATGCCTGTCCTAACACCCAGAGCTCGTCTCTCGTTTGTTCCGCGTCTTCCCGTTCATCCTGAGGACAAATTGCAACCTGTACAATCAGGAGGTTAAAGGTGCTGATTCTCCAAGTAGGCAGATTGTTAGTCAAGCGGCTGGAATGGCGAACCCGAGCACAAGGAGGGGAGAAATGAGGTGCGTTTTAGAAACCTTTCCCGATCTCATGGCATACCATTTTCTGGGTTTCCCATGCATGTTTTGATGTAGGAAGATGCCCTTGTACCTGGAGATTTGAGACCCATGGGGTGGGTACCCCGCAGTGTTACTTTAAAGTATCTGCGTTTGCTCACCCAACCTCACCAATCCTCTCAGCCCCAAGAGTGTCCAGCCTTATGTCTCATCCAGCTGTGGGTCTAGATATGGTCAATCCAGGTTGCATCATAGACCCTGAACGGATTTTGTAAGAATTTCTCTCTCTTTCACTGTCTTTGCTTTGTGGGTTTTTTAAAGTAATGTATGTTTAGAATGGGGTTTGGCTGCTTTTCCCTGCTGTGTTGATGCCGCTTTACACCCTCTTGATTCACTTGCAGAGAGATATCAATACACAGGTTTTCAGATTCATACTAGTCAGATATATTCTTGTGCGGTGACTAGGGGGTGTTGAGTCCAGTTCACTGAGCAGGGAGTAGGCCTTGTCTATTACATATTTGGCTTATGGAGCGGTCTCTGAGCTAATTTCAAACCCTTGTTTTATGCATCACCCCACCTCACCTTTCCCGCTAAGCAGCCATAGTGTGTCTTCTAAAGGTGTGCCTCTGTTCTGTTTTGTAATTCAGTTCAAGTGTAGCGATTTTGACATTCCCTCTATAAGCGATATCTTAGGATAAGTGCCTTTTTCTGTGTGACTTATTTCACTTAGAATCATCGTACCTAAATCCACTCATCATGCTGCTAACTAGCCTTATGACATTGATTTCATGGCTGAGTGATATTCCATTGTGCCAAGTACCACCATTTCTTTATCCATTTTTCTCTTTCCTGGGATATTGAAGGTGTACCGAAGCGGAGGTTCTTGGAAACAGAGCAGCCGTAAACTTTAGGGTGCCTGTGTCTTGTTGATTTTTAGTTTTCCCAGTTTATACGCCCATGAGTGGAAGTGCCCTATGCTCTCTACGCTGTGTTTATTACTTGTTTCAGGACACACCGTACTCTTCTCCAGAGTGCCTGTTGGCAATTTTCATCCCGCCCATCAGCGTAGCAAGGCTCCCATGTCTCCATGGCCTGTCCTGCTTTTCTGGTTTTTACACTTTGTTCAGCATGGCCCTTTTGACCGAGGGCAAGCGAGACTTCTTTGTAGCGCTGATTTGCCCTTCCGGCTTGCTTGGTTGGCCAAAAAGGGCGTATGCGTTTTTTCCTGAATATATTCAGGAAAAAACGCATACGCCCTTTTTGGCCAAGGGCATCATTGTCAACGTTTTGCCGCTTTTCATGTGCTTTAAAGGCGAGTCGAATCTACCTCCTGAAATCTGTTTCCTGCAAATCTGCCTTGCTTTCAAATCCTCTTCGTTGCCTTCCCTCAATATATTTGTGGACGAGAGTTCTCATTTATAACTCTGCACGTTTGTGAATTGCAGTGCCCCTGAGCTCCATTTGTCTCCTCGCTTTTTTGGGAGCTGGCCGCAAAAGCGCAGGATTGCTTCAGGCCCTATTTTGGTTCTGGGGGGCAGGCTGAGCCTGTGGTTCATTCTTCTTCCTGATGCGAAAATAGAGTGACCTATGCCTGTCCCAACACCTAGGGCTAGTCTCTCGTTGGTTCCGCGTCTTCCTGTTCATCCTCAGGACAAATTGCAACCTGTACAATCAGGAGGTTAAAGGTGCTGATTCTCCAAGTAGGGAGATGGTTAGTCAAACAGCTGGAATGGCGAAGCCGAGCACAAGGAGAGGAGAAATGAGGTGCGTTTTAGAAACCTTTCCCGATCTCATGGCATACCATCTTCTGGGTTTCCCATGCATGTTTTGATGTAGGAAGATGCCCTTGTACCTGGAGATTTGAGACCCATGGGGTGGGTACCCCGCAGTGTTACTTTAAAGTATCTGCGTTTGCTCACCCAACCTCACCAATCCTCTCAGCCCCAAGAGTGTCCAGCCTTATGTCTCATCCAGCTGTGGGTCTAGATATGGTCAATCCAGGTTGCATCATAGACCCTGAACGGATTTTGTAAGAATTTCTCTCTCTTTCACTGTCTTTGTTTTGTGGGTTTTTTAAAGTAATGTATGTTTAGAATGGGGCTTGGCTGCTTTTCCCTGCTGTGTTGATGCCGCTTTACACCCTCTTGATTCACTTGCAGAGAGATATCGATACATAGGTTTTCAGATTCTTACTAGTCAGATATATTCTTGTGTGGTGACTAGGGTGTGTTGAGTCCAGTTCACTGAGCAGGGAGTAGGCCTTATCTATTACATATTTGGCTTATGGAGCGGTCTCTGAGCTAATTTCAAACCCTTGTTTTATGCATCACCCCACCTCACCTTTTCCGTTAAGCAGCCATAGTGTGTCTCCCAAAGGTGTGACTCTGTTCTGTTTGTAATTCAGTTCAAGTGTAGCGATTTTGACATTCCCTCTATAAGCGATATCTTAGGATAAGTGCCTTTTTCTGTGTGACTTATTTCACTTAGAATCATCGTACCTAAATCCACTCATCATGCTGCTAACTAGCCTTATGACATTGATTTCATGGCTGAGTGATATTCCATTGTGCCAAGTACCACCATTTGTTTATCCATTTTTCTCTTTCCTGGGATATTGAAGGTGTACCGAAGCGGAGGTTCTTGGAAACAGAGCAGCCGTAAACTTTAGGGTGCCTGTGTCTTGTTGATTTTTAGTTTTCCCAGTTTATACGCCCATGAGTGGAAGTGCCCTATGCTCTCTACGCTGTGTTTATTACTTGTTTCAGGACACACCGTACTCTTCTCCAGAGTGCCTGTTGGCAATTTTCATCCCGCCCATCAGCGTAGCAAGGCTCCCATGTCTCCATGGCCTGTCCTGCTTTTCTGGTTTTTACACTTTGTTCAGCATGGCCCTTTTGACCGAGGGCAAGCGAGACTTCTTTGTAGCGCTGATTTGCCCTTCCGGCTTGCTTGGTTGGCCAAAAAGGGCGTATGCGTTTTTTCCTGAATATATTCAGGAAAAAACGCATACGCCCTTTTTGGCCAAGGGCATCATTGTCAACGTTTTGCCGCTTTTCATGTGCTTTAAAGGCGAGTCGAATCTACCTCCTGAAATCTGTTTCCTGCAAATCTGCCTTGCTTTCAAATCC
The DNA here is from genome assembly GCF_028564815.1 of Eubalaena glacialis. Taxonomy (NCBI): domain Eukaryota; kingdom Metazoa; phylum Chordata; class Mammalia; order Artiodactyla; family Balaenidae; genus Eubalaena; species Eubalaena glacialis. The sequence goes on along the minus strand of NW_026871174.1, from coordinate 94,035 downwards.
TCTTCGTTGCCTTCCCTCAATATATTTGTGGACGAGAGTTCTCATTTATAACTCTGCACGTTTGTGAATTGCAGTGCCCCTGAGCTCCATTTGTCTCCTCGCTTTTTTGGGAGCTGGCCGCAAGAGCGCAAGTTTGCTTCAGGCCCTATTTTGGTTCTGGGGGGCAGGCTGAGCCTGTGGTTCATTCTTCTTCCTGATGGGAAAATGGAGTGACCTGTGCCTGTCCCAACACCTAGGGCTAGTCTCTCGTTGGTTCCCCGTCTTCCCGTTAATCCTCAGGACAAATTGCAACCTGGACGAAACAGGAGGTTAAAGGTGCTGATTCTCCAAGTAGGGAGATGTTTAGTCAAGTGGCTGGAATGGCGAACCCGAGCACAAGGAGAGGAGAAATGAGGTGCGTTTTAGAAACCTTTTCCGATCTCACGACATACCATCTTCTGGGTTTCCCATGCATGTTTTGATGTAGGAAGATTCCCTTGTACCTGGAGATTTGAGACACATGGGGTTGGTACCCCGCGGTATTACTTTAAAGTATCTGCATTTTCTCACCCAACCTCACCAATCCTCTCAGCCCCAAGAGTGTCCAGCCTTATGTCTCATCCAGCTGTGGGTCTAGATATGGTCAATCCAGGTTGCATCAGAGACCCTGAACGGATTTTGTAAGAATTTCTCTCTCTTTCACTGTCTTTGCTTTGTGGGTTTTTTAAAGTAATGTATGTTTAGAATGGGGTTTGGCTGCTTTTCCCTGCTGTGTTGATGCCGCTTTACACCCTCTTGATTCACTTGCAGAGAGATATCAATACACAGGTTTTCAGATTCATACTAGTCAGATATATTCTTGTGCGGTGACTAGGGGGTGTTGAGTCCAGTTCACTGAGCAGGGAGTAGGCCTTGTCTATTAGATATTTGGCTTATGGAGCGGTGTCTGAGCTAATTTCAAACCCTTGTTTTATGCATCACCCCACCTGACCTTTCCCGCTAAGCAGCCATAGTGTGTCTTCTAAAGGTGTGCCTCTGTTCTGTTTTGTAATTCAGTTCAAGTGTAGCGATTTTGACATTCCCTCTATAAGCGATATCTTAGGATAAGTGCCTTTTTCTGTGTGACTTATTTCACTTAGAATCATCGTACCTAAATCCACTCATCATGCTGCTAACTAGCCTTATGACATTGATTTCATGGCTGAGTGATATTCCATTGTGCCAAGTACCACCATTTCTTTATCCATTTTTCTCTTTCCTGGGATATTGAAGGTGTACCGAAGCGGAGGTTCTTGGAAACAGAGCAGCCGTAAACTTTAGGGTGCCTGTGTCTTGTTGATTTTTAGTTTTCCCAGTTTATACGCCCATGAGTGGAAGTGCCCTATGCTCTCTACGCTGTGTTTATTACTTGTTTCAGGACACACCGTACTCTTCTCCAGAGTGCCTGTTGGCAATTTACATCCCGCCCATCAGCGTAGCAAGGCTCCCATGTCTCCATGGCCTGTCCTGCTTTTCTGGTTTTTACACTTTGTTCAGCATGGCCCTTTTGACCGAGGGCAAGCGAGACTTCTTTGTAGCGCTGATTTGCCCTTCCGGCTTGCTTGGTTGGCCAAAAAGGGCGTATGCGTTTTTTCCTGAATATATTCAGGAAAAAACGCATACGCCCTTTTTGGCCAAGGGCATCATTGTCAACGTTTTGCCGCTTTTCATGTGCTTTAAAGGCGAGTCGAATCTACCTCCTGAAATCTGTTTCCTGCAAATCTGCCTTGCTTTCAAATCCTCTTCGTTGCCTTCCCTCAATATATTTGTGGACGAGAGTTCTCATTTATAACTCTGCACGTTTGTGAATTGCAGTGCCCCTGAGCTCCATTTGTCTCCTCGCTTTTTTGGGAGCTGGCCGCAAAAGCGCAGGATTGCTTCAGGCCCTATTTTGGTTCTGGGGGGCAGGCTGAGCCTGTGGTTCATTCTTCTTCCTGATGCGAAAATAGAGTGACCTATGCCTGTCCCAACACCTAGGGCTAGTCTCTCGTTGGTTCCGCGTCTTCCTGTTCATCCTCAGGACAAATTGCAACCTGTACAATCAGGAGGTTAAAGGTGTTGATTCTCCAAGTAGGGAGATGGTTAGTCAAACAGCTGGAATGGCGAAGCCGAGCACAAGGAGAGGAGAAATGAGGTGCGTTTTAGAAACCTTTCCCGATCTCATGGCATACCATCTTCTGGGTTTCCCATGCATGTTTTGATGTAGGAAGATGCCCTTGTACTTGGAGATTTGAGACCCATGGGCTGGGTACCCCGCGGTATTATTTTAAAGTATCTGCATTTGCTCACCCAACCTCACCAATCCTCTCAGCCCCAAGAGCGTCCAGCCTTATGTCTCATCCAGCTGTGGGTCTAGATATGGTCAATCCAGGTTGCATCAGAGACCCTGAACGGATTTTGTAAGAATTTCTCTCTCTTTCACTGTCTTTGCTTTGTGGGATTTTAAAGTAATGTATGTTTAGAATGGGGTTTGGCTGCTTTTCCCTGCTGTGTTTAGGCCGCTTTACACCCTCTTGATTCACTTGCAGAGAGATATCAATACATAGGTTTTCAGATTCTTACTAGTCAGATATATTCTTGTGCGGTGCCTAGGGGGTGTTGAGTCCAGTTCACTGAGCAGGGAGTAGGCCTTGTCTATTACATATTTGGCTTATGGAGCGGTGTCTGAGCTAATTTCAAACCCTTGTTTTATGCATCACCCCACCTCACCTTTCCCATTAAGCAGCCATAGTGTGTCTTCTAAAGGTGTGCCTCTGTTCTGTTTTGTAATTCAGTTCAAGTGTAGCGATTTTGACATTCCCTCTATAAGCGATATCTTAGGATAAGTGCCTTTTTCTGTGTGACTTATTTCACTTAGAATCGTCGTCGCTAAATCCACTCATCATGCTGCTAACTAGCCTTATGACATTGATTTCATGGCTGAGTGATATTCCATTGTGCCAAGTACCACCATTTCTTTATCCATTTTTCTCTTTCCTGGGATATTGAAGGTGTACCGAAGCGGAGGTTCTTGGCAACAGAGCAACCGTAAACTTTAGGGTGCCTGTGTCTTGTTGATTTTTAGTTTTCCCAATTTATGCGCCCATGAGTGGAAGTGCCCTATGCTCTCTACGCTGTGTTTATTACTTGTTTCAGGACACACCGTACTCTTCTCCAGAGTGCCTGTTGGCAATTTACATCCCGCCCATCAGCGTAGCAAGGCTCCCATGTCTCCATGGCCTGTCGTGCTTTTCTGATTTTTACACTTTGTTCAGCATGGCCCTTTTGACCGAGGGCAAGCGAGACTTCTTTGTAGCGCTGACTTGCCCTTCCGGCTTGCTTGGTTGGCCAAAAAGGGCGTATGCGTTTTTTCCTGAATATATTCAGGAAAAAAAGCATACGCCCTTTTTGGCCAAGGGCATCATTGTTAACGTTTTGCCGCTTTTCATGTGCTTTAAAGGCGAGTCGAATCTACCTCCTGAAATCTGTTTCCTGCAAATCTGCCTTGCTTTCAAATCCTCTTCGTTGCCTTCCCTCAATATATTTGTGGACGAGAGTTCTCATTTATAACTCTGCACGTTTGTGAATTGCAGTGCCCCTGAGCTCCATTTGTCTCCTCGCTTTTTTGGGAGCTGGCCGCAAAAGTGCAAGATTGCTTCAGGCCCTATTTTGGTTCTGGGGGGCAGGCTGAGCCTGTGGTTCATTCTTCTTCCTGATGGGAAAATGGAGTGACCTGTGCCTGTCCCAACACCTAGGGCTAGTCTCTCGTTGGTTCCCCGTCTTCCCGTTCATCCTCAGGACAAATTGCAACCTGGACGAAACAGGAGGTTAAAGGTGCTGATTCTCCAAGTAGGGAGATGTTTAGTCAAGTGGCTGGAATGGCGAACCCGAGCACAAGGAGAGGAGAAATGAGGTGCGTTTTAGAAACCTTTTCCGATCTCACGGCATACCATCTTCTGGGTTTCCCATGCATGTTTTGATGTAGGAAGATGCCCTTGTACTTGGAGATTTGAGACCCATGGGGTGGGTACCCCGCAGTGTTACTTTAAAGTATCTGCGTTTGCTCACCCAACCTCACCAATCCTCTCAGCCCCAAGAGTGTCCAGCCTTATGTCTCATCCAGCTGTGGGTCTAGATATGGTCAATCCAGGTTGCATCATAGACCCTGAACGGATTTTGTAAGAATTTCTCTCTCTTTCACTGTCTTTGTTTTGTGGGTTTTTTAAAGTAATGTATGTTTAGAATGGGGCTTGGCTGCTTTTCCCTGCTGTGTTGATGCCGCTTTACACCCTCTTGATTCACTTGCAGAGAGATATCGATACATAGGTTTTCAGATTCTTACTAGTCAGATATATTCTTGTGTGGTGACTAGGGTGTGTTGAGTCCAGTTCACTGAGCAGGGAGTAGGCCTTGTCTATTACATATTTGGCTTATGGAGCGGTCTCTGAGCTAATTTCAAACCCTTGTTTTATGCATCACCCCACCTCACCTTTTCCGTTAAGCAGCCATAGTGTGTCTTCTAAAGGTGTGCCTCTGTTCTGTTTTGTAATTCAGTTCAAGTGTAGCGATTTTGACATTCGCTCTATAAGCGATATCTTAGGATAAGTGCCTTTTTCTGTGTGACTTATTTCACTTAGAATCATCGTACCTAAATCCACTCATCATGCTGCTAACTAGCCTTATGACATTGATTTCATGGCTGAGTGATATTCCATTGTGCCAAGTCCCACCATTTCTTTATCCATTTTTCTCTTTCCTGGGATATTGAAGGTGTACCGAAGCGGAGGTTCTTGGCAACAGAGCAGCCGTAAGCTTTAGGGTGCCTGTGTCTTGTTGATTTGTAATTTTCCCAGTTTATACGCCCATGAGTGGAAGTGCCCTATGCTCTCTACGCTGTGTTTATTACTTGTTTCAGGACACACCGTACTCTTCTCCAGAGTGCCTGTTGGCAATTTACATCCCGCCCATCAGCGTAGCAAGGCTCCCATGTCTCCATGGCCTGTCCTGCTTTTCTGGTTTTTACACTTTGTTCAGCATGGCCCTTTTGACCGAGGGCAAGCGAGACTTCTTTGTAGCGCTGATTTGCCCTTCCGGCTTGCTTGGTTGGCCAAAAAGGGCGTATGCGTTTTTTCCTGAATATATTCAGGAAAAAACGCATAAGCCCTTTTTGGCCAAGGGCATCATTGTCAACGTTTTGCCGCTTTTCATGTGCTTTAAAGGCGAGTCGAATCTACCTCCTGAAATCTGTTTCCTGCAAATCTGCCTTGCTTTCAAATCCTCTTCGTTGCCTTCCCTCAATATATTTGTGGACGAGAGTTCTCATTTATAACTCTGCACGTTTGTGAATTGCAGTGCCCCTGAGCTCCATTTGTCTCCTCGCTTTTTTGGGAGCTGGCCTCAAGAGCGCAGGATTGCTTCAGGCCCTATTTTGGTTCTGGGGGGCAGGCTGAGCCTGTGGTTCATTCTTCTTCCTGATGGGAAAATGGAGTGACCTGTGCCTGTCCCAACACCTAGGGCTAGTCTCTCGTTGGTTCCCCGTCTTCCCGTTAATCCTCAGGACAAATTGCAACCTGGACGAAACAGGAGGTTAAAGGTGCTGATTCTCCAAGTAGGGAGATGTTTAGTCAAGCGGCTAGAATGGCGAACCCGAGCACAAGGAGAGGAGAAATGAGGTGCGTTTTAGAAACCTTTTCCGATCTCACGACATACCATCTTCTGGGTTTCCCATGCATGTTTTGATGTAGGAATATTCCCTTGTACCTGGAGATTTGAGACACATGGGGTGGGTACCCCGCGGTATTACTTTAAAGTATCTGCATTTGCTCACCCAACCTCACCAATCCTCTCAGCCCCAAGAGTGTCCAGCCTTATGTCTCATCCAGCTGTGGGTCTAGATATGGTCAATCCAGGTTGCATCAGAGACCCTGAACGGATTTTGTAAGAATTTCTCTCTCTTTCACTGTCTTTGCTTTGTGGGTTTTTTAAAGTAATGTATGTTTAGAATGGGGTTTGGCTGCTTTTCCCTGCTGTGTTTATGCCGCTTTTCACCCTCTTGATTCACTGGCAGACGGATATCAATACACAGGTTTTCAGATTCATACTAGTCAGATATATTCTTGTGCGGTGACTAGGGGGTGTTGAGTCCAGTTCACTGAGCAGGGAGTAGGCCTTGTCTATTACATATTTGGCTTATGGAGCGGTGTCTGAGCTAATTTCAAACCCTTGTTTTATGCATCACCCCACCTCACCTTTCCGGTTAAGCAGCCATAGTGTGTCTTCTAAAGGTGTGCCTCTGTTCTGTTTTGTAATTCAGTTCAAGTGTAGCGATTTTGACATTCCCTCTATAAGCGATATCTTAGGATAAGTGCCTTTTTCTGTGTGACTTATTTCACTTAGAATCATCGTACCTAAATCCACTCATCATGCTGCTAACTAGCCTTATGACATTGATTTCATGGCTGAATGATATTCCATTGTGCCAAGTACCACCATTTCTTTATCCATTTTTCTCTTTCCTGGGATATTGAAGGTGTACCGAAGCGGAGGTTCTTGGAAACAGAGCAGCCGTAAACTTTAGGGTGCCTGTGTCTTGTTGATTTTTAGTTTTCCCAATTTATACGCCCATGAGTGGAAGTGCCCTATGCTCTCTACGCTGTGTTTATTACTTGTTTCAGGACACACCGTACTCTTCTCCAGAGTGCCTGTTGGCAATTTACATCCCGCCCATCAGTGTAGCAAGGCTCCCATGTCTCCATGGCCTGTCCTGCTTTTCTGGTTTTTACACTTTGTTCAGCATGGCCCTTTTGACCGAGGGCAAGCGAGACTTCTTTGTAGCGCTGATTTGCCCTTCCGGCTTGCTTGGTTGGCCAAAAAGGGCGTATGCGTTTTTTCCTGAATATATTCAGGAAAAAACGCATACGCCCTTTTTGGCCAAGGGCATCATTGTCAACGTTTTGCCGCTTTTCATGTGCTTTAAAGGCGAGTCGAATCTACCTCCTGAAATCTGTTTCCTGCAAATCTGCCTTGCTTTCAAATCCTCTTCGTTGCCTTCCCTCAATATATTTGTGGACGAGAGTTCTCATTTATAACTCTGCACGTTTGTGAATTGCAGTGCCCCTGAGCTCCATTTGTCTCCTCGCTTTTTTGGGAGCTGGCCGCAAGAGCGCAGGATTGCTTCAGGCCCTATTTTGGTTCTGGGGGGCAGGCTGAGCCTGTGGTTCATTCTTCTTCCTGATGGGAAAATGGAGTGACCTGTGCCTGTCCCAACACCTAGGGCTAGTCTCTCGTTGGTTCCCCATCTTCCCGTTCATCCTCAGGACAAATTCCAAACAGGAGGACGAAACAGGAGGTTAAAGGTGCTGATTCTCCAAGTAGGGAGATGGTTAGTCAAGCGGCTGGAATGGCGAACCCGAGCACAAGGAGAGGAGAAATGAGGTGCGTTTTAGAAACCTTTTCCGATCTCACGGCATACCATCTTCTGGGTTTCCCATGCATGGTTTGATGTAGGAAGATGCCCTTGTACCTGGAGATTTGAGACCTATGGGGTGTGTTCCCCGCGGTGTTACTTTAAAGTATCTGGGTTTGCTCACCCAACCTCACCAATCCTCTCAGCCCCAAGAGTGTCCAGCCTTATGTCTCATCCAGCTGTGGGTCTAGATATGGTCAATCCAGGTTGCACTATAGACCCTGAACGGATTTTGTAAGAATTTCTCTCTCTTTCACTGTCTTTGTTTTGTGGGTTTTTTAAAGTAATTTATGTTTAGAATCGGGCTTGGCTGCTTTTCCCTGCTGTGTTGATTCCGCTTTACACCCTCTTGATTCACTTGCAGAGAGATATCGATACATAGGTTTTCAGATTCTTACTAGTCAGATATATTCTTGTGTGGTGACTAGGGTGTTTTGAGTCCAGTTCACTGAGCAGGGAGTAGGCCTTGTCTATTACATATTTGGCTTATGGTGCGGTCTCTGAGCTAATTTCAAACCCTTGTTTTATGCATCACCCCACCTCACCTTTCCCGTTAAGCAGCCATAGTGTGTCTTCTAAAGGTGTGCCTCTGTTCTGTTTTGTAATTCAGTTCAAGTGTAGCGATTTTGACATTCCCTCTATAAGCGATATCTTAGGATAAGTGCCTTTTTCTGTGTGACTTATTTCACTTAGAATCATCGTACCTAAATCCACTCATCATGCTGCTAACTAGCCTTATGACATTGATTTCATGGCTGAGTGATATTCCATTGTGCCAAGTACCACCATTTCTTTATCCATTTTTCTCTTTCCTGGGATATTGAAGGTGTACCGAAGCGGAGGTTCTTGGCAACAGAGCAGCCGTAAAGTTTGGGATGCCTGTGTCTTGTTGATTTTTAGTTTTCCCAATTTATACGCCCATGAGTGGAAGTGCCCTATGCTCTCTACGCTGTGTTTATTACTTGTTTCAGGACACACCGTACTCTTCTCCAGAGTGCCTGTTGGCAATTTACATCCCGCCCATCAGCGTAGCAAGGCTCCCATGTCTCCATGGCCTGTCCTGCTTTTCTGGTTTTTACAGATTGTTCAGCATGGCCCTTTTGACCGAGGGCAAGCGAGACTTCTTTGTAGCGCTGATTTGCCCTTCCGGCTTGCTTGGTTGGCCAAAAAGGGCGTATGCGTTTTTTCCTGAATATATTCAGGAAAAAAAGCATACGCCCTTTTTGGCCAAGGGCATCATTGTCAACGTTTTGCCGCTTTTCATGTGCTTTAAAGGCGAGTCGAATCTACCTCCTGAAATCTGTTTCCTGCAAATCTGCCTTGCTTTCAAATCCTCTTCGTTGCCTTCCCTCAATATATTTGTGGACGAGAGTTCTCATTTATAACTCTGCACGTTTGTGAATTGCAGTGCCCCTGAGCTCCATTTGTCTCCTCGCTTTTTTGGGGCTGGCCGCAAAAGCCCAGGATTGCTTCATGCCCTATTTTGGTTCTGGGGGGCAGGCTTAGCCTGTGGTTCATTCTTCTTCCTGATGCGAAAATGGAGTGACCTATGCCTGTCCCAACACGTAGGGCTCGTCTCTCGTTGGTTCCGCGTCTTCCAGTTCATCCTCAGGACAAATTGCAACCTGTACAATCAGGAGGTTAAAGGTGCTGATTCTCCAAGTAGGGAGATGGTTAGTCAACCGGCTGGAATGGCGAACCCGAGCACAAGGAGAGGAGAAGTGAGGTGTGTTTTAGAAACCTTTCCCGATCTCATGGCATACCATCTTCTGGGTTTCCCATGCATGTTTTGATGTAGGAAGATGCCCTTGTACCTGGAGATTTGAGACCCATGGGGTGTGTTCCCCGCAGTGTTACTTAAAATATCTGCGTTTGCTCACCCAACCTCACCAATCCTCTCAGCCCCAAGAGTGTCCAGCCTTATGTCTCATCCAGCTGTGGGTCTAGATATGGTCAATCCAGTTTGCATCATAGACACTGAACGGATTTTGTAAGAATTTCTCTCTCTTTAACTGTCTTTGTTTTGTGGGTTTTTTAATGTAATTTATGTTTAGAATTGGGCTTGGCTGCTTTTCCCTGCTGTGTTGATGCCACTTTACACCCTCTTGATTCACTTGCAGAGAGATATCGATACATAGGTTTTCAGATTCTTACTAGTCAGATATATTCTTGTGTGGTGACTAGGGTGTGTTGAGTCCAGTTCACTTAGCAGGGAGTAGGCCTTGTCTATTACATATTTGGCTTATGGAGCGGTGTCTGAGCTAATTTCAAACCCTTGTTTTATGCATCACCCCACCTCACCTTTCCCGTTAAGCAGCCATAGTGTGTCTTCTAAAGGTGTGACTCTGTTCTGTTTTGTAATTCTGTTCAAGTGTAGCGATTTTGACATTCCCTCTATAAGCGATATCTTAGGATAAGTGTCTTTTTCTGTGTGACTTATTTCACTTAGAATCATCGTACCTAAATCCACTCATCATGCTGCTAACTAGCCTTATGACATTGATTTCATGGCTGAGTGATATTCCATTGTGCCAAGTACCACCATTTCTTTATCCATTTTTCTCTTTCCTGGGATATTGAAGGTGTACCGAAGCGGAGGTTCTTGGCAACAGAGCAGCCGTAAACTTTAGGGTGCCTGTGTCTTGTTGATTTTTAGTTTTCCCAATTTATACGCCCATGAGTGGAAGTGCCCTATGCTCTCTACGCTGTGTTTATTACTTGTTTCAGGACACACCGTACTCTTCTCCAGAGTGCCTGTTGGCAATTTACATCCCGCCCATCAGCGTAGCAAGGCTCCCATGTCTCCATGGCCTGTCCTGCTTTTCTGGTTTTTACAGATTGTTCAGCATGGCCCTTTTGACCGAGGGCAAGCGAGACTTCTTTGTAGCGCTGATTTGCCCTTCCGGCTTGCTTGGTTGGCCACAAAGGGCGTATGCGTTTTTTCCTGAATATATTCAGGAAAAAACGCATACGCCCTTTTTGGCCAAGGGCATCATTGTCAACGTTTTGCCGCTTTTCATGTGCTTTAAAGGCGAGTCGAATCTACCTCCTGAAATCTGTTTCCTGCAAATCTGCCTTGCTTTCAAATCCTCTTCGTTGCCTTCCCTCAATATATTTGTGGACGAGAGTTCTCATTTATAACTCTGCACGTTTGTGAATTGCAGTGCCCCTGAGCTCCATTTGTCTCCTCGCTTTTTTGGGAGCTGGCCGCAAAAGCACAGGATTGCTTCAGGCCCTATTTTGGTTCTGGGGGGCAGGCTGAGCCTGTGGTTCATTCTTCTTCCTGATGGGAAAATGGAGTGACCTGTGCCTGTCCCAACACCTAGGGCTAGTCTCTCGTTGGTTCCCCATCTTCCCGTTCATCCTCAGGACAAATTGCAAACAGGAGGACGAAACAGGAGGTTAAAGGTGCTGATTCTCCAAGTACGGAGATGGTTAGTCAAGCGGCTGGAATGGCGAACCCGAGCACAAGGAGAGGAGAAATGAGGTGCGTTTTAGAAACCTTTCCCGATCTCATGGCATACCATCTTCTGGGTTTCCCATGCATGTTTTGATGTAGGAAGATGCCCTTGTACCTGGAGATTTGAGACCCATGGGGTGTGTTCCCCGCAGTGTTACTTTAAAGTATCTGCGTTTGCTCACCCAACCTCACCAATCCTCTCAGCCCCAAGAGTGTCCAGCCTTATGTCTCATCCCGCTGTGGGTCTAGATATGGGCAATCCAGTTTGCATCATAGACACTGAACGGATTTTGTAAGAATTTCTCTCTCTTTCACTGTCTTTGTTTTGTGGGTTTTTTAAAGTAATTTATGTTTAGAATTGGGCTTGGCTGCTTTTCCCTGCTGTGTTGATGCCGCTTTACACCCTCTTGATTCACTTGCAGAGAGATATCGATACATAGGTTTTCAGATTCTTACTAGTCAGATATATTCTTGTGTGGTGACTAGGGTGTGTTGAGTCCAGTTCACTGAGCAGGGAGTAGGCCTTGTCTATTACATATTTGGCTTATGGAGCGGTCTCTGAGCTAATTTCAAACCCTTGTTTTATGCATCACCCCACCTCACCTTTCCCGTTAAGCAGCCATAGTGTGTCTTCTAAAGGTGTGACTCTGTTCTGTTTTGTAATTCAGTTCAAGTGTAGCGATTTTGACATTCCCTCTATAAGCGATATCTTAGGATAAGTGTCTTTTTCTGTGTGACTTATTTCACTTAGAATCATCGTACCTAAATCCACTCATCATGCTACTAACTAGCCTTATGACATTGATTTCATGGCTGAGTGATATTTCATTGTGCCAAGTACCACCATTTCTTTATCCATTTTTCTCTTTCCTGGGATATTGAAGGTGTACCGAAGCGGAGGTTCTTGGCAACAGAGCAGCCGTAAACTTTAGGGTGCCTGTGTCTTGTTGATTTTTAGTTTTCCCAATTTATACGCCCATGAGTGGAAGTGCCCTATGCTCTCTACGCTGTGTTTATTACTTGTTTCAGGACACACCGTACTCTTCTCCAGAGTGCCTGTTGGCAATTTACATCCCGCCCATCAGTGTAGCAAGGCTCCCATGTCTCCATGGCCTGTCCTGCTTTTCTGGTTTTTACAGATCGTTCAGCATGGCCCTTTTGACCGAGGGCAAGCGAGACTTCTTTGTAGCGCTGATTTGCCCTTCCGGCTTGCTTGGTTGGCTAAAAAGGGCGTATGCGTTTTTTCCTGAATATATTCAGGAAAAAACGCATACGCCCTTTTTGGCCAAGGGCATCATTGTCAACGTTTTGCCGCTTTTCATGTGCTTTAAAGGCGAGTCGAATCTACCTCCTGAAATCTGTTTCCTGCAAATCTGCCTTGCTTTCAAATCCTCTTCGTTGCCTTCCCTCAATATATTTGTGGACGAGAGTTCTCATTTATAACTCTGCACGTTTGTGAATTGCAGTGCCCCTGAGCTCCATTTGTCTCCTCGCTTTTTTGGGAGCTGGCCGCAAAAGCGCAGGATTGCTTCAGGCCCTATTTTGGTTCTGGGGGGCAGGCTGAGCCTGTGGTTCATTCTTCTTCCTGATGGGAAAATGGAGTGACCTATGCCTGTCCCAACACCTAGGGCTCGTCTCTCGTTGGTTCCGCGTCTTCCCGTTCATCCTCAGGACAAATTGCAACCTGTACAATCAGGAGGTTAAAGGTGCTGATTCTCCAAGTACGGAGATGGTTAGTCAAGCGGCTGGAATGGCGAACCGGAGCACAAGGAGAGGAGAAATGAGGTGCGTTTTAGAAACCTTTCCCGATCTCATGGCATACCATCTTCTGGGTTTCCCATGCATGTTTTGATGTAGGAAGATGCCCTTGTACCTGGAGATTTGAGACCCATGGGGTGTGTTCCCCGCAGTGTTACTTTAAAGTATCTGCGTTTGCTCACCCAACCTCACCAATCCTCTCAGCCCCAAGAGTGTCCAGCCTTATGTCTCATCCCGCTGTGGGTCTAGATATGGTCAATCCAGGTTGCATCATAGACCCTGAACGGATTTTGTAAGAATTTCTCTCTCTTTCACTGTCTTTGCTTTGTGGGTTTTTTAAAGTAATGTATGTTTAGAATGGGGTTTGGCTGCTTTTCCCTGCTGTGTTTATGCCGCTTTACACCCTCTTGATTCACTGGCAGAGAGATATCAATACACAGGTTTTCAGATTCATACTAGTCAGATATATTCTTGTGCGGTGACTAGGGGGTGTTGAGTCCAGTTCACTGAGCAGGGAGTAGGCCTTGTCTATTACATATTTGGCTTATGGAGCGGTGTCTGAGCTAATTTCAAACCCTTGTTTTATGCATCACCCCACCTCACCTTTCCGGTTAAGCAGCCATAGTGTGTCTTCTAAAGGTGTGCCTCTGTTCTGTTTTGTAATTCAGTTCAAGTGTAGCGATTTTGACATTCCCTCTATAAGCGATATCTTAGGATAAGTGCCTTTTTCTGTGTGACTTATTTCACTTAGAATCATCGTACCTAAATCCACTCATCATGCTGCTAACTAGCCTTATGACATTGATTTCATGGCTGAGTGATATTCCATTGTGCCAAGTACCACCATTTCTTTATCCATTTTTCTCTTTCCTGGGATATTGAAGGTGTACCGAAGCGGAGGTTCTTGGCAACAGAGCAGCCGTAAACTTTAGGGTGCCTGTGTCTTGTTGATTTTTAGTTTTCCCAATTTATACACCCATGAGTGGAAGTGCCCTATGCTCTCTACGCTGTGTTTATTACTTGTTTCAGGACACACCGTACTCTTCTCCAGAGTGCCTGTTGGCAATTTACATCCCGCCCATCAGCGTAGCAAGGATCCCATGTCTCCATGGCCTGTCCTGCTTTTCTGGTTTTTACACTTTGTTCAGCATGGCCCTTTTGACCGAGGGCAAGCGAGACTTCTTTGTAGCGCTGATTTGCCCTTCCGGCTTGCTTGGTTGGCCAAAAAGGGCGTATGCGTTTTTTCCTGAATATATTCAGGAAAAAACGCATACGCCCTTTTTGGCCAAGGGCATCATTGTCAACGTTTTGCCGCTTTTCATGTGCTTTAAAGGCGAGTCGAATCTACCTCCTGAAATCTGTTTCCTGCAAATCTGCCTTGCTTTCAAATCCTCTTCGTTGCCTTCCCTCAATATATTTGTGGACGAGAGTTCCCATTTATAACTCTGCACGTTTGTGAATTGCAGTGCCCCTGAGCTCCATTTGTCTCCTCGCTTTTTTGGGAGCTGGCCGCAAGAGCGCAGGATTGCTTCAGGCCCTATTTTGGTTCTGGGGGGCAGGCTGAGCCTGTGGTTCATTCTTCTTCCTGATGGGAAAATGGAGTGACCTGTGCCTGTCCCAACACCTAGGGCTAGTCTCTCGTTGGTTCCCCATCTTCCCGTTCATCCTCAGGACAAATTCCAAACAGGAGGACGAAACAGGAGGTTAAAGGTGCTGATTCTCCAAGTAGGGAGATGGTTAGTCAAGCGGCTGGAATGGCGAACCCGAGCACAAGGAGAGGAGAAATGAGGTGCGTTTTAGAAACCTTTTACGATCTCACGGCATACCATCTTCTGGGTTTCCCATGCATGTTTTGATGTAGGAAGATGCCCTTGTACCTGGAGATTTGAGACCTATGGGGTGTGTTCCCCGCGGTGTTACTTTAAAGTATCTGGGTTTGCTCACCCAACCTCACCAATCCTCTCAGCCCCAAGAGTGTCCAGCCTTATGTCTCATCCAGCTGTGGGTCTAGATATGGTCAATCCAGGTTGCATCAGAGACCCTGAACGGATTTTGTAAGAATTTCTCTCTCTTTCACTGTCTTTGCTTTGTGGGTTTTTTAAAGTAATGTATGTTTAGAATGGGGTTTGGCTGCTTTTCCCTGCTGTGTTTATGCCGCTTTTCACCCTCTTGATTCACTGGCAGACGGATATCAATACACAGGTTTTCAGATTCATACTAGTCAGATATATTCTTGTGCGGTGACTAGGGGGTGTTGAGTCCAGTTCACTGAGCAGGGAGTAGGCCTTGTCTATTACATATTTGGCTTATGGAGCGGTGTCTGAGCTAATTTCAAACCCTTGTTTTATGCATCACCCCACCTCACCTTTCCGGTTAAGCAGCCATAGTGTGTCTTCTAAAGGTGTGCCTCTGTTCTGTTTTGTAATTCAGTTCAAGTGTAGCGATTTTGACATTCCCTCTATAAGCGATATCTTAGGATAAGTGCCTTTTTCTGTGTGACTTATTTCACTTACAATCATCGTACCTAAATCCACTCATCATGCTGCTAACTAGCCTTATGACATTGATTTCATGGCTGAATGATATTCCATTGTGCCAAGTACCACCATTTCTTTATCCATTTTTCTCTTTCCTGGGATATTGAAGGTGTACCGAAGCGGAGGTTCTTGGAAACAGAGCAGCCGTAAACTTTAGGGTGCCTGTGTCTTGTTGATTTTTAGTTTTCCCAATTTATACGCCCATGAGTGGAAGTGCCCTATGCTCTCTACGCTGTGTTTATTACTTGTTTCAGGACACACCGTACTCTTCTCCAGAGTGCCTGTTGGCAATTTACATCCCGCCCATCAGTGTAGCAAGGCTCCCATGTCTCCATGGCCTGTCCTGCTTTTCTGGTTTTTACACTTTGTTCAGCATGGCCCTTTTGACCGAGGGCAAGCGAGACTTCTTTGTAGCGCTGATTTGCCCTTCCGGCTTGCTTGGTTGGCCAAAAAGGGCGTATGCGTTTTTTCCTGAATATATTCAGGAAAAAACGCATACGCCCTTTTTGGCCAAGGGCATCATTGTCAACGTTTTGCCGCTTTTCATGTGCTTTAAAGGCGAGTCGAATCTACCTCCTGAAATCTGTTTCCTGCAAATCTGCCTTGCTTTCAAATCCTCTTCGTTGCCTTCCCTCAATATATTTGTGGACGAGAGTTCTCATTTATAACTCTGCACGTTTGTGAATTGCAGTGCCCCTGAGCTCCATTTGTCTCCTCGCTTTTTTGGGAGCTGGCCGCAAGAGCGCAGGATTGCTTCAGGCCCTATTTTGGTTCTGGGGGGCAGGCTGAGCCTGTGGTTCATTCTTCTTCCTGATGGGAAAATGGAGTGACCTGTGCCTGTCCCAACACCTAGGGCTAGTCTCTCGTTGGTTCCCCATCTTCCCGTTCATCCTCAGGACAAATTCCAAACAGGAGGACGAAACAGGAGGTTAAAGGTGCTGATTCTCCAAGTAGGGAGATGGTTAGTCAAGCGGCTGGAATGGCGAACCCGAGCACAAGGAGAGGAGAAATGAGGTGCGTTTTAGAAACCTTTTCCGATCTCACGGCATACCATCTTCTGGGTTTCCCATGCATGGTTTGATGTAGGAAGATGCCCTTGTACCTGGAGATTTGAGACCTATGGGGTGTGTTCCCCGCGGTGTTACTTTAAAGTATCTGGGTTTGCTCACCCAACCTCACCAATCCTCTCAGCCCCAAGAGTGTCCAGCCTTATGTCTCATCCAGCTGTGGGTCTAGATATGGTCAATCCAGGTTGCACTATAGACCCTGAACGGATTTTGTAAGAATTTCTCTCTCTTTCACTGTCTTTGTTTTGTGGGTTTTTTAAAGTAATTTATGTTTAGAATCGGGCTTGGCTGCTTTTCCCTGCTGTGTTGATTCCGCTTTACACCCTCTTGATTCACTTGCAGAGAGATATCGATACATAGGTTTTCAGATTCTTACTAGTCAGATATATTCTTGTGTGGTGACTAGGGTGTTTTGAGTCCAGTTCACTGAGCAGGGAGTAGGCCTTGTCTATTACATATTTGGCTTATGGTGCGGTCTCTGAGCTAATTTCAAACCCTTGTTTTATGCATCACCCCACCTCACCTTTCCCGTTAAGCAGCCATAGTGTGTCTTCTAAAGGTGTGCCTCTGTTCTGTTTTGTAATTCAGTTCAAGTGTAGCGATTTTGACATTCCCTCTATAAGCGATATCTTAGGATAAGTGCCTTTTTCTGTGTGACTTATTTCACTTAGAATCATCGTACCTAAATCCACTCATCATGCTGCTAACTAGCCTTATGACATTGATTTCATGGCTGAGTGATATTCCATTGTGCCAAGTACCACCATTTCTTTATCCATTTTTCTCTTTCCTGGGATATTGAAGGTGTACCGAAGCGGAGGTTCTTGGCAACAGAGCAGCCGTAAAGTTTGGGATGCCTGTGTCTTGTTGATTTTTAGTTTTCCCAATTTATACGCCCATGAGTGGAAGTGCCCTATGCTCTCTACGTTGTGTTTATTACTTGTTTCAGGACACACCGTACTCTTCTCCAGAGTGCCTGTTGGCAATTTACATCCCGCCCATCAGCGTAGCAAGGCTCCCATGTCTCCATGGCCTGTCCTGCTTTTCTGGTTTTTACAGATTGTTCAGCATGGCCCTTTTGACCGAGGGCAAGCGAGACTTCTTTGTAGCGCTGATTTGCCCTTCCGGCTTGCTTGGTTGGCCAAAAAGGGCGTATGCTTTTTTTCCTGAATATATTCAGGAAAAAAAGCATACGCCCTTTTTGGCCAAGGGCATCATTGTCAACGTTTTGCCGCTTTTCATGTGCTTTAAAGGCGAGTCGAATCTACCTCCTGAAATCTGTTTCCTGCAAATCTGCCTTGCTTTCAAATCCTCTTCGTTGCCTTCCCTCAATATATTTGTGGACGAGAGTTCTCATTTATAACTCTGCACGTTTGTGAATTGCAGTGCCCCTGAGCTCCATTTGTCTCCTCGCTTTTTTGGGGCTGGCCGCAAAAGCCCAGGATTGCTTCATGCCCTATTTTGGTTCTGGGGGGCAGGCTTAGCCTGTGGTTCATTCTTCTTCCTGATGCGAAAATGGAGTGACCTATGCCTGTCCCAACACGTAGGGCTCGTCTCTCGTTGGTTCCGCGTCTTCCAGTTCATCCTCAGGACAAATTGCAACCTGTACAATCAGGAGGTTAAAGGTGCTGATTCTCCAAGTAGGGAGATGGTTAGTCAACCGGCTGGAATGGCGAACCCGAGCACAAGGAGAGGAGAAGTGAGGTGTGTTTTAGAAACCTTTCCCGATCTCATGGCATACCATCTTCTGGGTTTCCCATGCATGTTTTGATGTAGGAAGATGCCCTTGTACCTGGAGATTTGAGACCCATGGGGTGTGTTCCCCGCAGTGTTACTTAAAATATCTGCGTTTGCTCACCCAACCTCACCAATCCTCTCGGCCCCAAGAGTGTCCAGCCTTATGTCTCATCCAGCTGTGGGTCTAGATATGGTCAATCCAGTTTGCATCATAGACACTGAACGGATTTTGTAAGAATTTCTCTCTCTTTAACTGTCTTTGTTTTGTGGGTTTTTTAATGTAATTTATGTTTAGAATTGGGCTTGGCTGCTTTTCCCTGCTGTGTTGATGCCACTTTACACCCTCTTGATTCACTTGCAGAGAGATATCGATACATAGGTTTTCAGATTCTTACTAGTCAGATATATTCTTGTGTGGTGACTAGGGTGTGTTGAGTCCAGTTCACTTAGCAGGGAGTAGGCCTTGTCTATTACATATTTGGCTTATGGAGCGGTCTCTGAGCTAATTTCAAACCCTTGTTTTATGCATCACCCCACCTCACCTTTCCCGTTAAGCAGCCATAGTGTGTCTTCTAAAGGTGTGACTCTGTTCTGTTTTGTAATTCTGTTCAAGTGTAGCGATTTTGACTTTCCCTCTATAAGCGATATCTTAGGATAAGTGTCTTTTTCTGTGTGACTTATTTCACTTAGAATCATCGTACCTAAATCCACTCATCATGCTGCTAACTAGCCTTATGACATTGATTTCATGGCTGAGTGATATTCCATTGTGCCAAGTACCACCATTTCTTTATCCATTTTTCTCTTTCCTGGGATATTGAAGGTGTACCGAAGCGGAGGTTCTTGGCAACAGAGCAGCCGTAAACTTTAGGGTGCCTGTGTCTTGTTGATTTTTAGTTTTCCCAATTTATACGCCCATGAGTGGAAGTGCCCTATGCTCTCTACGCTGTGTTTATTACTTGTTTCAGGACACACCGTACTCTTCTCCAGAGTGCCTGTTGGCAATTTACATCCCGCCCATCAGCGTAGCAAGGCTCCCATGTCTCCATGGCCTGTCCTGCTTTTCTGGTTTTTACAGATTGTTCAGCATGGCCCTTTTGACCGAGGGCAAGCGAGACTTCTTTGTAGCGCTGATTTGCCCTTCCGGCTTGCTTGGTTGGCCACAAAGGGCGTATGCGTTTTTTCCTGAATATATTCAGGAAAAAACGCATACGCCCTTTTTGGCCAAGGGCATCATTGTCAACGTTTTGCCGCTTTTCATGTGCTTTTAAGGCGAGTCGAATCTACCTCCTGAAATCTGTTTCCTGCAAATCTGCCTTGCTTTCAAATCCTCTTCGTTGCCTTCCCTCAATATATTTGTGGACGAGAGTTCTCATTTATAACTCTGCACGTTTGTGAATTGCAGTGCCCCTGAGCTCCATTTGTCTCCTCGCTTTTTTGGGAGCTGGCCGCAAAAGCACAGGATTGCTTCAGGCCCTATTTTGGTTCTGGGGGGCAGGCTGAGCCTGTGGTTCATTCTTCTTCCTGATGGGAAAATGGAGTGACCTGTGCCTGTCCCAACACCTAGGGCTAGTCTCTCGTTGGTTCCCCATCTTCCCGTTCATCCTCAGGACAAATTGCAAACAGGAGGACGAAACAGGAGGTTAAAGGTGCTGATTCTCCAAGTACGGAGATGGTTAGTCAAGCGGCTGGAATGGCGAACCCGAGCACAAGGAGAGGAGAAATGAGGTGCGTTTTAGAAACCTTTCCCGATCTCATGGCATACCATCTTCTGGGTTTCCCATGCATGTTTTGATGTAGGAAGATGCCCTTGTACCTGGAGATTTGAGACCCATGGGGTGTGTTCCCCGCAGTGTTACTTTAAAGTATCTGCGTTTGCTCACCCAACCTCACCAATCCTCTCAGCCCCAAGAGTGTCCAGCCTTATGTCTCATCCCGCTGTGGGTCTAGATATGGGCAATCCAGTTTGCATCATAGACACTGAACGGATTTTGTAAGAATTTCTCTCTCTTTCACTGTCTTTGTTTTGTGGGTTTTTTAAAGTAATTTATGTTTAGAATTGGGCTTGGCTGCTTTTCCCTGCTGTGTTGATGCCGCTTTACACCCTCTTGATTCACTTGCAGAGAGATATCGATACATAGGTTTTCAGATTCTTACTAGTCAGATATATTCTTGTGTGGTGACTAGGGTGTGTTGAGTCCAGTTCACTGAGCAGGGAGTAGGCCTTGTCTATTACATATTTGGCTTATGGAGCGGTCTCTGAGCTAATTTCAAACCCTTGTTTTATGCATCACCCCACCTCACCTTTCCCGTTAAGCAGCCATAGTGTGTCTTCTAAAGGTGTGACTCTGTTCTGTTTTGTAATTCAGTTCAAGTGTAGCGATTTTGACATTCCCTCTATAAGCGATATCTTAGGATAAGTGTCTTTTTCTGTGTGACTTATTTCACTTAGAATCATCGTACCTAAATCCACTCATCATGCTACTAACTAGCCTTATGACATTGATTTCATGGCTGAGTGATATTTCATTGTGCCAAGTACCACCATTTCTTTATCCATTTTTCTCTTTCCTGGGATATTGAAGGTGTACCGAAGCGGAGGTTCTTGGCAACAGAGCAGCCGTAAACTTTAGGGTGCCTGTGTCTTGTTGATTTTTAGTTTTCCCAATTTATACGCCCATGAGTGGAAGTGCCCTATGCTCTCTACGCTGTGTTTATTACTTGTTTCAGGACACACCGTACTCTTCTCCAGAGTGCCTGTTGGCAATTTACATCCCGCCCATCAGCGTAGCAAGGCTCCCATGTCTCCATGGCCTGTCCTGCTTTTCTGGTTTTTACAGATCGTTCAGCATGGCCCTTTTGACCGAGGGCAAGCGAGACTTCTTTGTAGCGCTGATTTGCCCTTCCGGCTTGCTTGGTTGGCTAAAAAGGGCGTATGCGTTTTTTCCTGAATATATTCAGGAAAAAACGCATACGCCCTTTTTGGCCAAGGGCATCATTGTCAACGTTTTGCCGCTTTTCATGTGCTTTAAAGGCGAGTCGAATCTACCTCCTGAAATCTGTTTCCTGCAAATCTGCCTTGCTTTCAAATCCTCTTCGTTGCCTTCCCTCAATATATTTGTGGACGAGAGTTCTCATTTATAACTCTGCACGTTTGTGAATTGCAGTGCCCCTGAGCTCCATTTGTCTCCTCGCTTTTTTGGGAGCTGGCCGCAAAAGCGCAGGATTGCTTCAGGCCCTATTTTGGTTCTGGGGGGCAGGCTGAGCCTGTGGTTCATTCTTCTTCCTGATGGGAAAATGGAGTGACCTATGCCTGTCCCAACACCTAGGGCTCGTCTCTCGTTGGTTCCGCGTCTTCCCGTTCATCCTCAGGACAAATTGCAACCTGTACAATCAGGAGGTTAAAGGTGCTGATTCTCCAAGTACGGAGATGGTTAGTCAAGCGGCTGGAATGGCGAACCGGAGCACAAGGAGAGGAGAAATGAGGTGCGTTTTAGAAACCTTTCCCGATCTCATGGCATACCATCTTCTGGGTTTCCCATGCATGTTTTGATGTAGGAAGATGCCCTTGTACCTGGAGATTTGAGACCCATGGGGTGTGTTCCCCGCAGTGTTACTTTAAAGTATCTGCGTTTGCTCACCCAACCTCACCAATCCTCTCAGCCCCAAGAGTGTCCAGCCTTATGTCTCATCCCGCTGTGGGTCTAGATATGGTCAATCCAGGTTGCATCATAGACCCTGAACGGATTTTGTAAGAATTTCTCTCTCTTTCACTGTCTTTGCTTTGTGGGTTTTTTAAAGTAATGTATGTTTAGAATGGGGTTTGGCTGCTTTTCCCTGCTGTGTTTATGCCGCTTTACACCCTCTTGATTCACTGGCAGAGAGATATCAATACACAGGTTTTCAGATTCATACTAGTCAGATATATTCTTGTGCGGTGACTAGGGGGTGTTGAGTCCAGTTCACTGAGCAGGGAGTAGGCCTTGTCTATTACATATTTGGCTTATGGAGCGGTGTCTGAGCTAATTTCAAACCCTTGTTTTATGCATCACCCCACCTCACCTTTCCGGTTAAGCAGCCATAGTGTGTCTTCTAAAGGTGTGCCTCTGTTCTGTTTTGTAATTCAGTTCAAGTGTAGCGATTTTGACATTCCCTCTATAAGCGATATCTTAGGATAAGTGCCTTTTTCTGTGTGACTTATTTCACTTAGAATCATCGTACCTAAATCCACTCATCATGCTGCTAACTAGCCTTATGACATTGATTTCATGGCTGAGTGATATTCCATTGTGCCAAGTACCACCATTTCTTTATCCATTTTTCTCTTTCCTGGGATATTGAAGGTGTACCGAAGCGGAGGTTCTTGGCAACAGAGCAGCCGTAAACTTTAGGGTGCCTGTGTCTTGTTGATTTTTAGTTTTCCCAATTTATACACCCATGAGTGGAAGTGCCCTATGCTCTCTACGCTGTGTTTATTACTTGTTTCAGGACACACCGTACTCTTCTCCAGAGTGCCTGTTGGCAATTTACATCCCGCCCATCAGCGTAGCAAGGATCCCATGTCTCCATGGCCTGTCCTGCTTTTCTGGTTTTTACACTTTGTTCAGCATGGCCCTTTTGACCGAGGGCAAGCGAGACTTCTTTGTAGCGCTGATTTGCCCTTCCGGCTTGCTTGGTTGGCCAAAAAGGGCGTATGCGTTTTTTCCTGAATATATTCAGGAAAAAACGCATACGCCCTTTTTGGCCAAGGGCATCATTGTCAACGTTTTGCCGCTTTTCATGTGCTTTAAAGGCGAGTCGAATCTACCTCCTGAAATCTGTTTCCTGCAAATCTGCCTTGCTTTCAAATCCTCTTCGTTGCCTTCCCTCAATATATTTGTGGACGAGAGTTCCCATTTATAACTCTGCACGTTTGTGAATTGCAGTGCCCCTGAGCTCCATTTGTCTCCTCGCTTTTTTGGGAGCTGGCCGCAAGAGCGCAGGATTGCTTCAGGCCCTATTTTGGTTCTGGGGGGCAGGCTGAGCCTGTGGTTCATTCTTCTTCCTGATGGGAAAATGGAGTGACCTGTGCCTGTCCCAACACCTAGGGCTAGTCTCTCGTTGGTTCCCCATCTTCCCGTTCATCCTCAGGACAAATTCCAAACAGGAGGACGAAACAGGAGGTTAAAGGTGCTGATTCTCCAAGTAGGGAGATGGTTAGTCAAGCGGCTGGAATGGCGAACCCGAGCACAAGGAGAGGAGAAATGAGGTGCGTTTTAGAAACCTTTTCCGATCTCACGGCATACCATCTTCTGGGTTTCCCATGCATGTTTTGATGTAGGAAGATGCCCTTGTACCTGGAGATTTGAGACCTATGGGGTGTGTTCCCCGCGGTGTTACTTTAAAGTATCTGGGTTTGCTCACCCAACCTCACCAATCCTCTCAGCCCCAAGAGTGTCCAGCCTTATGTCTCATCCAGCTGTGGGTCTAGATATGGTCAATCCAGGTTGCACTATAGACCCTGAACGGATTTTGTAAGAATTTCTCTCTCTTTCACTGTCTTTGTTTTGTGGGTTTTTTAAAGTAATTTATGTTTAGAATCGGGCTTGGCTGCTTTTCCCTGCTGTGTTGATTCCGCTTTACACCCTCTTGATTCACTTGCAGAGAGATATCGATACATAGGTTTTCAGATTCTTACTAGTCAGATATATTCTTGTGTGGTCACTAGGGTGTGTTGAGTCCAGTTCACTGAGCAGGGAGTAGGCCTTGTCTATTACATATTTGGCTTATGGTGCGGTCTCTGAGCTAATTTCAAACCCTTGTTTTATGCATCACCCCACCTCACCTTTCCCGTTAAGCAGCCATAGTGTGTCTTCTAAAGGTGTGCCTCTGTTCTGTTTTGTAATTCAGTTCAAGTGTAGCGATTTTGACATTCCCTCTATAAGCGATATCTTAGGATAAGTGCCTTTTTCTGTGTGACTTATTTCACTTAGAATCATCGTACCTAAATCCACTCATCATGCTGCTAACTAGCCTTATGACATTGATTTCATGGCTGAGTGATATTCCATTGTGCCAAGTACCACCATTTCTTTATCCATTTTTTCTTTCCTGGGATATTGAAGGTGTACCGAAGCGGAGGTTCTTGGCAACAGAGCAGCCGTAAAGTTTGGGATGCCTGTGTCTTGTTGATTTTTAGTTTTCCCAATTTATACGCCCATGAGTGGAAGTGCCCTATGCTCTCTACGCTGTGTTTATTACTTGTTTCAGGACACACCGTACTCTTCTCCAGAGTGCCTGTTGGCAATTTACATCCCGCCCATCAGCGTAGCAAGGCTCCCATGTCTCCATGGCCTGTCCTGCTTTTCTGGTTTTTACACTTTGTTCAGCATGGCCCTTTTGACCGAGGGCAAGCGAGACTTCTTTGTAGCGCTGATTTGCCCTTCCGGCTTGCTTGGTTGGCCAAAAAGGGCGTATGCTTTTTTTCCTGAATATATTCAGGAAAAAAAGCATACGCCCTTTTTGGCCAAGGGCATCATTGTCAACGTTTTGCCGCTTTTCATGTGCTTTAAAGGCGAGTCGAATCTACCTCCTGAAATCTGTTTCCTGCAAATCTGCCTTGCTTTCAAATCCTCTTCGTTGCCTTCCCTCAATATATTTGTGGACGAGAGTTCTCATTTATAACTCTGCACGTTTGTGAATTGCAGTGCCCCTGAGCTCCATTTGTCTCCTCGCTTTTTTGGGGCTGGCCGCAAAAGCCCAGGATTGCTTCAGGCCCTATTTTGGTTCTGGGGGGCAGGCTGAGCCTGTGGTTCATTCTTCTTCCTGATGGGAAAATGGCGTGACCTATGCCTGTCCCAACACGTAGGGCTCGTCTCTCGTTGGTTCCGCGTCTTCCCGTTCATCCTCAGGACAAATTGCAACCTGTACAATCAGGAGGTTAAAGGTGCTGATTCTCCAAGTAGGGAGATGGTTAGTCAACCGGCTGGAATGGCGAACCCGAGCACAAGGAGAGGAGAAGTGAGGTGTGTTTTAGAAACCTTTCCCGATCTCATGGCATACCATCTTCTGGGTTTCCCATGCATGTTTTGATGTAGGAAGATGCCCTTGTACCTGGAGATTTGAGACCCATGGGGTGTGTTCCCCGCAGTGTTACTTAAAATATCTGCGTTTGCTCACCCAACCTCACCAATCCTCTCAGCCCCAAGAGTGTCCAGCCTTATGTCTCATCCAGCTGTGGGTCTAGATATGGTCAATCCAGTTTGCATCATAGACACTGAACGGATTTTGTAAGAATTTCTCTCTCTTTCACTGTCTTTGTTTTGTGGGTTTTTTAATGTAATTTATGTTTAGAATTGGGCTTGGCTGCTTTTCCCTGCTGTGTTGATGCCACTTTACACCCTCTTGATTCACTTGCAGAGAGATATCGATACATAGGTTTTCAGATTCTTACTAGTCAGATATATTCTTGTGTGGTGACTAGGGTGTGTTGAGTCCAGTTCACTGAGCAGGGAGTAGGCCTTGTCTATTACATATTTGGCTTATGGAGCGGTCTCTGAGCTAATTTCAAACCCTTGTTTTATGCATCACCCCACCTCACCTTTCCCGTTAAGCAGCCATAGTGTGTCTTCTAAAGGTGTGACTCTGTTCTGTTTTGTAATTCTGTTCAAGTGTAGCGATTTTGACATTCCCTCTATAAGCGATATCTTAGGATAAGTGTCTTTTTCTGTGTGACTTATTTCACTTAGAATCATCGTACCTAAATCCACTCATCATGCTGCTAACTAGCCTTATGACATTGATTTCATGGCTGAGTGATATTCCATTGTGCCAAGTACCACCATTTCTTTATCCATTTTTCTCTTTCCTGGGATATTGAAGGTGTACCGAAGCGGAGGTTCTTGGCAACAGAGCAGCCGTAAACTTTAGGGTGCCTGTGTCTTGTTGATTTTTAGTTTTCCCAATTTATACGCCCATGAGTGGAAGTGCCCTATGCTCTCTACGCTGTGTTTATTACTTGTTTCAGGACACACCGTACTCTTCTCCAGAGTGCCTGTTGGCAATTTACATCCCGCCCATCAGCGTAGCAAGGCTCCCATGTCTCCATGGCCTGTCCTGCTTTTCTGGTTTTTACAGATTGTTCAGCATGGCCCTTTTGACCGAGGGCAAGCGAGACTTCTTTGTAGCGCTGATTTGCCCTTCCGGCTTGCTTGGTTGGCCACAAAGGGCGTATGCGTTTTTTCCTGAATATATTCAGGAAAAAACGCATACGCCCTTTTTGGCCAAGGGCATCATTGTCAACGTTTTGCCGCTTTTCATGTGCTTTAAAGGCGAGTCGAATCTACCTCCTGAAATCTGTTTCCTGCAAATCTGCCTTGCTTTCAAATCCTCTTCGTTGCCTTCCCTCAATATATTTGTGGACGAGAGTTCTCATTTATAACTCTGCACGTTTGTGAATTGCAGTGCCCCTGAGCTCCATTTGTCTCCTCGCTTTTTTGGGAGCTGGCCGCAAAAGCGCAGGATTGCTTCAGGCCCTATTTTGGTTCTGGGGGGCAGGCTGAGCCTGTGGTTCATTCTTCTTCCTGATGGGAAAATGGAGTGACCTATGCCTGTCCCAACACCTAGGGCTCGTCTCTCGTTGGTTCCGCGTCTTCCCGTTCATCCTCAGGACAAATTGCAACCTGTACAATCAGGAGGTTAAAGGTGCTGATTCTCCAAGTACGGGGATGGTTAGTCAAGCGGCTGGAATGGCGAACCCGAGCACAAGGAGAGGAGAAATGAGGTGCGTTTTAGAAACCTTTCCCGATCTCATGGCATACCATCTTCTGGGTTTCCCATGCATGTTTTGATGTAGGAAGATGCCCTTGTACCTGGAGATTTGAGACGCATTGGGTGTGTTCCCCGCAGTGTTACTTTATAGTATCTGTGTTTGCTCACCCAACCTCACCAATCCTCTCAGCCCCAAGAGTGTCCAGCCTTATGTCTCATCCCGCTGTGGGTCTAGATATGGTCAATCCAGGTTGCATCATAGACCCTGAACGGATTTTGTAAGAATTTCTCTCTCTTTCACTGTCTTTGTTTTGTGGGTTTTTTAATGTAATTTATGTTTAGAATTGGGCTTGGCTGCTTTTCCCTGCTGTGTTGATGCCGCTTTACACCCTCTTGATTCACTTGCAGAGAGATATCGATACATAGGTTTTCAGATTCTTACTAGTCAGATATATTCTTGTGTGGTGACTAGGGTTTGTTGAGTCCAGTTCACTGAGCAGGGAGTAGGCCTTGTCTATTACATATTTGGCTTATGGAGCGGTCTCTGAGCTAATTTCAAACCCTTGTTTTATGCATCACCCCACCTCACCTTCCCGTTCAGCAGCCATAGTGTGTCTCCCAAAGGTGTGACTCTGTTCTGTTTTGTAATTCAGTTCAAGTGTAGCGATTTTGACATTCCCTCTATAAGCGATATCTTAGGATAAGTGTCTATTTCTGTGTGACTTATTTCACTTAGAATCATCGTACCTAAATCCACTCATCATGCTGCTAACTAGCCTTATTACATTGATTTCATAGCTGAGTGATATTCCATTGTGCCAAGTACCACCATTTCTTTATCCATTTTTCTCTTTCCTGGGATATTGAAGGTGTACCAAAGCGGAGGTTCTTGGAAACAGAGCAGCCGTAAACTTTAGGGTGCCTGTGTCTTGTTGATATTTAGTTTTCCCAATTTATACGCCCATGAGTGGAAGTGCCCTATGCTCTCAACGCTGTGTTTATTACTTGTTTCAGGACACACCGTACTCTTCTCCAGAGTGCCTGTTGGCAATTTACATCCCGCCCATCAGCGTAGCAAGGCTCCCATGTCTCCATGGCCTGTCCTGCTTTTCTGGTTTTTACACTTTGTTCAGCATGGCCCTTTTGACCGAGGGCAAGCGAGACTTCTTTGTAGCGCTGATTTGCCCTTCCGGCTTGCTTGGTTGGCCAAAAAGGGCGTATGAGTTTTTTCCTGAATATATTCAGGAAAAAACGCATACGCCATTTTGGCCAAGGGCATCATTGTCAACTTTTTGCCACTTTTCATGTGCTTTAAAGGCGAGTCGAATCTACCTCCTGAAATCTGTTTCCTGCAAATCTGCCTTGCTTTCAAATCCTCTTCATTGCCTTCCCTCAATATATTTGTGGACGAGAGTTCTCATTTATAACTCTGCACGTTTGTGAATTGCAGTGCCCCTGAGCTCCATTTGTCTCCTCGCTTTTTTGGGAGCTGGCCGCAAAAGCACAGGATTGCTTCAGGCCCTATTTTGGTTCTGGGGGGCAGGCTGAGCCTGTGGTTCATTCTTCTTCCTGATGGGAAAATGGAGTGACCTGTGCCTGTCCCAACACCTAGGGCTAGTCTCTCTTTGGTTCCCCATCTTCCCGTTCATCCTCAGGACAAATTGCAAACAGGAGGACGAAACAGGAGGTTAAAGGTGCTGATTCTCCAAGTACGGAGATGGTTAGTCAAGCGGCTGGAATGGCGAACCCGAGCACAAGGAGAGGAGAAATGAGGTGCGTTTTAGAAACCTTTCCCGATCTCATGGCATACCATCTTCTGGGTTTCCCATGCATGTTTTGATGTAGGAAGATGCCCTTGTACCTGGAGATTTGAGACCCATGGGGTGTGTTCCCCGCAGTGTTACTTTAAAGTATCTGCGTTTGCTCACCCAACCTCACCAATCCTCTCAGCCCCAAGAGTGTCCAGCCTTATGTCTCATCCAGCTGTGGGTCTAGATATGGTCAATCCAGTTTGCATCATAGACACTGAACGGATTTTGTAAGAATTTCTCTCTCTTTCACTGTCTTTGTTTTGTGGGTTTTTTAAAGTAATTTATGTTTAGAATTGGGCTTGGCTGCTTTTCCCTGCTGTGTTGATGCCGCTTTACACCCTCTTGATTCACTTGCAGAGAGATATCGATACATAGGTTTTCAGATTCTTACTAGTCAGATATATTCTTGTGTGGTGACTAGGGTGTGTTGAGTCCAGTTCACTGAGCAGGGAGTAGGCCTTGTCTATTACATATTTGGCTTATGGAG
This sequence comes from Eubalaena glacialis, assembly GCF_028564815.1. Lineage (NCBI taxonomy): Eukaryota > Metazoa > Chordata > Mammalia > Artiodactyla > Balaenidae > Eubalaena > Eubalaena glacialis. The sequence continues at coordinate 64,968 of NW_026871174.1, read as the reverse complement.
CGGTCTCTGAGCTAATTTCAAACCCTTGTTTTATGCATCACCCCACCTCACCTTTCCCGTTAAGCAGCCATAGTGTGTCTTCTAAAGGTGTGCCTCTGTTCTGTTTTGTAATTCAGTTCAAGTGTAGCGATTTTGACATTCCCTCTATAAGCGATATCTTAGGATAAGTGTCTTTTTCTGTGTGACTTATTTCACTTAGAATCATCGTACCTAAATCCACTCATCATGCTGCTAACTAGCCTTATTACATTGATTTCATAGCTGAGTGATATTCCATTGTGCCAAGTACCACCATTTCTTTATCCATTTTTCTCTTTCCTGGGATATTGAAGGTGTACCGAAGCGGAGGTTCTTGGAAACAGAGCAGCCGTAAACTTTAGGGTGCCTGTGTCTTGTTGATTTTTAGTTTTCCCAATTTATACGCCCATGAGTGGAAGTGCCCTATGCTCTCTACGCTGTGTTTATTACTGGTTTCAGGACACACCGTACTCTTCTCCAGAGTGCCTGTTGGCAATTTACATCCCGCCCATCAGCGTAGCAAGGCTCCCATGTCTCCATGGCCTGTCCTGCTTTTCTGGTTTTTACACTTTGTTCAGCATGGCCCTTTTGACCGAGGGCAAGCGAGACTTCTTTGTAGCGCTGATTTGCCCTTCTGGCTTGCTTGGTTGGCCAAAAAGGACGTATGAGTTTTTTCCTGAATATATTCAGGAAAAAACGCATACGCCCTTTTTGGCCAAGGGCATCATTGTCAACTTTTTGCCACTTTTCATGTGCTTTAAAGGCGAGTCGAATCTACCTCCTGAAATCTGTTTCCTGCAAATCTGCCTTGTTTTCAAATCCTCTTCATTGCCTTCCCTCAATATATTTGTGGACGAGAGTTCTCATTTATAACTCTGCACGTTTGTGAATTGCAGTGCCCCTGAGCTCCATTTGTCTCCTCGCTTTTTTGGGAGCTGGCCGCAAAAGCACAGGATTGCTTCAGGCCCTATTTTGGTTCTGGGGGGCAGGCTGAGCCTGTGGTTCATTCTTCTTCCTGATGGGAAAATGGAGTGACCTGTGCCTGTCCCAACACCTAGGGCTAGTCTCTCGTTGGTTCCCCATCTTCCCGTTCATCCTCAGGACAAATTGCAAACAGGAGGACGAAACAGGAGGTTAAAGGTGCTGATTCTCCAAGTAGGGAGATGGTTAGTCAAGCGGCTGGAATGGCGAACCCGAGCACAAGGAGAGGAGAAGTGAGGTGTGTTTTAGAAACCTTTCCCGATCGCATGGCATACCATCTTCTGGGTTTCCCATGCATGTTTTGATATAGGAAGATGCCCTTGTACCTGGAGATTTGAGACCCATGGGGTGTGTTCCCCGCAGTGTTACTTAAAATATCTGCGTTTGCTCACCCAACCTCACCAATCCTCTCAGCCCCAAGAGTGTCCAGCCTTATGTCTCATCCAGCTGTGGGTCTAGATATGGTCAATCCAATTTGCATCATAGACACTGAACGGATTTTGTAAGAATTTCTCTCTCTTTCACTGTCTTTGTTTTGTGGGTTTTTTAATGTAATTTATGTTTAGAATTGGGCTTGACTGCTTTTCCCTGCTGTGTTGATGCCACTTTACACCCTCTTGATTCACTTGCAGAGAGATATCGATACATAGGTTTTCAGATTCTTACTAGTCAGATATATTCTTGTGTGGTGACTAGGGTGTGTTGAGTCCAGTTCACTGAGCAGGGAGTAGGCCTTGTCTATTACATATTTGGCTTATGGAGCGGTCTCTGAGCTAATTTCAAACCCTTGTTTTATGCATCACCCCACCTCACCTTTCCCGTTAAGCAGCCATAGTGTGTCTTCTAAAGGTGTGACTCTGTTCTGTTTTGTAATTCAGTTCAAGTGTAGCGATTTTGACATTCCCTCTATAAGCGATATCTTAGGATAATTGCCTTTTTCTGTGTGACTTATTTCACTTAAAATCATCGTACATAAATCCACTCATCATGCTGTTAACTAGCCTTATGACATTGATTTCATGGCTGAGTGATATTCCATTGTGCCAAGTACCACCATTTCTTTATCCATTTTTCTCTTTCCTGGGATATTGAAGGTGTACCGAAGCGGAGGTTCTTGGCAACAGAGCAGCCGTAAACTTTAGGGTGCCTGTGTCTTGTTGATTTTTAGCTTTCCCAATTTATACGCCCATGAGTGGAAGTGCCCTATGCTCTCTACGCTGTGTTTATTACTTGTTTCAGGACACACCGTACTCTTCTCCAGAGTGCCTGTTGGCAATTTACATCCCGCCCATCAGCGTAGCAAGGCTCCCATGTCTCCATGGCCTGTCCTGCTTTTCTGGTTTTTACACATTTTTCAGCATGGCCCTTTTGACCGAGGGCAAGCGAGACTTCTTTGTAGCGCTGATTTGCCCTTCCGGCTTGCTTGGTTGGCCAAAAAGGGCGTATGCGTTTTTTCCTGAATATATTCAGGAAAAAACGCATACGCCCTTTTTGGCCAAGGGCATCATTGTCAACGTTTTGCCGCTTTTCATGTGCTTTAAAGGCGAGTCGAATCTACCTCCTGAAATCTGTTTCCTGCAAATCTGCCTTGCTTTCAAATCCTCTTCGTTGCCTTCCCTCAATATATTTGTGGACGAGAGTTCTCATTTATAAATCTGCACGTTTGTGAATTGCAGTGCCCCTGAGCTCCATTTGTCTTCTCGCTTTTTGGGAGCTGGCCGCAAAATCACAGGATTGCTTCAGGCCCTATTTTGGTTCTGGGGGGCAGGCTGAGCCTGTGGTTCATTCTTCTTCCTGATGGGAAAATGGAGTGACCTGTGCCTGTCCCAACACCTAGGGCTAGTCTCTCGTTGGTTCCCCATCTTCCCGTTCATCCTCAGGACAAATTGCAAACAGGAGGACGAAACAGGAGGTTAAAGGTGCTGATTCTCCAAGTACGGAGATGGTTAGTCAAGCAGCTGGAATGGCGAACCCGAGCACAAGGAGAGGAGAAATGAGGTGCGTTTTAGAAACCTTTCCCGATCTCATGGCATACCATCTTCTGGGTTTCCCATGCATGTTTTGATGTAGGAAGATGCCCTTGTACCTGGAGATTTGAGACCCATGGGGTGTGTTCCCCGCTGTGTTACTTTAAAGTATCTGCGTTTGCTCACCCAACCTCACCAATCCTCTCAGCCCCAAGAGTGTCCAGCCTTATGTCTCATCCAGCTGTGGGTCTAGATATGGTCAATCCAGTTTGCATCATAGACACTGAACGGATTTTGTAAGAATTTCTCTCTCTTTCACTGTCTTTGTTTTGTGGGTTTTTTAAAGTAATTTATGTTTAGAATTGGGCTTGGCTGCTTTTCCCTGCTGTGTTGATGCCGCTTTACACCCTCTTTATTCACTTGCAGAGAGATATCGATACATAGGTTTTCAGATTCTTACTAGTCAGATATATTCTTGTGTGGTGACTAGGGTGTGTTGAGTCCAGTTCACTGAGCAGGGAGTAGGCCTTGTCTATTACATATTTGGCTTATGGAGCGGTCTCTGAGCTAATTTCAAACCCTTGTTTTATGCATCACCCCACCTCACCTTTCCCGTTAAGCAGCCATAGTGTGTCTTCTAAAGGTGTGCCTCTGTTCTGTTTTGTAATTCAGTTCAAGTGTAGCGATTTTGACATTCCCTCTATAAGCGATATCTTAGGATAAGTGTCTTTTTCTGTGTGACTTATTTCACTTAGAATCATCGTACCTAAATCCACTCATCATGCTGCTAACTAGCCTTATTACATTGATTTCATAGCTGAGTGATATTCCATTGTGCCAAGTACCACCATTTCTTTATCCATTTTTCTCTTTCCTGGGATATTGAAGGTGTACCGAAGCGGAGGTTCTTGGAAACAGAGCAGCCGTAAACTTTAGGGTGCCTGTGTCTTGTTGATATTTAGTTTTCCCAATTTATACGCCCATGAGTGGAAGTGCCCTATGCTCTCTACGCTGTGTTTATTACTGGTTTCAGGACACACCGTACTCTTCTCCAGAGTGCCTGTTGGCAATTTACATCCCGCCCATCAGCGTAGCAAGGCTCCCATGTCTCCATGGCCTGTCCTGATTTTCTGGTTTTTACACTTTGTTCAGCATGGCCCTTTTGACCGAGGGCAAGCGAGACTTCTTTGTAGCACTGATTTGCCCTTCCGGCTTGCTTGGTTGGCCAAAAAGGGCGTATGAGTTTTTTCCTGAATATATTCAGGAAAAAACGCATACGCCCTTTTTGGCCAAGGGCATCATTGTCAACTTTTTGCCACTTTTCATGTGCTTTAAAGGCGAGTCGAATCTACCTCCTGAAATCTGTTTCCTGCAAATCTGCCTTGTTTTCAAATCCTCTTCATTGCCTTCCCTCAATATATTTGTGGACGAGAGTTCTCATTTATAACTCTGCACGTTTGTGAATTGTAGTGCCCCTGAGCTCCATTTGTCTCCTCGCTTTTTTGGGAGCTGGCCGCAAAAGCACAGGATTGCTTCAGGCCCTATTTTGGTTCTGGGGGGCAGGCTGAGCCTGTGGTTCATTCTTCTTCCTGATGGGAAAATGGAGTGACCTGTGCCTGTCCCAACACCTAGGGCTAGTCTCTCGTTGGTTCCCCATCTTCCCGTTCATCCTCAGGACAAATTGCAAACAGGAGGACGAAACAGGAGGTTAAAGGTGCTGATTCTCCAAGTAGGGAGATGGTTAGTCAAGCGGCTGGAATGGCGAACCCGAGCACAAGGAGAGGAGAAGTGAGGTGTGTTTTAGAAACCTTTCCCGATCGCATGGCATACCATCTTCTGGGTTTCCCATGCATGTTTTGATGTAGGAAGTTGCCCTTGTACCTGGAGATTTGAGACCCATGGGGTGTGTTCCCCGCAGTGTTACTTAAAATATCTGCGTTTGCTCACCCAACCTCACCAATCCTCTCAGCCCCAAGAGTGTCCAGCCTTATGTCTCATCCAGCTGTGGGTCTAGATATGGTCAATCCAGTTTGCATCATAGACACTGAACGGATTTTGTAAGAATTTCTCTCTCTTTCACTGTCTTTGTTTTGTGGGTTTTTTAAAGTAATTTATGTTTAGAATCGGGCTTGGCTGCTTTTCCCTACTGTGTTGATGCCGCTTTACACCCTCTTGATTCACTTGCAGAGAGATATCGATACATAGGTTTTCAGATTCTTACTAATCAGATATATTCTTGTGTGGTGACTAGGGTGTGTTGAGTCCAGTTCACTGAGCAGGGAGTAGGCCTTGTCTATTACATATTTGGCTTATGGAGCGGTCTCTGAGCTAATTTCAAACCCTTGTTTTATGCATCACCCCACCTCACCTTTCCCGTTAAGCAGCCATAGTGTGTCTTCTAAAGGTGTGCCTCTGTTCTGTTTTGTAATTCAGTTCAAGTGTAGCGATTTTGACATTCCCTCTATAAGCGATATCTTAGGATAAGTGTCTTTTTCTGTGTGACTTATTTCACTTAGAATCATCGTACCTAAATCCACTCATCATGCTGCTAACTAGCCTTATGACATTGATTTCATGGCTGAGTGATATTCCATTGTGCCAAGTACCACCATTTCTTTATCCATTTTTCTCTTTCCTGGGATATTGAAGGTGTACCGAAGCGGAGGTTCTTGGCAACAGAGCAGCCGTAAACTTTAGGGTGCCTGTGTCTTGTTGATTTTTAGCTTTCCCAATTTATACGCCCATGAGTGGAAGTGCCCTATGCTCTCTACGCTGTGTTTATTACTTGTTTCAGGACACACCGTACTCTTCTCCAGAGTGTCTGTTGGCAATTTATATCCCGCCCATTAGCGTAGCAAGGCTCCCATGTCTCCGTGGCCTGTCCTGCTTTTCTGGTTTTTACAGTTTGTTCAGCATGGCCCTTTTGACCAAGGGCAAGCGAGACTTCTTTGTAGCGCTGATTTGCCCTTCCGGCTTGCTTGGTTGGCCAAAAAGGGCGTATGCGTTTTTTCCTGAATATATTCAGGAAAAAACGCATACGCCCTTTTTGGCCAAGGGCATCATTGTCAACATTTTGCCGCTTTTCATGTGCTTTAAAGGCGAGTCGAATCTACCTCCTGAAATCTGTTTCCTGCAAATCTGCCTTGCTTTCAAATCCTCTTCGTTGCCTTCCCTCAATATATTTGTGGACGAGAGTTCTCATTTATAACTCTGCACGTTTGTGAATTGCAGTGCCCCTGAGCTCCATTTGTCTCCTCGCTTTTTTGGGAGCTGGCCGCAAAAGCGCAGGATTGCTTCAGGCCCTATTTTGGTTCTGGGGGGCAGGCTGAGCCTGTGGTTCATTCTTCTTCCTGATGGGAAAATGGAGTGACCTATGCCTGTCCCAACACCTAGGGCTCGTCTCTCGTTGGTTCCGCGTCTTCCCGTTCATCCTCAGGACAAATTGCAACCTGTACAATCAGGAGGTTAAAGGTGCTGATTCTCCAAGTACGGAGATGGTTAGTCAAGCGGCTGGAATGGCGAACCCGAGCACAAGGAGAGGAGAAATGAGGTGCGTTTTAGAAACCTTTCCCGATCTCATGGCATACCATCTTCTGGGTTTCCCATGCATGTTTTGATGTAGGAAGATGCCCTTGTACCTGGAGATTTGAGACCCATGGGGTGTGTTCCCCGCAGTGTTACTTTAAAGTATCTGCGTTTGCTCACCCAACCTCACCAATCCTCTCAGCCCCAAGAGTGTCCAGCCTTATGTCTCATCCCGCTGTGGGTCTAGATATGGTCAATCCAGTTTGCATCATAGACACTGAACGGATTTTGTAAGAATTTCTCTCTCTTTCACTGTCTTTGTTTTGTGGGTTTTTTAAAGTAATTTATGTTTAGAATCGGGCTTGGCTGCTTTTCCCTGCTGTGTTGATGCCGCTTTACACCCTCTTGATTCACTTGCAGAGAGATATCGATACATAGGTTTTCAGATTCTTACTAGTCAGATATATTCTTGTGTGGTGACTAGGGTGTGTTGAGTCCAGTTCACTGAGCAGGGAGTAGGCCTTGTCTATTACATATTTGGCTTATGGAGCGGTCTTTGAGCTAATTTCAAACCCATGTTTTATGCATCACCCCACCTCACCTTTCCCGTTAAGCAGCCATAGTGTGTCTTCTAAAGGTGTGCCTCTGTTCTGTTTTGTAATTCAGTTCAAGTGTAGCGATTTTGACATTCCCTCTATAAGCGATATCTTAGGATAAGTGTCTTTTTCTGTGTGACTTATTTCACTTAGAATCATCGGACCTAAATCCACTCATCATGCTGCTAACTGGCCTTATGACATTGATTTCATGGCTGAGTGATATTCCATTGTGCCAAGTACCACCATTTCTTTATCCATTTTTCTCTTTCCTGGGATATTGAAGGTGTACCGAAGTGGAGGTTCTTGGAAACAGAGCAGCCGTAAACTGTAGGGTGCCTGTGTCTTGTTGATTTTTAGTTTTCCCAATTTATACGCCCATGAGTGGAAGTGCCCTATGCTCTCAACGCTGTGTTTATTACTTGTTTCAGGACACACCGTACTCTTCTCCAGAGTGCCTGTTGGCAATTTATATCCCGCCCATCAGCGTAGCAAGGCTCCCATGTCTCCATGGCCTGTCCTGCTTTTCTGGTTTTTACACTTTCTTCAGCATGGCCCTTTTGACCGAGGGCAAGCGAGACTTCTTTGTAGCGCTGATTTTCCCTTCTGGCTTGCTTGGTTGGCCAAAAAGGGCGTATGCGTTTTTTCCTGAATATATTCAGGAAAAAACGCATACGCCCTTTTTGGCCAAGGGCATCATTGTCAACATTTTGCCGCTTTACATGTGCTTTAAAGGCGAGTCAAATCTACCTCCTGAAATCTGTTTCCTGCAAATCTGCCTTGCTTTCAAATCCTCTTCGTTACCTTCCCTCAATATATTTGTGGACGAGAGTTCTCATTTATAACTCTGCACGTTTGTGAATTGCAGTGCCCCTGAGATCCATTTGTCTCCGCGCTTTTTTGGGAGCTGGCCGCAAAAGCGCAGGATTATTTCAGGCCCTATTTTGGTTCTGGGGGGCAGGCTGAGCCTGTGGTTCATTCTTCTTCCTGATGGGAAAATGGAGTGACCTATGCCTGTCCCAACACCTAGGGCTCGTCTCTCGTTGGTTCCGCGTCTTCCCGTTCATCCTGAGGACAAATTGCAACCTGTACAATCAGTAGGTTAAAGGTGCTGATTCTCCAAATAGGCAGATTGTTAGTCAAGCGGCTGGAATGGCGAACCCGAGCACAAGGAGGGGAGAAATGAGGTGCGTTTTAGAAACCTTTCCCGATCTCACGGCATACCATCTTCTGGGTTTCCCATGCATGTTTTGATGTAGGAAGATGCCCTTGTACCTGGAGATTTGAGACCCATGGGTGGGTACCCCGCGGTATTACTTTAAAGTATCTGCATTTGCTCACCCAACCTCACCAATCCTCTCAGCCCCAAGAGTGTCCAGCCTTATGTCTCATCCAGCTGTGGGTCTAGATATGGTCAATCCAGGTTGCATCAGAGACCCTGAACGGATTTTGTAAGAATTTCTCTCTCTTTCACTGTCTTTGCTTTGTGGCTTTTTTAAAGTAATGTATGTTTAGAATGGGGTTTGGCTGCTTTTCCCTGCTTTGTTTATGCCGCTTTACACCCTCTTGATTCACTTGCAGAGAGATATCAATACACAGGTTTTCAGATTCATACTAGTCAGATATATTCTTGTGCGGTGACTAGGGGGTGTTGAGTCCAGTTCACTGAGCAGGGAGTAGGCCTTGTCTATTACATATTTGGCTTATGGAGCGGTGTCTGAGCTAATTTCACACCCTTGTTTTATGCATCACCCCACCTAACCTTTCCGGTTAAGCAGCCATAGTGTGTCTTCTAAAGGTGTGCCTCTGTTCTGTTTTGTAATTCAGTTCAAGTGTAGCGATTTTGACATTCCCTCTATAAGCGATATCTTAGGATAAGTGCCTTTTTCTGTGTGACTTATTTCACTTAGAATAATCGTACCTAAATCCACTCATCATGCCGCTAACTAGCCTTATGACATTGATTTCATGGCTGAGTGATATTCCATTGTGCCAAGTACCACCATTTCTTTATCCATTTTTCTCTTTCCTGGGATATTGAAGGTGTACCGAAGCGGAAGTTCTTGGCAACAGAGCAGCCGTAAAGTTTGGGGTGCCTGTGTCTTGTTGATTTTTAGTTTTCCCAATTTATACGCCCATGAGTGGAAGTGCCCTATGCTCTCAACGCTGTGTTTATTACTTGTTCCAGGACACACCGTACTCTTCTCCAGAGTGCCTGTTGGCAATTTATATCCTGCCCATCAGGGTAGCAAGGCTCCCATGTCTCCATGGCCTGTCCTGCTTTTCTGGTTTTTACAGTTTGTACAGCATGGCCCTTTTGACCGAGGGCAAGCGAGACTTCTTTGTAGCGCTGATTTGCCCTTCCAGCTTGCTTGGTTGGCCAAAAAGGGCGTATGCGTTTTTTCCTGAATATATTCAGGAAAAAACGCATACGCCCTTTTTGGCCAAGGGCATCATTGTCAACGTTTTGCCGCTTTTCATGTGCTTTAAAGGCGAGTCGAATCTACCTCCTGAAATCTGTTTCCTGCAAATCTGCGTTGCTTTCAAATCCTCTTCGTTGCCTTCCCTCAATATATTTGTGGACGAGAGTTCTCATTTATAACTCTGCACTTTTGTGAATTGCAGTGTCCCTGAGCTCCATTTGTCTCCTCCCTTTTTTGGGAGCTGGCCGCAAATGCGCAGGATTGCTTCAGGCCCTATTTTGGTTCTGGGGGGCAGGCTGAGACTGTGATTCATTCCTCTTCCTGATGGGAAAATGGAGTGACCTATGCCTGTCCCAACACCTAGGGCTCGTCTCTCGTTGGTTCCGCGTCTTCCCGTTCATCCTCAGGACAAATTGCAACCTGTACAATCAGGAGGTTAAAGGTGCTGATTCTCCAAGTAGGCAGATGGTTAGTCAAGCGGCTGGAATGGCGAACCCGAGCACAAGGAGAGGAGAAATGAGGTGCGTTTTAGAAACCTTTCCCGATCTCATGGCATACCATCTTCTGGGTTTCCCATGCATGTTTTGATGTAGGAAGATGCCCTTGTACCTGGAGATTTGAGACCCATGGGGTGTGTTCCCCGCAGTGTTACTTTAAAGTATCTGCGTTTGCTCACCCAACCTCACCAATACTCTCAGCCCCAAGAGTGTCCAGCCTTATGTCTCATCCAGTTGTGGGTCTAGATATGGTCAATCCAGGTTGCATCATAGACCCTGAACGGATTTTCTAAGAATTTCTCTCTCTTTCACTGTGTTTGCTTTGTGGGTTTTTTGAAGTAATGTATGTTTAGAATGGGGTTTGGCTGCTTTTCCCTGCTGTGTTTATGCCGCTTTACACCCTCTTGATTCACTTGCAGAGAGATATCAATACATAGGTTTTCAGATTCTTACGAGTCAGATATATTCTTGTGCGGTGACTACGGGGTGTTGAGTCCAGTTCACTGAGCAGGGAGTAGGCCTTGTCTATTACATATTTGGCTTATGGAGCGGTCTCTGAGCTAATTTCAAACCCTTGTTTTATGCATCACCCCGCCTCACCTTTCCCGTTCAGCAGCCATAGTGTGTCTCCCAAAGGTGTGACTCTGTTCTGTTTTGTAATTCAGTTCAAGTGTAGCGATTTTGACATTCCCTCTATAAGCGATATATTAGGATAAGTGTCTTTTTCTGTGTGACTTATTTCACTTAGAATCATCGGACCTCAATCCACTCATCATGCTGCTAACTAGCCTTATGACATTGATTTCATGGCTGAGTGAAATTCCATTGTGTCAAGTTCCACCATTTCTTTATCCATTTTTCACTTTCCTGGGATATTGAAGGTGTGCCGAAGTGGAGGTTCTTGGAAACAGAGCAGCCGTAAAGTTTGGGGTGCCTGTGTCTTGTTGATTTTTAGTTTTCCCGATTTATACGTCCATGAGTGGAAGTGCCCTATGCTCTCTAAGCTGTGTTTATTACTTGTTTCAGGACACACCGTACACTTCTCCAGAGTGCCTGTTGGCAATTTACATCCCGTCCATCATCGTAGCAAGGCTCCCATGTCTCCATGGCCTGTCCTGCTTTTCTGGTTTTTACTGTTTGTTCAGCATGGCCCTTTTGACCGAGGGCAAGCGAGACTTCTTTGTAGCGCTGATTTGCCCTTCCGGCTTGCTTGGTTGGCCAAAAAGGGCGTATGCGTTTTTTCCTGAATATATTCAGGAAAAAACGCATACGCCCTTTTTGGCCAAGGGCATCATTGTCAACGTTTTGCCGCTTTTCATGTGCTTTAAAGGCGAGTCGAATCTACCTCCTGAAATCTGTTTCCTGCAAATCTGCCTTGCTTTCAAATCCTCTTCGTTGCCTTCCCTCAATATATTTGTGGACGAGAGTTCTCATTTATAACTCTGCACGTTTGTGAATTGCAGTGCCCCTGCGCTCCATTTGTCTCCTCGCTTTTTTGGGAGCTGGCCGCAAAAGCGCAGTATTGCTTCAGGCCCTATTTTGGTTCTGGGGGGCAGGCTGAGCCTGTGGTTCATTCTTCTTCCTGATGGGAAAATGGAGTGACCTGTGGCTGTCCCAACACCTAGGGTTAGTCTCTCGTTGGTTCCCCGTCTTCCCGTTCATCCTCAGGACAAATTGCAACCTGTACAAAACAGGAGGTTAAAGGTGCTGATTCTCCAAGTAGGGAGATGGTTAGTCAAGCGGCTGGAATGGCAAACCCGAGCACAAGGAGAGGAGAAATGAGGTGCGTTTTAGAAACCTTTCCCAATTTCACGGCATACCATCTTCTGGGTTTCCCATGCATGTTTTGATGTAGGAAGATGCCCTTGTACCTGGAGATTTGAGACCCATGGGGTTGTACCCCGCGGTGTTACTGTAGAATATCTGTGTTTGCTCAACCAACCTCACCAAACCTCTCAGCCCCAAGAGTGTTCAGCCTTATGTCTCATCCAGCTGTGGGTCTAGATATGGTCAATCCAGGTTGCATCAGAGACCCTGAACGGATTTTGTAAGAATTTCTCTCTCTTTCACTGTCTTTGTTTTGTGGGTTTTTAAAGTAATTTATGTTTAGAATGGGGCTTGGCTGCTTTTCCCTGCTGTGTTTATGCCGCTTTACACCCTGTTGATTCACTTGCAGAGAGATATCGATACATTGGTTTTCAGATTCTTATGAGTCAGATATATTCTTGTGCGGTGACTAGGGTGTGTTGAGTCCAGTTCACTGAGCAGGGAGTAGGCCTTGTCTATTACATATTTGGCTTATGGAGCGGTCTCTGAGCTAATTTCAAACCCTTGTTTTATGCATCACCCCACCTCACCTTTCCTGTTCAGCAGCCATAGTGTGTCTCCCAAAGGTGTGACTCTGTTCTGTTTTGTAATTCAGTTCAAGTGTAGCGATTTTCACATTCCCTCTATAAGCGATATCTTAGGATAAGTGTCTTTTTCTGTGTGACTTATTTCACTTAGAATCATCGTCGCTAAATCCACTCATTATGCTGCTAACTAGCCTTATGACATTGATTTCATGGCTGAGTGATATTCCATTGTGCCAAGTCCCACCATTTCTTTATCCATTTTTCTCTTTCCTGGGATATTGAAGGTGTACCGAAGTGGAGGTTCTTGGAAACAGAGCAGCCGCAAAGTTTGGGGTGCCTGTGTCTTGTTGATTTTTAGTTTTCCCGATTTATACGCCCATGAGTGTAAATGCACTATGCTCTCTAAGCTGTGTTTATTACTTGTCTCAGGACACACCGTACACTTCTCCAGAGTGCGTATTGGCAATTTACATCCCGACCATCAGCGTAGCAAGGCTCCCATGTCTCCATGGCCTGTCCTCCTTTTCTGGTTTTTACACATTGTTCAGCATGGCCCTTTTGACCGAGGGCAAGCGAGACTTCTTTGTAGCGCTGATTTGCCCTTCAGGCTTACTTGGTTGGCCAAAATGGGCGTATGCGTTTTTTCCTGAATATATTCAGGAAAAAACGCATACGCCCTTTTTGGCCAAGGGCATCATTGTCAAAGTTTTGCCGCTTTTCATGTGCTTTAAAGGCGAGTCGAATCTACCTCCTGAAATCTGTTTCCTGCAAATCTGCCTTGCTTTCAAATCCTCTTCGTTGCCTTCCCTCAATATATTTGTGGACGAGAGTTCTCATTTATAACTCTGCACGTTTGTGAATTGCAGTGCCCCTGAGTTCCATTTGTCTACTCGCTTTTTTGGGAGCTGGCCGCAAAAGCGCAGGATTGCTTCAGGCCCTATTTTCGTTCTGGGGGGCAGGCTGAGCCTGTGGTTCATTCTTCTTCCTGATGGGAAAATGGAGTGACCTGTGGCTGTCCCAACACCTAGGGCTAGTCTCTCGTTGGTTCCCCTTCTTCCCGTTCATCCTCAGGACAAATTGCAACCTGGACGAAACAGGAGGTTAAAGGTGCTGATTCTGCAAGTAGGGAGATGGTTAGTCAAGCGGCTGGAATGGCGAACCCGAGCACAAGGAGAGGAGAAATGAGGTGCGTTTTAGAAACCTTTCCCGATCTCACGGCATAACATCCTCTGGGTTTCCCATGCATGTTTTGATGTAGGAAGATGCCCTTGTACCTGGAGATTTGAGACCCATGGGGTGGGTACCCCGCGGTGTTACTTTAAAGTATCTGCGTTTGCTCACCCAACCTCACCAATCCTCTCAGCCCCAAGAGTGTCCAGCCTTATGTCTCATCCAGCTGTGGGTCTAGCTATGGTCAATCCAGGTTGCATCAGAGACACTGAACGGATTTTGTAAGAATTTCTCTCTCTTTCACTGTCTTTGTTTTGTGGGTTTTTAAAAGTAATTTATGTTTAGAATGGGGCTTGGCTGCTTTTCCCTGCTGTGTTTATGCCGCTTTACACCCTCTTGATTCACTTGCAGAGAGATATCGATACATAGGTTTTCAGATTCTTACGAGTCAGATATATTCTTGTGCGGTGACTAGGGGGTGTTGAGTCCAGTTCACTGAGCAGGGAGTAGGCCTTGTCTATTACATATTTGGCTTATGGAGCGGTCTCTGAGCTAATTTCAAACCCTTGTTTTATGCATCACCCCACCTCACCTTTCCCGTTCAGCAGCCATAGTGTATCTCCCAAAGGTGTGACTCTGTTCTGTTTTGTAATTCAGTTCAAGTGTAGCGATTTTCACATTCCCTCTATAAGCGATATCTTAGGATAAGTGTCTTTTTCTGTGTGACTTATTTCACTTAGAATCATCGGACCTAAATCCACTCATCATGCTGCTAACTAGCCTTATGACATGGCTGAGTGATATTCCATTGTGCCAAGTCCCACCATTTCTTTATCCATTTTTCTCTTTCCTGGGATATTGAAGGTGTACCGAAGCGGAGGTTCTTGGAAACAGAGCAGCCGTAAAGTTTGGGGTGCCTGTGTCTTGTTGATTTTTAGTTTTCCCGATTTATACGCCCATGAGTGGAAATGCCCTATGCTCTCTAAGCTGTGTTTATTACTTGTTTCAGGACACACCGTACACTTCTCCAGAGTGCCTGTTGGCAATTTACATCCCGCCCATCAGCGTAGCAAGGCTCCCATGTCTCCATGGCCTGTCCTGCTTTTCTGGTTTTTACACATTGTTCAGCATGGCCCTTTTGACCGAGGGCAAGCGAGACTTCTTTGTAGCGCTGATTTGCCCTTTCGGCTTGCTTGGTTGGCCAAAATGGGCGTATGCGTTTTTTCCTGAATATATTCAGGAAAAAAACGCATACGCCCTTTTAGCCCAAGGGCATCATTGTCAACGTTTTGCCGCTTTTCATGTGCTTTAAAGGCAAGTCGAATCTACCTCCTGAAATCTGTTTCCTGCAAATCTGCCTTGCTTTCAAATCCTCTTCGTTGCCTTCCCTCAATATATTTGTGGACGAGAGTTCTCATTTATAACTCTGCACGTTTGTGAATTGCAGTGCCCCTGAGCTCCATTTGTCTCCTCGCTTTTTTAGGAGCTGGCCGCAAAAGCGCAGGATTGCTTCAGGCCCTATTTTGGTTCTGGGGGGCAGGCTGAGCCTGTGGTTCATTCTTCTTCCTGATGGGAAAATGGAGTGACCTGTGCCTGTCCCAACACCTAGGGCTAGTCTCTCGTTGGTTGCCCGTCTTCCCTTTCATCCTCAGGACAAATTGCAACCTGGACGAAACAGGAGGTTAAAGGTGCTGATTCTCCAAGTAGGGAGATGGTTAGTCAAGCGGCTGGAATGGCGAACCCGAGCACAAGGAGAGGAGAAATGAGGTGCGTTTTAGAAACCTTTCCCGATCTCACGGCATACCATCTTCTGGGTTTCCCATGCATGTTTTGATGTAGGAAGATGCCCTTGTACCTGGAGATTTGAGACCCATGGGGTGGGTACCCCGCAGTGTTACGTTAAAGTATCTGCGTTTGCTCACCCAACCTCACCAATCCTCTCAGTCCCAAGAGTGTCCAGCCTTATGTCTCATCCAGCTGTGGGTCTAGCTATGGTCAATCCAGGTTGCATCAGAGACCCTGAACGGATTTTGTAAGAATTTCTCTCTGTTTCACTGTCTTTGTTTTGTGGGTTTTTTAAAGTAATTTATGTTTAGAATGGGGCTTGGCTGCTTTTCTATGCTGTGTTTATGCCGCTTTACACCCTCTTGATTCACTTGCAGAGAGATATCGATATATAGGTTTTCAGATTGTTAAGAGTCAGATATATTCTTGTGCGGTGACTAGGGGGTGTTGAGTCCAGTTCACTGAGCAGGGAGTAGGCCTTGTCTATTACATATTTGGCTTATGGAGCGGTCTCTGAGCTAATTTCAAACCCTTGTTTTATGCATCACCCCACCTCACCTTTCCCGTTCAGCAGCCATAGTGTGTCTCCCAAAGGTGTGACTCTGTTCTGTTTTGTAATTCAGTTCAAGTGTAGCGATTTTGACGTTCCCTCTATAAGCGATATCTTAGGATAAGTGTCTTTTTCTGTGTGACTTATTTCACTTAGAATCATCGGACCTAAATCCACTCATCATGCTGCTAACTAGCCTTATGACATTGATTTCATGGCTGAGTGATATTCCATTGTGCCAAGTCCCACCATTTCTTTATCCATTTTTCTCTTTCCTGGGATATTGAAGGTGCACCGAAGTGGAGGTTCTTGGAAACAGAGCAGCCGTAAAGTTTGGGGTGCCTGTGTCTTGTTGATTTTTAGTTTTCCCGATTTATACGCCCATGAGTGGAAATGCCCTATGCTCTCTAAGCTGTGTTTATTACTTGTTTCAGGACACACCGTACACTTCTCCAGAGTGCCTGTTGGCAATTTACATCCCGCCCATCAGCGTAGCAAGGCTCCCATGTCTCCATGGCCTGTCCTGCTTTTCTGGTTTTTACACATTGTTCAGCATGGCCCTTTTGACCGAGGGCAAGCGAGACTTCTTTGTAGCGCTGATTTGCCCTTTCGGCTTGCTTGGTTGGCCAAAATGGGCGTATGCGTTTTTTCCTGAATATCTTCAGGAAAAAACGCATACGCCCTTTTAGCCCAAGGGCATCATTGTCAACGTTTTGCCGCTTTTCATGTGCTTTAAAGGCAAGTCGAATCTACCTCCTGAAATCTGTTTCCTGCAAATCTGCCTTGCTTTCAAATCCTCTTCGTTGCCTTCCCTCAATATATTTGTGGACGAGAGTTCTCATTTATAACTCTGCACGTTTGTGAATTGCAGTGCCCCTGAGCTCCATTTGTCTCCTCGCTTTTTTAGGAGCTGGCCGCAAAAGCGCAGGATTGCTTCAGGCCCTATTTTGGTTCTGGGTGGCAGGCTGAGCCTGTGGTTCATTCTTCTTCCTGATGGGAAAATGGAGTGACCTGTGCCTGTCCCAACACCTAGGGCTAGTCTCTCGTTGGTTGCCCGTCTTCCCTTTCATCCTCAGGACAAATTGCAACCTGGACGAAACAGGAGGTTAAAGGTGCTGATTCTCCAAGTAGGGAGATGGTTAGTCAAGCGGCTGGAATGGCGAACCCGAGCACAAGGAGAGGAGAAATGAGGTGCGTTTTAGAAACCTTTCCCGATCTCACGGCATACCATCTTCTGGGTTTCCCATGCATGTTTTGATGTAGGAAGATGCCCTTGTACCTGGAGATTTGAGACCCATGGGGTGGGTACCCCGCAGTGTTACTTTAAAGTATCTGCGTTTGCTCACCCAACCTCACCAATCCTCTCAGCCCCAAGAGTGTCCAGCCTTATGTCTCATCCAGCTGTGGGTCTAGCTATGGTCAATCCAGGTTGCATCAGAGACCCTGAACGGATTTTGTAAGAATTTCTCTCTGTTTCACTGTCTTTGTTTTGTGGGTTTTTTAAAGTAATTTATGTTTAGAATGGGGCTTGGCTGCTTTTCCATGCTGTGTTTATGCCGCTTTACACCCTCTTGATTCACTTGCAGAGAGATATCGATATATAGGTTTTCAGATTGTTAAGAGTCAGATATATTCTTGTGCGGTGACTAGGGGGTGTTGAGTCCAGTTCACTGAGCAGGGAGTAGGCCTTGTCTATTACATATTTGGCTTATGGAGCGGTCTCTGAGCTAATTTCAAACCCTTGTTTTATGCATCACCCCACCTCACCTTTCCCGTTCAGCAGCCATAGTGTGTCTCCCAAAGGTGTGACTCTGTTCTGTTTTGTAATTCAGTTCAAGTGTAGCGATTTTGACGTTCCCTCTATAAGCGATATCTTAGGATAAGTGTCTTTTTCTGTGTGACTTATTTCACTTAGAATCATCGGACCTAAATCCACTCATCATGCTGCTAACTAGCCTTATGACATTGATTTCATGGCTGAGTGATATTCCATTGTGCCAAGTCCCACCATTTCTTTATCCATTTTTCTCTTTCCTGGGATATTGAAGGTGCACCGAAGTGGAGGTTCTTGGAAACAGAGCAGCCGTAAAGTTTGGGGTGCCTGTGTCTTGTTGATTTTTAGTTTTCCCGATTTATACGCCCATGAGTGGAAATGCCCTATGCTCTCTAAGCTGTGTTTATTACTTGTTTCAGGACACACCGTACACTTCTCCAGAGTGCCTGTTGGCAATTTACATCCCGCCCATCAGCGTAGCAAGGCTCCCATGTCTCCATGGCCTGTCCTGCTTTTCTGGTTTTTACACATTGTTCAGCATGGCCCTTTTGACCGAGGGCAAGCGAGACTTCTTTGTAGCGCTGATTTGCCCTTCTGGCTTGCTTGGTTGTCCAAAATGGGCGTATGCGTTTTTTTCTGAATATATTCAGAAAAATACGCATACGCCCTTTTAGGCCAAGGGCATCATTGTCAACGTTTTGCCGCTTTTCATGTGCTTTAAAGGCGAGTCGAATCTACCTCCTGAAATCTGTTTCCTGCAAATCTGCCTTGCTCTCAAATCCTCTTCGTTTCCTTCCCTCAATATATTTGTGGACGAGAGTTCTCATTTATAACTCTGCACGTTTGTGAATTGCAGTGCCCCTGAGCTCCATTTGTCTACTCGCTTTTTTGGGAGCTGGCCGCAAAAGCGCAGGATTGCTTCAGGCCCTATTTTGGTTCTGGGGGGCAGGATGAGCTTGTGGTTCATTCTTCTTCCTGATGGGAAAATGGAGTGACCTGTGCCTGTCCCAACACCTAGGGCTAGTCTCTCGTTGGTTCCCCTTCTTCCCGTTCATCCTCAGGAAAAATTGCAACCTTTACGAAACAGGAGGTTAAAGGTGCTGATTCTGCAAGTAGGGAGATGGTTAGTCAAGCGGCTGGAATGGCGAACCCGAGCACAAGGAGAGCAGAAATGAGGTGCGTTTTAGAAACCTTTCCCGATCTCACGGCATACCATCTTCTGGGTTTCCCATGCATGTTTTGATGTAGGAAGATGCCCTTGTACCTGGAGATTTGAGACCCATGGGGTGGGTACCCCGCGGTGTTACTTTAAAGTATCTGCATTTGCTCACCCAACCTCACCAATCCTCTCAGCCCAAAGAGTGTCCAGCCTTATGTCTCATCCAGCTGTGGGTCTAGCTATGGTCAATCCAGGTTGCATCAGAGACCCTGAACGGATTTTGTAAGAATTTCTCTCTCTTTCACTGTCTTTGTTTTGTGGGATTTTTAAAGTAATTTATGTTTAGAATGGGGCTTGGCTGCTTTTCCCTGCTGTGTTTATGCCGCTTTACACCCTCTTGATTCACTTGCAGAGAGATATCGATACATGGGTTTTCAGATTCTTACGAGTCAGATATATTCTTGTGCGGTGACGAGGGGGTGTTGAGTCCAGTTCACTGAGCAGGGAGTAGGCCTTGTCTATTACATATTTGGCTTATGGAGCGGTCTTTGAGCTAATTACAAACCCTTGTTTTATGCATCACCCCACCTCACCTTTCCCCTTCAGCAGCCATAGTGTGTCTCCCAAAGGTGTGACTCTGTTCTGTTTGTAATTCAGTTCAAGTGTCGCGATTTTGACATTCCCTCTATAAGCGATATCTTAGGATAAGTGTCTTTTTCTGTGTGACTTATTTCACTTAGAATCATCGTCGCTAAATCCACTCATCATGCTGCTAACTAGCCTTATGACCTTGATTTCATGGCTGAGTGATATTCCATTGTGCCAAGTCCCACCATTTCTTTATCCATTTTTCTCTTTCCTGGGATATTGAAGGTGTACCGATGTGGAGGTTCTTGGAAACAGAGCAGCCGTAAAGTTTGGGGTGCCTGTGTCTTGTTGATTTTTAGTTTTCCCGATTTATACGCCCATGAGTGGAAATGCACTATGCTCTCTAAGCTGTGTTTATTACTTGTTTCAGGACACACCGTACACTTCTCCAGAGTGCCTGTTGGCAATTTACATCCCGCCCATCAGCGTAGCAAGGCTCCCATGTCTCCATGGCCTGTCCTGATTTTCTGGTTTTTACACATTGTTCAGCATGGCCCTTTTGACCGAGGGCAAGCGAGACTTCTTTGTAGCGCTGATTTGCCCTTTCGGCTTGCTTGGTTGGCCAAAATGGGCGTATGCGTTTTTTACTGAATATATTCAGGAAAAAACGCATACGCCCTTTTAGGCCAAGGGCATCATTGTCAACGTTTTGCCGCTTTTCATGTGCTTTAAAGGCAAGTCGAATCTACCTACAGAAATCTGTTTCCTGCAAATCTGCCTTGCTTTCAAATCCTCTTCGTTGCCTTCCCTCAATATATTTGTGGAGAGAGTTCTCATTTATAACTCTGCACGTTTGTGAATTGCAGTGCCCCTGAGCTCCATTTGTCTACTCGCTTTTTTGGGAGCTGGCCGCAAAAGCGCAGGATTGCTTCAGGCCCTATTTTGGTTCTGGGGGGCAGGCTGAGCCTGTGGTTCATTCTTCTTCCTGATGGGAAAATGGAGTGACCTGTGCCTGTCCCAACACCTAGGGCTAGTCTCTCGTTGGTTCCCCGTCTTCCCGTTCATCCTCAGGACAAATTGCAACCTGTACGAAACAGGAGGTTAAAGGGGCTGATTCTCCAAGTAGGGAGATGTTTAGTCAAGCGGCTGGAATGGCGAACCCGAGCACAAGGAGAGGAGAAATGAGGTGCGTTTTAGAAACCTTTCCCGATCTCACGGCATACCATCCTCTGGGTTTCCCATGCATGTTTTGATGTAGGAAGATGCCCTTGTACCTGGAGATTTGAGACCCATGGGGTGGGAACCCCGCAGTGTTACTTTAAAATATCTGCGTTTGCTCACCCAACCTCACCAATCCTCTCAGCCCCAAGAGTGTCCAGCCTTATGTCTCATCCAGCTGTGGGTCTAGCTATGGTCAATCCAGGTTGCATCAGAGACCCTGCACGGATTTTGTAAGAATTTCTCTCTCTTTCACTGTCTTTGTTTTGTGGGTTTTTTAAAGTAATTTATGTTTAGAATGGGGCTTGGCTGCTTTTCCCTGCTGTGTTGATGCCGCTTTACACCCTCTTGATTCACTTGCAGAGAGATATCGATACATAGGTTTTCAGATTCTTACGAGTCAGATATATTCTTGTGCGGTGACTAGGGGGTGTTGAGTCCAGTTCACTGAGCAGGGAGTAGGCCTTGTCTATTACATATTTGGCTTATGGAGCGGTCTCTGAGCTAATTTCAAACCCTTGTTTTATGCATCACCCCACCTCACCTTTCCCGTTCAGCAGCCATAGTGTGTCTCCCAAAGGTGTGACTCTGTTCTGTTTTGTAATTCAGTTCAAGTGTAGCGATTTTGACGTTCCCTCTATAAGCGATACCTTAGGATAAGTGTCTTTTTCTGTGTGACTTATTTCACTTAGAATCATCGGACCTAAATCCACTCATCATGCTGCTAACTAGCCTTATGACATGGCTGAGTGATATTCCATTGTGCCAAGTCCCACCATTTCTTTATCCATTTTTCTCTTTCCTGGGATATTGAAGGTGTACCGATGTGGAGGTTCTTGGAAACAGAGCAGCCGTAAAGTTTGGGGTGCCTGTATCTTGTTGATTTTTAGTTTTCCCGATTTATACGCCCATGAGTGGAAATGCACTATGCTCTCTAAGCTGTGTTTATTACTTGTTTCAGGGCACACCGTACACTTCTCCAGAGTGCCTGTTGGCAATTTACATCCCGCCCATCAGCGTAGCAAGGCTCCCATGTCTCCATGGCCTGTCCTGCTTTTCTGGTTTTTACACATTGTTCAGCATGGCCCTTTTGACCGAGGGCAAGCGAGACTTCTTTGTAGCGCTGATTTGCCCTTTCGGCTTGCTTGGTTGGCCAAAATGGGCGTATGCGTTTTTTACTGAATATATTCAGGAAAAAACGCATACGCCCTTTTAGGCCAAGGGCATCATTGTCAACGTTTTGCCGCTTTTCATGTGCTTTAAAGGCAAGTCGAATCTACCTACTGAAATCTGTTTCCTGCAAATCTGCCTTGCTTTCAAATCCTCTTCGTTGCCTTCCCTCAATATATTTGTGGACGAGAGTTCTCATTTATAACTCTGCACGTTTGTGAATTGCAGTGCCCCTAAACTCCATTTGTCCCCTCGCATTTTTGGGAGCTGGCCGCAAAAGCGCAGGATTGCTTCAGGCCCTATTTTGGTTCTGGGGGGCAGGCTGTGCCTGTGGTTCATTCTTCTTCCTGATGGGAAAATGGAGTGACCTGTGCCTGTCCCAACACCTAGGGCTAGTCTCTCGTTGGTTCCCCTTCTTCCCGTTCATCCTCAGGACAAATTGCAACCTGGACGAAACAGGAGGTTAAAGGTGCTGATTCTCCAAGTAGGGAGATGGTTAGTCAAGCGGCTGGAATGGCGAACCCGAGCACAAGGAGAGGAGAAATGAGGTGCGTTTTAGAAACCTTTCCCGATCTCACGGCATACCATCTTCTGGGTTTCCCATGCATGTTTTGATGTAGGAAGATGCCCTTGTACCTGGAGATTTGAGACCCATGGGGTGGGTACCCCGCGGTGTTACTTTAAAGTATCTGCGTTTGCTCACCCAACCTCACCAATCCTCTCAGCCCCAAGAGTGTCCAGCCTTATGTCTCATCCAGCTGTGGGTCTAGCTGTGGTCAATCCAGGTTGCATCAGAGACCCTGAACGGATTTTGTAAGAATTTCTCTCTCTTTCACTCTCTTTGTTTTGTGGGTTTTTTAAAGTAATTTATGTTTAGAATGGGGCTTGGCTGCTTTTCCCTGCTGTGTTTATGCCGCTTTACACCCTCTTGATTCACTTGCAGAGAGATATCGATACATGGGTTTTCAGATTCTTACGAGTCAGATATATTCTTGTGCGGTGACTAGGGGGTGTTGAGTCCAGTTCACTGAGCAGGGAGTAGGCCTTGTCTATTACATATTTGGCTTATGGAGCGGTCTCTGAGCTAATTTCAAACCCTTGTTTTATGCATCACCCCACCTCACATTTCCCCTTAAGCAGCCATAGTGTGTCTCCCAAAGGTGTGACTCTGTTCTGTTTTGTAATTCAGTTCAAGTGTAGCGATTTTGACATTCCTCTATAAGCAATATCTTAGGATAAGTGTCTTTTTCTGTGTGACTTATTTCACTTAGAATCATCGGACCTAAATCCACTCATCATGCTGCTAACTAGCCTTATGACATTGATTTCATGGCTGAGTGATA
This sequence comes from Eubalaena glacialis, assembly GCF_028564815.1. NCBI lineage: Eukaryota > Metazoa > Chordata > Mammalia > Artiodactyla > Balaenidae > Eubalaena > Eubalaena glacialis. The sequence continues at coordinate 41,850 of NW_026871174.1, read as the reverse complement.
TTCCATTGTGCCAAGTCCCACCATTTCTTTATCCATTTTTCTCTTTCCTGGGATATTGAAGGTGTACCGAAGTGGAGGTTCTTGGAAACAGAGCAGCCGTAAAGTTTGGGGTGCCTGTGTCTTGTTGATTTTTAGTTTTCCCGATTTATATGCCCATGAGTGGAAATGCCCTATGCTCTCTAAGCTGTGTTTATTACTTGTTTCAGGACACACCGTACACTTCTCCAGTGTGCCTGTTGGCAATTTACATCCCGCCTATCAGCGTAGCAAGGCTCCCATGTGTCCATGGCCTGTCCTGCTTTTCTGGTTTTTACACATTTTTCAGCATGGCCCTTTTGACCGAGGGCAAGCGAGACTTCTTTGTAGCGCTGATTTGCCCTTCCGGCTTGCTTGGTTGTCCAAAATGTGCGTATGCGTTTTTTTCCTGAATATATTCAGGAAAAAAACGCATACGCCCTTATAGGCCAAGGGCATCATTGTCAACGTTTTGCCGCTTTTCATGTGCTTTAAAGGCGAGTCGAATCTACCTCCTGAAATCTGTTTCCTGCAAATCTGCCTTGCTTTCAAATCCTCTTCGTTGCCTTCCCTCAATATATTTGTGGACGAGAGTTCTCATTTATAACTCTGCACGTTTGTGAATTGCAGTGCCCCTGAGCTCCATTTGTCTACTCGCTTTTTTGGGAGCTGGCCGCAAAAGCGCAGGATTGCTTCAGGCCCTATTTTGGTTCTGGGGGGCAGGCTGAGCCTGTGGTTCATTCTTCTTCCTGATGGGAAAATGGAGTGACCTGTGCCTGTCCCAACACCTAGGGCTAGTCTCTCGTTGGTTCCCCGTCTTCCCGTTCATCCTCAGGACAAATTGCAACCTGTACGAAACAGGAGGTTAAAGGGGCTGATTCTCCAAGTAGGGAGATGTTTAGTCAAGCGGCTGGAATGGCGAACCCGAGCACAAGGAGAGGAGAAATGAGGTGCGTTTTAGAAACCTTTCCCGATCTCACGGCATACCATCCTCTGGGTTTCCCATGCATGTTTTGATGTAGGAAGATGCCCTTGTACCTGGAGATTTGAGACCCATGGGGTGGGAACCCCGCGGTGTTACTTTAAAGTATCTGCGTTTGCTCACCCAACCTCACCAATCCTCTCAGCCCCAAGAGTGTCCAGCCTTATGTCTCATCCAGCTGTGGGTCTAGCTATGGTCAATCCAGGTTGCATCAGAGACCCTGCACGGATTTTGTAAGAATTTCTCTCTCTTTCACTGTCTTTGTTTTGTGGGTTTTTTAAAGTAATTTATGTTTAGAATGGGGCTTGGCTGCTTTTCCCTGCTGTGTTGATGCCGCTTTACACCCTCTTGATTCACTTGCAGAGAGATATCGATACATAGGTTTTCAGATTCTTACGAGTCAGATATATTCTTGTGCGGTGACTAGGGGGTGTTGAGTCCAGTTCACTGAGCAGGGAGTAGGCCTTGTCTATTACATATTTGGCTTATGGAGCGGTCTCTGAGCTAATTTCAAACCCTTGTTTTATGCATCACCCCACCTCACCTTTCCCGTTCAGCAGCCATAGTGTGTCTCCCAAAGGTGTGACTCTGTTCTGTTTTGTAATTCAGTTCAAGTGTAGCGATTTTGACATTCCTCTATAAGCGATATCTTAGGATAAGTGTCTTTTTCTGTGTGACTTATTTCACTTAGAATCATCGGACCTAAATCCACTCATCATGCTGCTAACTAGCCTTATGCCATGGCTGAGTGATATTCCATTGTGCTAAGTCCCACCATTTCTTTATCCATTTTTCTCTTTCCTGGGATATTGAAGGTCTACCGATATGGAGGTTCTTGGAAACAGAGCAGCCGTAAAGTTTGGGGTGCCTGTGTCTTGTTGATTTTTAGTTTTCCCGATTTATACGCCCATGAGTGGAAATGCACTATGCTCTCTAAGCTGTGTTTATTACTTGTTTCAGGACACACCGTACACTTCTCCAGAGTGCCTGTTGGCAATTTACATCCCGCCCATCAGCGTAGCAAGGCTCCCATGTCTCCATGGCCTGTCCTGCTTTTCTGGTTTTTACACATTGTTCAGCATGGCCCTTTTGACCGAGGGCAAGCGAGACTTCTTTGTAGCGCTGATTTGCCCTTTCGGCTTGCTTGGTTGGCCAAAATGGGCGTATGCGTTTTTTACTGAATATATTCAGGAAAAAACGCATACGCCCTTTTAGGCCAAGGGCATCATTGTCAACGTTTTGCCGCTTTTCATGTGCTTTAAAGGCAAGTCGAATCTACCTACTGAAATCTGTTTCCTGCAAATCTGCCTTGCTTTCAAATCCTCTTCGTTGCCTTCCCTCAATATATTTGTGGACGAGAGTTCTCATTTATAACTCTGCACGTTTGTGAATTGCAGTGCCCCTGAACTCCATTTGTCCCCTCGCATTTTTGGGAGCTGGCCGCAAAAGCGCAGGATTGCTTCAGGCCCTATTTTGGTTCTGGGGGGCAGGCTGAGCCTGTGGTTCATTCTTCTTCCTGATGGGAAAATGGAGTGACCTGTGCCTGTCCCAACACCTAGGGCTAGTCTCTCGTTGGTTCCCCTTCTTCCCCTTCATCCTCAGGACAAATTGCAACCTGGACGAAACAGGAGGTTAAAGGTGCTGATTCTCCAAGTAGGGAGATGGTTAGTCAAGCGGCTGGAATGGCAAACCCGAGCACAAGGAGAGGAGAAATGAGGTGCGTTTTAGAAACCTTTCCCGATCTCACGGCATACCATCTTGTGGGTTTCCCATGCATGTTTTGATGTAGGAAGATGCCCTTGTACCTGGAGATTTGAGACCCATGGGGTGGGTACCCCGCGGTGTTACTTTAAAGTATCTGCGTTTGCTCACCCAACCTCACCAACCCTCTCAGCCCCAAGAGTGTCCAGCCTTATGTCTCATCCAGCTGTGGGTCTAGCTATGGTCAATCCAGGTTGCATCAGAGACCCTGAACGGATTTTGTAAGAATTTCTCTCTCTTTCACTGTCTTTGTTTTGTGGGTTTTTTAAAGTAATTTATGTTTAGAATGGGGCTTGGCTGCTTTTCCCTGCTGTGTTTATGCCGCTTTACACCCTCTTGATTCACTTGCAGAGAGATATCGATACATGGGTTTTCAGATTCTTACGAGTCAGATATATTCTTGTGCGGTGACTACGGGGTGTTGAGTCCAGTTCACTGAGCAGGGAGTAGGCCTTGTCTATTACATATTTGGCTTATGGAGCGGTCTCTGAGCTAATTTCAAACCCTTGTTTTATGCATCACCCCACCTCACCTTTCCCCTTAAGCAGCCATAGTGTGTCTCCCAAAGGTGTGACTCTGTTTTGTTTTGTAATTCAGTTCAAGTGTAGCGATTTTGACATTCCTCTATAAGCGATATCTTAGGATAACTGTCTTTTTCTGTGTGACTTATTTCACTTAGAATCATCGGACCTAAATCCACTCATCATGCTGCTAACTAGCCTTATGACATTGATTTCATGGCTGAGTGATATTCCATTGTGCCAAGTCCCACCATTTCTTTATCCATTTTTCTCTTTCCTGGGATATTGAAGGTGTACCGAAGTGGAGGTTCTTGGAAACAGAGCAGCCGTAAAGTTTGGGGTGCCTGTGTCTTGTTGATTTTTAGTTTTCCCGATTTATATGCCCATGAGTGGAAATGCCCTATGCTCTCTAAGCTGTGTTTATTACTTGTTTCAGGACACACCGTACACTTCTCCAGTGTGCCTGTTGGCAATTTACATCCCGCCTATCAGCGTAGCAAGGCTCCCATGTGTCCATGGCCTGTCCTGCTTTTCTGGTTTTTACACATTTTTCAGCATGGCCCTTTTGACCGAGGGCAAGCGAGACTTCTTTGTAGCGCTGATTTGCCCTTCCGGCTTGCTTGGTTGTCCAAAATGGGCGTATGCGTTTTTTCCTGAATATATTCAGGAAAAAAACGCATACGCCCTTATAGGCCAAGGGCATCATTGTCAACGTTTTGCCGCTTTTCATGTGCTTTAAAGGCGAGTCGAATCTACCTCCTGAAATCTGTTTCCTGCAAATCTGCCTTGCTTTCAAATCCTCTTCGTTGCCTTCCCTCAATATATTTGTGGACGAGAGTTCTCATTTATAACTCTGCACGTTTGTGAATTGCAGTGCCCCTGAGCTCCATTTGTCTACTCGCTTTTTTGGGAGCTGGCCGCAAAAGCGCAGGATTGCTTCAGGCCCTATTTTGGTTCTGGGGGGCAGGCTGAGCCTGTGGTTCATTCTTCTTCCTGATGGGAAAATGGAGTGACCTGTGCCTGTCCCAACACCTAGGGCTAGTCTCTCGTTGGTTCCCCGTCTTCCCGTTCATCCTCAGGACAAATTGCAACCTGTACGAAACAGGAGGTTAAAGGGGCTGATTCTCCAAGTAGGGAGATGTTTAGTCAAGCGGCTGGAATGGCGAACCCGAGCACAAGGAGAGGAGAAATGAGGTGCGTTTTAGAAACCTTTCCCGATCTCACGGCATACCATCCTCTGGGTTTCCCATGCATGTTTTGATGTAGGAAGATGCCCTTGTACCTGGAGATTTGAGACCCATGGGGTGGGAACCCCGCGGTGTTACTTTAAAGTATCTGCGTTTGCTCACCCAACCTCACCAATCCTCTCAGCCCCAAGAGTGTCCAGCCTTATGTCTCATCCAGCTGTGGGTCTAGCTATGGTCAATCCAGGTTGCATCAGAGACCCTGCACGGATTTTGTAAGAATTTCTCTCTCTTTCACTGTCTTTGTTTTGTGGGTTTTTTAAAGTAATTTATGTTTAGAATGGGGCTTGGCTGCTTTTCCCTGCTGTGTTGATGCCGCTTTACACCCTCTTGATTCACTTGCAGAGAGATATCGATACATAGGTTTTCAGATTCTTACGAGTCAGATATATTCTTGTGCGGTGACTAGGGGGTGTTGAGTCCAGTTCACTGAGCAGGGAGTAGGCCTTGTCTATTACATATTTGGCTTATGGAGCGGTCTCTGAGCTAATTTCAAACCCTTGTTTTATGCATCACCCCACCTCACCTTTCACGTTCAGCAGCCATAGTGTGTCTCCCAAAGGTGTGACTCTGTTCTGTTTTGTAATTCAGTTCAAGTGTAGCGATTTTGACATTCCTCTATAAGCGATATCTTAGGATAAGTGTCTTTTTCTGTGTGACTTATTTCACTTAGAATCATCGGACCTAAATCCACTCATCATGCTGCTAACTAGCCTTATGCCATGGCTGAGTGATATTCCATTGTGCCAAGTCCCACCATTTCTTTATCCATTTTTCTCTTTCCTGGGATATTGAAGGTGTACCGAAGTGGAGGTTCTTGGAAACAGAGCAGCCGTAAAGTTTGGGGTGCCTGTGTCTTGTTGATTTTTAGTTTTCCCGATTTATATGCCCATGAGTGGAAATGCCCTATGCTCTCTAAGCTGTGTTTATTACTTGTTTCAGGACACACCGTACACTTCTCCAGTGTGCCTGTTGGCAATTTACATCCCGCCCATCAGCGTAGCAAGGCTCCCATGTCTCCATGGCCTGTCCTGCTTTTCTGGTTTTTACACATTGTTCAGCATGGCCCTTTTGACCGAGGGCAAGCGAGACTTCTTTGTAGCGCTGATTTGCCCTTTCGGCTTGCTTGGTTGGCCAAAATGGGCGTATGCGTTTTTTACTGAATATATTCAGGAAAAAACGCATACGCCCTTTTAGGCCAAGGGCATCATTGTCAACGTTTTGCCGCTTTTCATGTGCTTTAAAGGCAAGTCGAATCTACCTACTGAAATCTGTTTCCTGCAAATCTGCCTTGCTTTCAAATCCTCTTCGTTGCCTTCCCTCAATATATTTGTGGACGAGAGTTCTCATTTATAACTCTGCACGTTTGTGAATTGCAGTGCCCCTGAACTCCATTTGTCCCCTCGCATTTTTGGGAGCTGGCCGCAAAAGCGCAGGATTGCTTCAGGCCCTATTTTGGTTCTGGGGGGCAGGCTGAGCCTGTGGTTCATTCTTCTTCCTGATGGGAAAATGGAGTGACCTGTGCCTGTCCCAACACCTAGGGCTAGTCTCTCGTTGGTTCCCCTTCTTCCCCTTCATCCTCAGGACAAATTGCAACCTGGACGAAACAGGAGGTTAAAGGTGCTGATTCTCCAAGTAGGGAGATGGTTAGTCAAGCGGCTGGAATGGCAAACCCGAGCACAAGGAGAGGAGAAATGAGGTGCGTTTTAGAAACCTTTCCCGATCTCACGGCATACCATCTTCTGGGTTTCCCATGCATGTTTGATGTAGGAAGATGCCCTTGTACCTGGAGATTTGAGACCCATGGGGTGGGTACCCCGCGGTGTTACTTTAAAGTATCTGCGTTTGCTCACCCAACCTCACCAACCCTCTCAGCCCCAAGAGTGTCCAGCCTTATGTCTCATCCTGCTGTGGGTCTAGCTATGGTCAATCCAGGTTGCATCAGAGACCCTGCACGGATTTTGTAAGAATTTCTCTCTCTTTCACTGTCTTTGTTTTGTGGGTTTTTTAAAGTAATTTATGTTTAGAATGGGGCTTGGCTGCTTTTCCCTGCTGTGTTTATGCCGCTTTACACCCTCTTGATTCACTTGCAGAGAGATATCGATACATGGGTTTTCAGATTCTTACGAGTCAGATATATTCTTGTGCGGTGACTAGGGGGTGTTGAGTCCAGTTCACTGAGCAGGGAGTAGGCCTTGTCTATTACATATTTGGCTTATGGAGCGGTCTCTGAGCTAATTTCAAACCCTTGTTTTATGCATCACCCCACCTCACCTTTCCCCTTAAGCACCCATAGTGTGTCTCCCAAAGGTGTGACTCTGTTTTGTTTTGTAATTCAGTTCAAGTGTAGCGATTTTGACATTCCTCTATAAGCGATATCTTAGGATAACTGTCTTTTTCTGTGTGACTTATTTCACTTAGAATCATCGGACCTAAATCCACTCATCATGCTGCTAACTAGCCTTATGACATTGATTTCATGGCTGAGTGATATTCCATTGTGCCAAGTCCCACCATTTCTTTATCCATTTTTCTCTTTCCTGGGATATTGAAGGTGTACCGAAGTGGAGGTTCTTGGAAACAGAGCAGCCGTAAAGTTTGGGGTGCCTGTGTCTTGTTGATTTTTAGTTTTCCCGATTTATATGCCCATGAGTGGAAATGCCCTATGCTCTCTAAGCTGTGTTTATTACTTGTTTCAGGACACACCGTACACTTCTCCAGTGTGCCTGTTGGCAATTTACATCCCGCCCATCAGCGTAGCAAGGCTCCCATGTGTCCATGGCCTGTCCTGCTTTTCTGGTTTTTACACATTTTTCAGCATGGCCCTTTTGACCGAGGGCAAGCGAGACTTCTTTGTAGCGCTGATTTGCCCTTACGGCTTGCTTGGTTGTCCAAAATGGGCGTATGCGTTTTTTCCTGAATATATTCAGGAAAAAAACGCATACGCCCTTATAGGCCAAGGGCATCATTGTCAACGTTTTGCCGCTTTTCATGTGCTTTAAAGGCGAGTCGAATCTACCTCCTGAAATCTGTTTCCTGCAAATCTGCCTTGCTTTCAAATCCTCTTCGTTGCCTTCCCTCAATATATTTGTGGACGAGAGTTCTCATTTATAACTCTGCACGTTTGTGAATTGCAGTGCCCCTGAGCTCCATTTGTCTACTCGCTTTTTTGGGAGCTGGCCGCAAAAGCGCAGGATTGCTTCAGGCCCTATTTTGGTTCTGGGGGGCAGGCTGAGCCTGTGGTTCATTCTTCTTCCTGATGGGAAAATGGAGTGACCTGTGCCTGTCCCAACACCTAGGGCTAGTCTCTCGTTGGTTCCCCGTCTTCCCGTTCATCCTCAGGACAAATTGCAACCTGTACGAAACAGGAGGTTAAAGGGGCTGATTCTCCAAGTAGGGAGATGTTTAGTCAAGCGGCTGGAATGGCGAACCCGAGCACAAGGAGAGGAGAAATGAGGTGCGTTTTAGAAACCTTTCCCGATCTCACGGCATACCATCCTCTGGGTTTCCCATGCATGTTTTGATGTAGGAAGATGCCCTTGTACCTGGAGATTTGAGACCCATGGGGTGGGAACCCCGCGGTGTTACTTTAAAGTATCTGCGTTTGCTCACCCAACCTCACCAATCCTCTCAGCCCCAAGAGTGTCCAGCCTTATGTCTCATCCAGCTGTGGGTCTAGCTATGGTCAATCCAGGTTGCATCAGAGACCCTGAACGGATTTTGTAAGAATTTCTCTCTCTTTCACTGTCTTTGTTTTGTGGGTTTTTTAAAGTAATTTATGTTTAGAATGGGGCTTGGCTGCTTTTCCCTGCTGTGTTTATGCCGCTTTACACCCTCTTGATTCACTTGCAGAGAGATATCGATACATGGGTTTTCAGATTCTTACGAGTCAGATATATTCTTGTGCGGTGACTAGGGGGTGTTGAGTCCAGTTCACTGAGCAGGGAGTAGGCCTTGTCTATTACATATTTGGCTTATGGAGCGGTCTCTGAGCTAATTTCAAACCCTTGTTTTATGCATCACCCCACCTCACCTTTCCCCTTAAGCAGCCATAGTGTGTCTCCCAAAGGTGTGACTCTGTTTTGTTTTGTAATTCAGTTCAAGTGTAGCGATTTTGACATTCCTCTATAAGCGATATCTTAGGATAACTGTCTTTTTCTGTGTGACTTATTTCACTTAGAATCATCGGACCTAAATCCACTCATCATGCTGCTAACTAGCCTTATGACATTGATTTCATGGCTGAGTGATATTCCATTGTGCCAAGTCCCACCATTTCTTTATCCATTTTTCTCTTTCCTGGGATATTGAAGGTGTACCGAAGTGGAGGTTCTTGGAAACAGAGCAGCCGTAAAGTTTGGGGTGCCTGTGTCTTGTTGATTTTTAGTTTTCCCGATTTATATGCCCATGAGTGGAAATGCCCTATGCTCTCTAAGCTGTGTTTATTACTTGTTTCAGGACACACCGTACACTTCTCCAGAGTGCCTGTTGGCAATTTACATCCCGCCTATCAGCGTAGCAAGGCTCCCATGTCTCCATGGCCTGTCCTGCTTTTCTGGTTTTTACACATTTTTCAGCATGGCCCTTTTGACCGAGGGCAAGCGAGACTTCTTTGTAGCGCTGATTTGCCCTTCCGGCTTGCTTGGTTGTCCAAAATGGGCGTATGCGTTTTTTCCTGAATATATTCAGGAAAAAAACGCATACGCCCTTATAGGCCAAGGGCATCATTGTCAACGTTTTGCCGCTTTTCATGTGCTTTAAAGGCGAGTCGAATCTACCTCCTGAAATCTGTTTCCTGCAAATCTGCCTTGCTTTCAAATCCTCTTCGTTGCCTTCCCTCAATATATTTGTGGACGAGAGTTCTCATTTATAACTCTGCACGTTTGTGAATTGCAGTGCCCCTGAGCTCCATTTGTCTCCTCGCTTTTTTGGGAGCTGGCCGCAAAAGCGCAGGATTGCTTCAGGCCCTATTTTGGTTCTGGGGGGCAGGCTGAGCCTGTGGTTCATTCTTCTTCCTGATGGGAAAATGGAGTGACCTGTGCCTGTCCCAACACCTAGGGCTAGTCTCTCGTTGGTTCCCCGTCTTCCCGTTCATCCTCAGGACAAATTGCAACCTGTACGAAACAGGAGGTTAAAGGGGCTGATTCTCCAAGTAGGGAGATGTTTAGTCAAGCGGCTGGAATGGCGAACCCGAGCACAAGGAGAGGAGAAATGAGGTGCGTTTTAGAAACCTTTCCCGGTCTCACGGCATACCATCCTCTGGGTTTCCCATGCATGTTTTGATGTAGGAAGATGCCCTTGTACCTGGAGATTTGAGACCCATGGGGTGGGAACCCCGCGGTGTTACTTTAAAGTATCTGCGTTTGCTCACCCAACCTCACCAATCCTCTCAGCCCCAAGAGTGTCCAGCCTTATGTCTCATCCAGCTGTGGGTCTAGCTATGGTCAATCCAGGTTGCATCAGAGACCCTGCACGGATTTTGTAAGAATTTCTCTCTCTTTCACTGTCTTTGTTTTGTGGGTTTTTTAAAGTAATTTATGTTTAGAATGGGGCTTGGCTGCTTTTCCCTGCTGTGTTGATGCCGCTTTACACCCTCTTGATTCACTTGCAGAGAGATATCGATACATAGGTTTTCAGATTCTTACGAGTCAGATATATTCTTGTGCGGTGACTAGGGGGTGTTGAGTCCAGTTCACTGAGCAGGGAGTAGGCCTTGTCTATTACATATTTGGCTTATGGAGCGGTCTCTGAGCTAATTTCAAACCCTTGTTTTATGCATCACCCCACCTCACCTTTCCCGTTCAGCAGCCATAGTGTGTCTCCCAAAGGTGTGACTCTGTTCTGTTTTGTAATTCAGTTCAAGTGTAGCGATTTTGATGTTCCCTCTATAAGCGATACCTTAGGATAAGTGTCTTTTTCTGTGTGACTTATTTCACTTAGAATCATCGGACCTAAATCCACTCATCATGCTGCTAACTAGCCTTATGACATTGATTTCATGGCTGAGTGATATTCCATTGTGCCAAGTCCCACCATTTCTTTATCCATTTTTCTCTTTCCTGGGATATTGAAGGTGTACCGAAGTGGAGGTTCTTGGAAACAGAGCAGCCGTAAAGTTTGGGGTGCCTGTGTCTTGTTCATTTTTAGTTTTCCCGATTTATACGCCCATGAGTGGAAATGCACTATGCTCTCTAAGCTGTGTTTATTACTTGTTTCAGGACACACCGTACACTTCTCCAGAGTGCCTGTTGGCAATTTACATCCCGCCCATCAGCGTAGCAAGGCTCCCATGTCTCCATGGCCTGTCCTGCTTTTCTGGTTTTTACACATTGTTCAGCATGGCCCTTTTGACCGAGGGCAAGCGAGACTTCTTTGTAGCGCTGATTTGCCCTTCCGGCTTGCTTGGTTGTCCAAAATGGGCGTATGCGTTTTTTCCTGAATATATTCAGGAAAAAAACGCATACGCCCTTATAGGCCAAGGGCATCATTGTCAACGTTTTGCCGCTTTTCATGTGCTTTAAAGGCGAGTCGAATCTACCTCCTGAAATCTGTTTCCTGCAAATCTGCCTTGCTTTCAAATCCTCTTCGTTGCCTTCCCTCAATATATTTGTGGACGAGAGTTCTCATTTATAACTCTGCACGTTTGTGAATTGCAGTGCCCCTGAGCTCCATTTGTCTACTCGCTTTTTTGGGAGCTGGCCGCAAAAGCGCAGGATTGCTTCAGGCCCTATTTTGGTTCTGGGGGGCAGGCTGAGCCTGTGGTTCATTCTTCTTCCTGATGGGAAAATGGAGTGACCTGTGCCTGTCCCAACACCTAGGGCTAGTCTCTCGTTGGTTCCCCGTCTTCCCGTTCATCCTCAGGACAAATTGCAACCTGTACGAAACAGGAGGTTAAAGGGGCTGATTCTCCAAGTAGGGAGATGTTTAGTCAAGCGGCTGGAATGGCGAACCCGAGCACAAGGAGAGGAGAAATGAGGTGCGTTTTAGAAACCTTTCCCGGTCTCACGGCATACCATCCTCTGGGTTTCCCATGCATGTTTTGATGTAGGAAGATGCCCTTGTACCTGGAGATTTGAGACCCATGGGGTGGGAACCCCGCGGTGTTACTTTAAAGTATCTGCGTTTGCTCACCCAACCTCACCAATCCTCTCAGCCCCAAGAGTGTCCAGCCTTATGTCTCATCCAGCTGTGGGTCTAGCTATGGTCAATCCAGGTTGCATCAGAGACCCTGCACGGATTTTGTAAGAATTTCTCTCTCTTTCACTGTCTTTGTTTTGTGGGTTTTTTAAAGTAATTTATGTTTAGAATGGGGCTTGGCTGCTTTTCCCTGCTGTGTTGATGCCGCTTTACACCCTCTTGATTCACTTGCAGAGAGATATCGATACATAGGTTTTCAGATTCTTACGAGTCAGATATATTCTTGTGCGGTGACTAGGGGGTGTTGAGTCCAGTTCACTGAGCAGGGAGTAGGCCTTGTCTATTACATATTTGGCTTATGGAGCGGTCTCTGAGCTAATTTCAAACCCTTGTTTTATGCATCACCCCACCTCACCTTTCCCGTTCAGCAGCCATAGTGTGTCTCCCAAAGGTGTGACTCTGTTCTGTTTTGTAATTCAGTTCAAGTGTAGCGATTTTGACGTTCCCTCTATAAGCGATACCTTAGGATAAGTGTCTTTTTCTGTGTGACTTATTTCACTTAGAATCATCGGACCTATATCCACTCATCATGCTGCTAACTAGCCTTATGACATGGCTGAGTGATATTCCATTGTGCCAAGTCCCACCATTTCTTTATCCATTTTTCTCTTTCCTGGGATATTGAAGGTGTACCGAAGCGGAGGTTCTTGGCAACAGAGCAGCCGTAAACTTTAGGGTGCCTGTGTCTTGTTGATTTTTAGTTTTCCCAATTTATACGCCCATGAGTGGAAATGCCCTATGCTCTCTAAGCTGTGTTTATTACTTGTTTCAGGACACACCGTACACTTCTCCAGAGTGCCTGTTGGCAATTTACATCCCACCCATCAGGGTAGCAAGGCTGCCATGTCTCCATGGCCTGTCCTGCTTTTCTGGTTTTTACACATTTTTCAGCATGGCCCTTTTGACCGAGGGCAAGCGAGACTTCTTTGTAGCGCTGATTTGCCCTTTCGGCTTGCTTGGTTGGCCAAAAAGGGCGTATGCGTTTTTTCCTGAATATATTCAGGAAAAAACGCATACGCCCTTTTAGGCCAAGGGCATCATTGTCAACGTTTTGCCGCTTTTCATGTGCTTTAAAGGCGAATCGAATCTACCTCCTGAAATCTATTTCCTGCAAATCTGCCTTGCTTTCAAATCCTCTTCGTTGCCTTCCCTCAATATATTTGTGGACGAGAGTTCTCATTTATAACTCTGCACGTTTGTGAATTGCAGTGCCCCTGAGCTCCATTTGTCTCCTCGCATTTTTGGGAGCTGGCCGCAAAAGCGCAGGATTGCTTCAGGCCCTATTTTGGTTCTGGGGGGCAGGCTGAGCCTGTGGTTCATTCTTCTTCCTGATGGGAAAATGGAGTGACCTGTGCCTGTCCCAACACCTAGGGCTAGTCTCTCGTTGGTTCCCCTTCCTCCCGTTCATCCTCAGGACAAATTGCAACCTGGACGAAACAGGAGGTTAAAGGTGCTGATTCTCCAAGTAGGGAGATGGTTAGTCAAGCGGCTGGAATGGCGAACCCGAGCACAAGGAGAGGAGAAATGAGGTGCGTTTTAGAAACCTTTCCCGATCTCACGGCACACCATCTTCTGGGTTTCCCATGCATGTTTTGATGTAGGAAGATGCCCTTGTACCTGGAGATTTGAGACCCATGGGGTGGGTACCCCGCGGTGTTACTTTAAAGTATCTGCGTTTGCTCACCCAACCTCACCAATCCTCTCAGCCCCAAGAGTGTCCAGCCTTATGTCTCATCCAGCTGTGGGTCTAGCTATGGTCAATCCAGGTTGCATCAGAGACCCTGAACGGATTTTGTAAGAATTTCTCTCTCTTTCACTGTCTTTGTTTTGTGGGTTTTTTAAAGTAATTTATGTTTAGAATGGGTCTTGGCTGCTTTTCCCTGCTGTGTTTATGCCGCTTTACACCCTCTTGATTCACTTGCAGAGAGATATCGATACATAGGTTTTCAGATTCTTACGAGTCAGATATATTCCTGTGCGGTGACTAGGGGGTGTTGAGTCCAGTTCACTGAGCAGGGAGTAGGCCTTGTCTATTACATATTTGGCTTATGGAGCGGTCTCTGAGCTAATTTCAAACCCTTGTTTTATGCATCACCCCACCTCACCTTTCCCGTTCAGCAGCCATAGTGTGTCTCCCAAAGGTGTGACTCTGTTCTGTTTTGTAATTCAGTTCAAGTGTAGCGATTTTGACATTCCCTCTATAAGTGATATCTTAGGATAAGTGTCTTTTTCTGTGTGACTTATTTCACTTAGAATCATCGGACCTCAATCCACTCATCATGCTGCTAACTAGCCTTATGACATGGCTGAGTGATATTCCATTGTGCCAAGTCCCACCATTTCTTTATCCATTTTTCTCTTTCCTGGGATATTGAAGGTGTACCGAAGTGGAGGTTCTTGGAAACAGAGCAGCCGTAAAGGTTGGGGTGCCTGTGTATTGTTGATTTTTAGTTTTCCCGATTTATACGCCCATGAGTGGAAATGCCCTATGCTCTCTAAGCTGTGTTTATTACTTGTTTCAGGACACACCGTACACTTCTCCAGAGTGCCTGTTGGCAATTTACATCCCGCCCATCAGCGTAGCAAGGCTCCCATGTCTCCATGGCCTGTCCTGCTTTTCTGGTTTTTACACATTTTTCAGCATGGCCCTTTTGACCGAGGGCAAGCGAGACTTCTTTGTAGCGCTGATTTGCCCTTTCGGCTTGCTTGGTTGGCCAAAAAGGGCGTATGCGTTTTTTCCTGAATATATTCAGGAAAAAACGCATACGCCCTTTTAGGCCAAGGGCATCATTGTCAATGTTTTGCCACTTTTCATGTGCTTTAAAGGCGAGTCGAATCTACCTCCTGAAATCTGTTTCCTGCAAATCTGCCTTGCTTTCAAATCCTCTTCGTTGCCTTCCCTCAATATATTTGTGGACGAGAGTTCTCATTTATAACTCTGCACGTTTGTGAATTGCAGTGCCCCTGAGCTCCATTTGTCTCCTCGCATTTTTGGGAGCTGGCCGCAAAAGCGCAGGATTGCTTCAGGCCCTATTTTGGTTCTGGGGGGCAGGCTGAGCCTGTGGTTCATTCTTCTTCCTGATGGGAAAATGGAGTGACCTGTGCCTGTCCCAGCACCTAGGGCTAGTCTCTCGTTGGTTCCCCTTCTTCCCGTTCATCCTCAGGACAAATTGCAACCTGGACGAAACAGGAGGTTAAAGGTGCTGATTCTCCAAGTAGGGAGATGGTTAGTCAAGCGGCTGGAATGGCGAACCCGAGCACAAGGAGAGGAGAAATGAGGTGCGTTTTAGAAACCTTTCCCGATCTCACGGCATACCATCTTCTGGGTTTCCCATGCATGTTTTGATGTAGGAAGATGCCCTTGTACCTGGAGATTTGAGACCCATGGGGTGGGTACCCCGCGGTGTTACTTTAAAGTATCTGCGTTTGCTCACCCAACCTCACCAATCCTCTCAGCCCCAAGAGTGTCCAGCCTTATGTCTCATCCAGCTGTGGGTCTAGCTATGGTCAATCCAGGTTGCATCAGAGACCCTGAACGGATTTTGTAAGAATTTCTCTCTCTTTCACTGTCTTTGTTTTGTGGGTTTTTTAAAGTAATTTATGTTTAGAATTGGGCTTGGCTGCTTTTCCCTGCTGTGTTGATGCCGCTTTACACCCTCTTGATTCACTTGCAGAGAGATATCGATACATAGGTTTTCAGATTCTTACGAGTCAGATATATTCTTGTGCGGTGACTAGGGGGTGTTGAGTCCAGTTCACTGAGCAGGGAGTAGGCCTTGTCTATTACATATTTGGCTTATGGAGCGGTCTCTGAGCTAATTTCAAACCCTTGTTTTATGCATCACCCCACCTCACCTTTCCCGTTCAGCAGCCATAGTGTGTCTCCCAAAGGTGTGACTCTGTTCTGTTTTGTAATTCAGTTCAAGTGTAGCGATTTTGACGTTCCCTCTATAAGCGATACCTTAGGATAAGTGTCTGTTTCTGTGTGACTTATTTCACTTAGAATCATCGGACCTAAATCCACTCATCATGCTGCTAACTAGCCTTATGACCTTGATTTCATGGCTGAGTGATATTCCATTGTGCCAAGTCCCACCATTTCTTTATCCATTTTTCTCTTTCCTGGGATATTGAAGGTGTACCGAAGTGGAGGTTCTTGGAAACAGAGCAGCCGTAAAGTTTGGGGTGCCTGTGTCTTGTTGATTTTTAGTTTTCCCGATTTATACGCCCATGAGTGAAAATGCCCTATGCTCTCTAAGCTGTGTTTATTACTTGTTTCAGGACACACCGTACACTTCTCCAGAGTGCCTGTTGGCAATTTACATCCCGCCCATCAGCGTAGCAAGGCTCCCATGTGTCCATGGCCTGTCCTGCTTTTCTGGTTTTTACACATTTTTCAGCATGGCCCTTTTGACCGAGGGCAAGCGAGACTTCTTTGTAGCGCTGATTTGCCCTTCCGGCTTGCTTGGTTGGCCATAAAGGGCGTATGCGTTTTTTCCTGAATATATTCAGGAAAAAACGCATACGCCCTTTTTGGCCAAGGGCATCATTGTCAACGTTTTGCCGCTTTTCATGTGCTTTAAAGGCGAGTCGAATCTACCTCCTGAAATCTGTTTCCTGCAAATCTGCCTTGCTTTCAAATCCTCTTCGTTGCCTTCCCTCAATATATTTGTGGACGAGAGGTCTCATTTATAACTCTGCACGTTTGTGAATTGCAGTGCCCCTGAGCTCCATTTGTCTCCTCGCTTTTTTGGGAGCTGGCCGCAAAAGCGCAGGATTGCTTCAGGCCCTATTTTGGTTCTGGGGGGCAGGATGAGCCTGTGGTTCATTCTTCTTCCTGATGGGAAAATGGAGTGACCTGTGCCTGTCCCAACACATAGGGCTCGTCTCTCGTTGGTTCCCCGTCTTCCCGTTCATCCTCAGGACAAATTGCAACCTGGACGAAACAGGAGGTTAAAGGTGCTGATTCTCCAAGTAGGGAGATGGTTAGTCAAGCGGCTGGAATGGCGAACCCGAGCACAAGGAGAGGAGAAATGAGGTGCGTTTTAGAAACCTTCCCGATTTCACGGCATACCATCCTCTGGGTTTCCCATGCATGTTTTGATGTAGGAAGATGCCCTTGTACCTGGAGATTTGAGACCCATGGGGTGGGTACCCCGCGGTGTTACTTTGAAGTATCTGCGTTTGCTCACCCAACCTCACCAATCCTCTCAGCCCCAAGAGTGTTCAGCCTTATGTCTCATCCAGCTGTGGGTCTAGCTATGGTAAATCCAGGTTGCATCAGAGACCCTGAACGGATTTTGTAAGAATTTCTCTCTCTTTCACTGTCTTTGTTTTGTGGGTTTTTTAAAGTAATTTACGTTTAGAATGGGGCTTGGCTGCTTTTCCCTGCTGTGTTTATGCCGCTTTACACCCTCTTGATTCACTTGCAGAGAGATATCGATACATGGGTTTTCAGATTCTTACGAGTCAGATATATTCTTGTGCGGTGACTAGGGGGTTTTGAGTCCAGTTCACTGAGCAGGGAGTAGGCTTTGTCTAGTACATATGTGGCTTATGGAGTGGTCTATGAGCTAATTTCAAACCCTTGTTCTATGCATCACCCCACCCCACCTTTTCTGTTAAGCAGCCATAGTGTGTCTTCTAAAGGTGTGACTCTGTTCTGTTTTGTAATTCAGTTCAAGTGTAGCGATTTTGACATTCCCTCTATAAGCGATATCTTAGGATAAGTGTCTTTTTCTGTGTGACTTATTTCACTTAGAATCATCGTCGCTAAATCCACTCATCATGCTGCTAACTAGCCTTATGACATTGATTTCATGGCTGAGTGATATTCCATTGTGCCAAGTATCACCATTTCTTTATCCATTTTTCTCTTTCCTGGGATATTGAAGGTGTACCGAAGCGGAGGTTCTTGGAAACAGAGCAGCCGTAAAGTTTGGGGTGCCTGTGTCTTGTTGATTTTTAGTTTTCCCGATTTATACGTCCATGAGTGGAAGTGCCCTATGCTCTCTAAGCTGTGTTTATTACTTGTTTATGGACACACCGTACACTTCTCCAGAGTGCCTGTTGGCAATTTACATCCCGTCCATCAGCGTAGCAAGGCTCCCATGTCTCCATGGCCTGTCCTGCTTTTCTGGTTTTTACAGTTTGTTCAGCATGGCCCTTTTGACCGAGGGCAAGCGAGACTTCTTTGTAGTGCTGATTTGCCCTTCCGGCTTGCTTGGTTGGCCAAAAAGGGCGTATGCGTTTTTTCCTGAATATATTCTGGAAAAAACGCATACGCCCTTTTTGGCCAAGGGCATCATTGTCAACGTTTTGCCGCTTTTCATGTGCTTTAAAGGCGAGTCGAATCTACCTCCTGAAATCTGTTTCCTGCAAATCTGCCTTGCTTTCAAATCCTCTTCGTTGCCTTCCCTCAATATATTTGTGGACGAGAGTTCTCATTTATAACTCTGCACGTTTGTGAATTGCAGTGCCCCTGAGCTCCATTTGTCTCCTCGCTTTTTTGGGAGCTGGCCGCAAAAGCGCAGGATTGCTTCAGGCCCTATTTTGGTTCTGGGGGGCAGGCTGAGCCTGTGGTTCATTCTTCTTCCTGATGGGAAAATGGAGTGACCTGTGCCTGTCCCAACACCTAGGGCTAGTCTCTCGTTGGTTGCCCGTCTTCCCGTTCATCCTCAGGACAAATTGCAACCTGTACAAAACAGGAGGTTAAAGGTGCTGATTCTCCAAGTAGGGAGATGGTTAGTCAAGCGGCTGGAATGGCAAACCCGAGCACAAGGAGAGGAGAAATGAGGGGCGTTTTAGAAACCTTTCCCAATCTCACGGCATACCATCTTCTGGGTTTCCCATGCATGTTTTGATGTAGGAAGATGCCCTTGTACCTGGAGATTTGAGACCCATGGGGTTGTACCCCGCGGTGTTACTGTAGAATATCTGCGTTTGCTCAACCAACCTCACCAAACCTCTCAGCCCCAAGAGTGTTCAGCCTTATGTCTCATCCAGCTGTGGGTCTAGATATGGTCAATCCTGGTTGCATCAGAGACCCTGAACGGATTTTGTAAGAATTTCTCTCTCTTTCACTGTCTTTGTTTTGTGGGTTTTTAAAGTAATTTATGTTTAGAATGGGGCTTGGCTGCTTTTCCCTGCTGTGTTTATGCCGCTTTACACCCTCTTGATTCACTTGCAGAGAGATATCGATACATTGGTTTTCAGATTCTTACGAGTCAGATATATTCCTGTGCAGTGACAAGGGGGTGTTGAGTCTAGTTCACTGAGCAGAGAGTAGGCCTTGTCTATTACATATTTTGCTTATGGCGCAGTCTCTGAGCTAATTTCAAAAGCTTGTTTTATGCATCACCCCACCTCACCTTTCCCGTTCAGCAGCCATAGTGTGTCTTCCAAAGGTGTGACTCTGTTCTGTTTTGTAATTCAGTTCAAGTGTAGCGATTTTGACATTCCCTCTATAAGCGATATCTTAGGATAAGTGTCTTTTTCTGTGTGACTTATTTCACTTAGAATCATCGGACCTAAATCCACTCATCATGCTGCTAACTAGCCTTATGACATTGAATTCATGGCTGAGTGATATTCCATTGTGCCAAGTACCAACATTTCTTTATCCATTTTTCTCTTTCCTGGGATATTGAAGGTGTACCGCAGTGGAGGTTCTTGGAAACAGAGCAGCCGTAAAGTTTGGGGTGCCTGTGTCTTGTTGATTTTTAGTTTTCCCGATTTATACGCCCATGAGTGGAAGTGCCCTATGCTCTCTAAGCTCTGTTTATTACTTGTTTCAGGACACACCGTACACTTCTCCAGAGTGCCTGTTGACAATTTACATCCCGCCCATCAGCATAGCAAGGCTCCCATATCTCCATGGCCTGTCCTGCTTTTCTGGTTTTTACACATTTTTCAGCATGGCCCTTTTGACCGAGGGCAAGCGAGACTTCTTTGTAGCGCTGATTTGCCCTTCCGGCTTGCTTGGTTGGCCAAAAAGGGCGTATGCGTTTTTTCCTGAATATATTCAAGAAAAAACGCATACGCCCTTTTTGGCCAAGGGCATCATTGTCAACGTTTTGCCGCTTTTCATGTGCTTTAAAGGCGAGTCGAATCTACCTCCTGAAATCTGTTTCCTGCAAATCTGCCTTGCTTTCAAATCCTCTTCGTTGCCTTCCCTCAATATATTTGTGGACGAGAGTTCTCTTTTATAACTCTGCACGTTTGTGAATTGCAGTGCCCTTGAGCTCCATTTGTTTCCTCGCTTTTTTGGGAGCTGGCCGCAAAAGCGCAGGATTGCTTCAGGCCCTATTTTGGTTCTGGGGGGCAGGCTGAGCCTGTGGTTCATTCTTCTTCCTGATGGGAAAATGGAGTGACCTGTGCCTGTCCCAACACCTAGGGCTAGTCTCTCGTTGGTTCCCCTTCTTCCCGTTCATCCTCAGGACAAATTGCAACCTGGACGAAACAGGAGGTTAAAGGTGCTGATTCTCCAAGTAGGGAGATGGTTAGTCAAGCGGCTGGAATGGCGAACCCGAGCACAAGGAGAGGAGAAATGAGGTGCGTTTTAGAAACCTTTCCCGATCTCACGGCATACCATCTTCTGGGTTTCCCATGCATGTTTTGATGTAGGAAGATGCCCTTGTACCTGGAGATTTGAGACCCATGGGGTGGGTACCCCGCGGTGTTACTTTAAAGTATCTGCGTTTGCTCACCCAACCTCACCAATCCTCTCAGCCCCAAGAGTGTCCAGCCTTATGTCTCATCCAGCTGTGGGTCTAGCTATGGTCAATCCAGGTTGCATCAGAGACCCTGAACGCATTTTGTAAGAATTTCTCTCTCTTTCACTGTCTTTGTTTTGTGGGTTTTTTAAAGTAATTTATGTTTAGAATGGGGCTTGGCTGCTTTTCCCTGCTGTGTTTATGCCGCTTTACACCCTCTTGATTCACTTGCAGAGAGATATCGATACATGGGTTTTCAGATTCTTACGAGTCAGATATATTCTTGTGCGGTGACTAGGGGGTGTTGAGTCCAGTTCACTGAGCAGGGAGTAGGCCTTGTCTATTACATATTTGGCTTATGGAGTGGTCTCTGAGCTAATTTCAAACCCTTGTTTTATGCATCACCCCACCTCACCTTTCCCGTTCAGCAGCCATAGTGTGTCTTCCAAAGGTGTGACTCTGTTCTGTTTTGTAATTCAGTTCAAGTGTAGCGATTTTGACGTTCCCTCTATAAGCGATATCTTAGGATAAGTGTCTTTTTCTGTGTGACTTATTTCACTTAGAATCATCGGACCTAAATCCACTCATCATGCTGCTAACTAGCCTTATGACATGGCTGAGTGATATTCCATTGTGCCAAGTCCCACCATTTCTTTATCCATTTTTCTCTTTCCTGGGATATTGAAGGTGTACCGAAGTGGAGGTTCTTGGAAACAGAGCAGCCGTAAAGGTTGGGGTGCCTGTGTCTTGTTGATTTTTAGTTTTCCCGATTTATACGCCCATGAGTGGAAATGCCCTATGCTCTCTAAGCTGTGTTTATTACTTGTTTCAGGACACACCGTACACTTCTCCAGAGTGCCTGTTGGCAATTTACATCCCGCCCATCAGCGTAGCAAGGCTCCCATGTCTCCATGGCCTGTCCTGCTTTTCTGGTTTTTACACATTTTTCAGCATGGCCCTTTTGACCGAGGGCAAGCGAGACTTCTTTGTAGCGCTGATTTGCCCTTCCGGCTTGCTTGGTTGGCCAAAAAGGGCGTATGCGTTTTTTTCTGAATATATTCAGGAAAAAACGCATACGCCCTTTTTGGCCAAGGGCATCATTGTCAACGTTTTGCCGCTTTTCATGTGCTTTAAAGGCGAGTCGAATCTACCTCCTGAAATCTGTTTCCTGCAAATCTGCCTTGCTTTCAAATCCTCTTCGTTGCCTTCCCTCAATATATTTGTGGACGAGAGTTCTCATTTATAACTCTGCACGTTTGTGAATTGCAGTGCCCCTGAGCTCCATTTGTCTACTCGCTTTTTTGGGAGCTGGCCGCAAAAGCGCAGGATTGCTTCAGGCCCTATTTTGGTTCTGGGGGGCAGGCTGAGCCTGTGGTTCATTCTTCTTCCTGATGGGAAAATGGAGTGACCTGTGCCTGTCCCAACACCTAGGGCTAGTCTCTCGTTGGTTGCCCGTCTTCCCGTTCATCCTCAGGACAAATTGCAACCTGTACGAAACAGGAGGTTAAAGGGGCTGATTCTCCAAGTAGGGAGATGGTTAGTCAAGCAGCTGGAATGGCGAACCCGAGCACAAGGAGAGGAGAAATGAGGTGCGTTTTAGAAACCTTTCCCGATCTCACGGCATACCATCCTCTGGGTTTCCCATGCATGTTTTGATGTAGGAAGATGCCCTTGTACCTGGAGATTTGAGAGCCATGGGGTGGGTACCCCGCGGTGTTACTTTAAAGTATCTGCGTTTGCTCACCCAACCTCACCAATCCTCTCAGCCCCAAGAGTGTCCAGCCTTATGTCTCATCCAGCTGTGGGTCTAGCTATGGTCAATCCAGGTTGCATCAGAGACCCTGAACGGATTTTGTAAGAATTTCTCTCTCTTTCACTGTCTTTGTTTTGCGGGTTTTTTTAAGTAATTTATGTTTAGAATCGGGCTTGGCTGCTTTTCCCTGCTGTGTTTATGCCGCTTTACACCCTCTTGATTCACTTGCAGAGAGATATCGATACATAGGTTTTCAGATTCTTACGAGTCAGATATATTCTTGTGCGGTGACTAGGGGGTGTTGAGTCTAGTTCACTGAGCAGAGAGTAGGCCTTGTCTATTACATATTTGGCTTATGGAGCGGTCTCTGAGCTAATTTCAAACCCTTGTTTTATGCATCACCCCACCTCACCTTTCCCGTTAAGCAGCCATAGTGTGTCTCCCAAAGGTGTGACTCTGTTCTGTTTTGTAATTCAGTTCAAGTGTAGCGATTTTGACATTCCCTCTATAAGCGATATCTTAGGATAAGTGTCTTTTTCTGTGTGACTTATTTCACTTAGAATCATCGGACCTAAATCCACTCATCATGCTGCTAACTAGCCTTATGACATGGCTGAGTGATATTCCATTGTGCCAAGTCCCACCATTTGTTTATCCATTTTTCTCTTTCCTGGGATATTGAAGATGTACCGAAGTGGAGGTTCTTGGAAACAGAGCAGCCGTAAAGGTTGGGGTGCCTGTGTCTTGTTGATTTTTAGTTTTCCCGATTTATACGCCCATGAGTGGAAATGCCCTATGCTCTCTAAGCTGTGTTTATTACTTGTTTCAGGACACACCGTACACTTCTCCAGAGTGCCTGTTGGCAATTTACATCCCGCCCATCAGCGTAGCAAGGCTCCCATGTCTCCATGGCCTGTCCTGCTTTTCTGGTTTTTACACATTTTTCAGCATGGCCCTTTTGACCGAGGGCAAGCGAGACTTCTTTGTAGCGCTGATTTGCCCTTTCGGCTTGCTTGGTTGGCCAAAAAGGGCGTATGCGTTTTTTCCTGAATATATTCAGGAAAAAACGCATACGCCCTTTTAGGCCAAGGGCATCATTGTCAACGTTTTGCCGCTTTTCATGTGCTTTAAAGGCGAGTCGAATCTACCTCCTGAAATCTGTTTCCTGCAAATCTGCCTTGCTTTCAAATCCTCTTCGTTGCCTTCCCTCAATATATTTGTGGACGAGAGTTCTCATTTATAACTCTGCACGTTTGTGAATTGCAGTGCCCCTGAGCTCCATTTGTCTCCTCGCTTTTTTGGGAGCTGGCCGCAAAAGCGCAGGATTGCTTCAGGCCCTATTTTGGTTCTGGGGGGCAGGCTGAGCCTGTGGTTCATTCTTCTTCCTGATGGGAAAATGGAGTGACCTGTGCCTGTCTCAAAACCTAGGGCTAGTCTCTCGTTGGTTCCCCTTCTTCCCGTTCATCCTCAGGACAAATTGCAACCTGGACGAAACAGGAGGTTAAAGGTGCTGATTCTCCAAGTAGGGAGATGGTTAGTCAAGCGGCTGGAATGGCGAACCCGAGCACAAGGAGAGGAGAAATGAGGTGCGTTTTAGAAACCTTTCCCGATCTCACGGCATACCATCTTCTGGGTTTCCCATGCATGTTTTGATGTAGGAAGATGCCCTTGTACCTGGAGATTTGAGACCCATGGGGTGGGTACCCCGCGGTGTTACTTTAAAGTATCTGCGTTTGCTCACCCAACCTCACCAATCCTCTCAGCCCCAAGAGTGTCCAGCCTTATGTCTCATCCAGCTGTGGGTCTAGCTATGGTCAATCCAGGTTGCATCAGAGACCCTGAACGGATTTTGTAAGAATTTCTCTCTCTTTCACTGTCTTTGTTTTGTGGGTTTTTTAAAGTAATTTATGTTTAGAATCGGGCTTGGCTGCTTTTCCCTGCTGTGTTGATGCCGCTTTACACCCTCTTGATTCACTTGCAGAGAGATATCGATACATAGGTTTTCAGATTCTTACGAGTCAGATATATTCTTGTGCGGTGACTAGGGGGTGTTGAGTCTAGTTCACTGAGCCGAGAGTAGGCCTTGTCTATTACATATTTGGCTTATGGAGCGGTCTCTGAGCTAATTTCAAACCCTTGTTTTATGCATCACCCCACCTCACCTTTCCCGTTCAGCAGCCATAGTGTGTCTCCCAAAGGTGTGACTCTGTTCTGTTTGTAATTCAGTTCAAGTGTAGCGATTTTGACATTCCCTCTATAAGCGATATCTTAGGATAAGTGTCTTTTTCTGTGTGACTTATTTCACTTAGAATCATCGGACCTAAATCCACTCATCATGCTGCTAACTAGCCTTATGACATGGCTGAGTGATATTCCATTGTGCCAAGTCCCACCATTTCTTTATCCATTTTTCTCTTTCCTGGGATATTGAAGGTGTACCGAAGTGGAGGTTCTTGGAAACAGAGCAGCCGTAAAGGTTGGGGTGCCTGTGTCTTGTTGATTTTTAGTTTTCCCGATTTATACGCCCATGAGTGGAAATGCCCTATGCTCTCTAAGCTGTGTTTATTACTTGTTTCAGGACACACCGTACACTTCTCCAGAGTGCCTGTTGGCAATTTACATCCCGCCCATCAGCGTAGCAAGGCTCCCATGTCTCCATGGCCTGTCCTGCTTTTCTGGTTTTTACACATTTTTCAGCATGGCCCTTTTGACCGAGGGCAAGCGAGACTTCTTTGTAGCGCTGATTTGCCCTTCCGGCTTGCTTGGTTGTCCAAAATGGGCGTATGCGTTTTTTCCTGAATATATTCAGGAAAAAACGCATACGCCCTTTTAGGCCAAGGGCATCATTGTCAACGTTTTGCCGCTTTTCATGTGCTTTAAAGGCGAGTCGAATCTACCTCCTGAAATCTGTTTCCTGCAAATCTGCCTTGCTTTCAAATCCTCTTCGTTGCCTTCCCTCAATATATTTGTGGACGAGAGTTCTCATTTATAACTCTGCACGTTTGTGAATTGCAGTGCCCCTGAGCTCCATTTGTCTACTCGCTTTTTTGGGAGCTGGCCGCAAAAGCGCAGGATTGCTTCAGGCCCTATTTTGGTTCTGGGGGGCAGGCTGAGCCTGTGGTTCATTCTTCTTCCTGATGGGAAAATGGAGTGACCTGTGCCTGTCCCAACACCTAGGGCTAGTCTCTCGTTGGTTGCCCGTCTTCCCGTTCATCCTCAGGACAAATTGCAACCTGTACGAAACAGGAGGTTAAAGGGGCTGATTCTCCAAGTAGGGAGATGGTTAGTCAAGCGGCTGGAATGGCGAACCCGAGCACAAGGAGAGGAGAAATGAGGTGCGTTTTAGAAACCTTTCCCGATCTCACGGCATACCATCCTCTGGGTTTCCCATGCATGTTTTGATGTAGGAAGATGCCCTTGTACCTGGAGATTTGAGAGCCATGGGGTGGGTACCCCGCGGTGTTACTTTAAAGTATCTGCGTTTGCTCACCCAACCTCACCAATCCTCTCAGCCCCAAGAGTGTCCAGCCTTATGTCTCATCCAGCTGTGGGTCTAGCTATGGTCAATCCAGGTTGCATCAGAGACCCTGAACGGATTTTGTAAGAATTTCTCTCTCTTTCACTGTCTTTGTTTTGCGGGTTTTTTTAAGTAATTTATGTTTAGAATCGGGCTTGGCTGCTTTTCCCTGCTGTGTTTATGCCGCTTTACACCCTCTTGATTCACTTGCAGAGAGATATCGATACATAGGTTTTCAGATTCTTACGAGTCAGATATATTCTTGTGCGGTGACTAGGGGGTGTTGAGTCTAGTTCACTGAGCAGAGAGTAGGCCTTGTCTATTACATATTTGGCTTATGGAGCGGTCTCTGAGCTAATTTCAAACCCTTGTTTTATGCATCACCCCACCTCACCTTTCCCGTTAAGCAGCCATAGTGTGTCTCCCAAAGGTGTGACTCTGTTCTGTTTTGTAATTCAGTTCAAGTGTAGCGATTTTGACATTCCCTCTATAAGCGATATCTTAGGATAAGTGTCTTTTTCTGTGTGACTTATTTCACTTAGAATCATCGGACCTAAATCCACTCATCATGCTGCTAACTAGCCTTATGACATGGCTGAGTGATATTCCATTGTGCCAAGTCCCACCATTTGTTTATCCATTTTTCTCTTTCCTGGGATATTGAAGATGTACCGAAGTGGAGGTTCTTGGAAACAGAGCAGCCGTAAAGGTTGGGGTGCCTGTGTCTTGTTGATTTTTAGTTTTCCCGATTTATACGCCCATGAGTGGAAATGCCCTATGCTCTCTAAGCTGTGTTTATTACTTGTTTCAGGACACACCGTACACTTCTCCAGAGTGCCTGTTGGCAATTTACATCCCGCCCATCAGCGTAGCAAGGCTCCCATGTCTCCATGGCCTGTCCTGCTTTTCTGGTTTTTACACATTTTTCAGCATGGCCCTTTTGACCGAGGGCAAGCGAGACTTCTTTGTAGCGCTGATTTGCCCTTTCGGCTTGCTTGGTTGGCCAAAAAGGGCGTATGCGTTTTTTCCTGAATATATTCAGGAAAAAACGCATACGCCCTTTTAGGCCAAGGGCATCATTGTCAACGTTTTGCCGCTTTTCATGTGCTTTAAAGGCGAGTCGAATCTACCTCCTGAAATCTGTTTCCTGCAAATCTGCCTTGCTTTCAAATCCTCTTCATTGCCTTCCCTCAATATATTTGTGGACGAGAGTTCTCATTTATAACTCTGCACGTTTGTGAATTGCAGTGCCCCTGAGCTCCATTTGCCTCCTCGCTTTTTTGGGAGTTGGCCGCAAAAGCGCAGGATTGCTTCAGGCCCTATTTTGGTTCTGGGGGGCAGGCTGAGCCTGTGGTTCATTCTTCTTCCTGATGGGAAAATGGAGTGACCTGTGCCTGTCTCAACACCTAGGGCTAGTCTCTCGTTGGTTCCCCTTCTTCCCGTTCATCCTCAGGACAAATTGCAACCTGGACGAAACAGGAGGTTAAAGGGGCTGATTCTCCAAGTAGGGAGATGGTTAGTCAAGCGGCTGGAATGGCGAACCCGAGCACAAGGAGAGGAGAAATGAGGTGCGTTTTAGAAACCTTTCCCGATCTCACGGCATACCATCTTCTGGGTTTCCCATGCATGTTTTGATGTAGGAAGATGCCCTTGTACCTGGAGATTTGAGACCCATGGGGTGGGTACCCCGCGGTGTTACTTTAAAGTATCTGCGTTTGCTCACCCAACCTCACCAATCCTCTCAGCCCCAAGAGTGTCCAGCCTTATGTCTCATCCAGCTGTGGGTCTAGCTATGGTCAATCCAGGTTGCATCAGAGACCCTGAACGCATTTTGTAAGAATTTCTCTCTCTTTCACTGTCTTTGTTTTGTGGGTTTTTTAAAGTAATTTATGTTTAGAATCGGGCTTGGCTGCTTTTCCCTGCTGTGTTGATGCCGCTTTACACCCTCTTGATTCACTTGCAGAGAGATATCGATACATAGGTTTTCAGATTCTTACGAGTCAGATATATTCTTGTGCGGTGACTAGGGGGTGTTGAGTCTAGTTCACTGAGCAGAGAGTAGGCCTTGTCTATTACATATTTGGCTTATGGAGCGGTCTCTGAGCTAATTTCAAACCCTTGTTTTATGCATCACCCCACCTCACCTTTCCCGTTCAGCAGCCATAGTGTGTCTCCCAAAGGTGTAACTCTGTTCTGTTTTGTAATTCAGTTCAAGTGTAGCGATTTTGACATTCCCTCTATAAGCGATATCTTAGGATAAGTGTCTTTTTCTGTGTGACTTATTTCACTTAGAATCATCGGACCTAAATCCACTCATCATGCTGCTAACTAGCCTTATGACATGGCTGAGTGATATTCCATTGTGCCAAGTCCCACCATTTCTTTATCCATTTTTCTCTTTCCTGGGATATTGAAGGTGTACCGAAGTGGAGGTTCTTGGAAACAGAGCAGCCGTAAAGTTTGGGGTGCCTGTGTCTTGTTAATTTTTAGTTTTCCCGATTTATACACCCATGAGTGGAAATGCCCTATGCTCTCTAAGCTGTGTTTATTACTTGTTTCAGGACACACCGTACACTTCTCCAGAGTGCCTGTTGGCAATTTACATCCCGCCCATCAGCGTAGCAAGGCTCCCATGTCTCCATGGCCTGTCCTGCTTTTCTGGTTTTTACACATTTTTCAGCATGGCCCTTTTGACCGAGGGCAAGCGAGACTTCTTTGTAGCGCTGATTTGCCCTTCCGGCTTGCTTGGTTGGCCAAAAAGGGCGTATGCGTTTTTTCCTGAATATATTCAGGAAAAAACGCATACGCCCTTTTTGGCCAAGGGCATCATTGTCAACGTTTTGCCGCTTTTCATGTGCTTTAAAGGCGAGTCGAATCTACCTCCTGAAATCTGTTTCCTGCAAATCTGCCTTGCTTTCAAATCCTCTTCGTTGCCTTCCCTCAATATATTTGTGGACGAGAGCTCTCATTTATAACTCTGCACGTTTGTGAATTGCAGTGCCCCTGAGCTCCATTTGTCTCCTCGCATTTTTGGGAGCTGGCCGCAAAAGCGCAGGATTGCTTCAGGCCCTATTTTGGTTCTGGGGGGCAGGCTGAGCCTGTGGTTCATTCTTCTTCCTGATGGGAAAATGGAGTGACCTGTGCCTGTCCCAAAACCTAGGGCTAGTCTCTCGTTGGTTCCCCTTCTTCCCGTTCATCCTCAGGACAAATTGCAACCTGGACGAAACAGGAGGTTAAAGGTGCTGATTCTCCAAGTAGGGAGATGGTTAGTCAAGCGGCTGGAATGGCGAACCTGAGCACAAGGAGAGGAGAAATGAGGTGCGTTTTAGAAACGTTTCCCGATCTCACGGCATACCATCTTCTGGGTTTCCCATGCATGTTTTGATGGAGGAAGATGCCCTTGTACCCGGAGATTTGAGACCGATGGGGTGGGTACCACGCGGTGGTACTTTAAAGTATCTGCGTTTGCTCACCCAACCTCACCAATCCTCTCAGCCCCAAGAGTGTCCAGCCTTATGTCTCATCCAGCTGTGGGTCTAGCTATGGTCAATCCAGGTTGCATCAGAGACCCTGAACGGATTTTGTAAGAATTTCTCTCTCTTTCACTGTCTTTGTTTTGTGGGTTTTTTAAAGTAATTTATGTTTAGAATGGGGCTTGGCTGCTTTTCCCTGCTGTGTTTATGCCGCTTTACACCCTCTTGATTCACTTGCAGAGAGATATCGATACATGGGTTTTCAGATTCTTACGAGTCAGATATATTCTTGTGCGGTGACTAGGGGGTGTTGAGTCCAGTTCACTGAGCAGGGAGTAGGCCTTGTCTATTACATATTTGGCTTATGGAGCGGTCTCTGAGCTAATTTCAAACCCTTGTTTTATGCATCACCCCACCTCACCTTTCCCGTTCAGCAGCCATAGTGTGTCTCCCAAAGGTGTGACTCTGTTCTGTTTTGTAATTCAGTTCAAGTGTAGCGATTTTGACATTCCTTCTATAAGCGATATCTTAGGATAAGTGTCTTTTTCTGTGTGACTTATTTCACTTAGAATCATCGGACCTAAATCCACTCATCATGCTGCTAACTCGCCTTATGACATTGATTTCATGGCTGAGTGATATTCCATTGTGCCAAGTCCCACCATTTCTTTATCCATTTTTCTCTTTCCTGGGATATTGAAGGTGTACCGAAGTGGAGGTTCTTGGAAACAGAGCAGCCGTAAAGTTTGGGGTGCCTGTGTCTTGTTGATTTTTAGTTTTCCCGATTTATACGCCCATGAGTGGAAATGCCCTATGCTCTCTAAGCTGTGTTTATTACTTGTTTCAGGACACACCGTACACTTCTCCAGAGTGCCTGTTGGCAATTTACATCCCGCCCATCAGCGTAGCAAGGCTCCCATGTCTCCATGGCCTGTCCTGCTTTTCTGGTTTTTACACATTTTTCAGCATGGCCCTTTTGACCAAGGGCAAGCGAGACTTCTTTGTAGCGCTGATTTGCCCTTCCGGCTTGCTTGGTTTTCCAAAATGGGCGTATGCGTTTTTTCCTGAATATATTCAGAAAAAAACGCATACGCCCTTTTAGGCCAAGTGCATCATTGTCAACGTTTTGCCGCTTTTCATGTGCTTTAAAGGCGAGTCGAATCTACCTCCTGAAATCTGTTTCCTGCAAATCTGCCTTGCTTTCAAATCCTCTTCGTTGCCTTCCCTCAATATATTTGTGGACGAGAGTTCTCATTTATAACTCTGCACGTTTGTGAATTGCAGTGCCCCTGAGCTCCATTTGTCTCCTCGCTTTTTTGGGAGCTGGCCGCAAAAGCGCAGGATTGCTTCAGGCCCTATTTTGGTTCTGGGGGGCAGGCTGAGCCTGTGGTTCATTCTTCTTCCTGATGGGAAAATGGAGTGACCTGTGCCTGTCCCAACACCTAGGGCTAGTCTCTCGTTGGTTCCCCGTCTTCCCGTTCATCCTCAGGACAAATTGCAACCTGTACGAAACAGGAGGTTAAAGGTGCTGATTCTCCAAGTAGGGAGATGTTTAGTCAAGCGGCTGGAATGGCGAACCCGAGCACAAGGAGAGGAGAAATGAGGTGCGTTTTAGAAACCTTTCCCGATCTCACGGCATACCATCTTCTGGGTTTCCCATACATGTTTTGATGTAGGAAGATGCCCTTGTACCTGGAGATTTGAGACCCATAGGGTGGGTACCCCGCGGTGTTACTTTAAAGTATCTGCGTTTGCTCACCCAACCTCACCAATCCTCTCAGCCCCAAGAGTGTCCAGCCTTATGTCTCATCCAGCTGTGGGTCTAGCTATGGTCAATCCAGGTTGCATCAGAGACCCTGAACGGATTTTGTAAGAATTTCTCTCTCTTTCACTGTCTTTGTTTTGTGGGTTTTTTAAAGTAATTTATGTTTAGAATGGGGCTTGGCTGCTTTTCTATGCTGTGTTTATGCCGCTTTACACCCTCTTGATTCACTTGCAGAGAGATATCGATACATAGGTTTTCAGATTCTTACGAGTCAGATATATTCTTGTGCGGTGACTAGGGGGTGTTGAGTCCAGTTCACTGAGCAGGGAGTAGGCCTTGTCTATTACATATTTGGCTTATGGAGCGGTCTCTGAGCTAATTTCAAACCCTTGTTTTATGCATCACCCCACCTCACCTTTCCCGTTCAGCAGCCATAGTGTTTCTCCCAAAGGTGTGACTCTGTTCTGTTAGGTAATTCAGTTCAAGTGTAGCGATTTTGACATTCCCTCTATAAGCGATATCTTAGGATAAGTGTCTTTTTCTGTGTGACTTATTTCACTTAGAATCATCGGACCTAAATCCACTCATCATGCTGCTAACTAGCCTTATGACATGGCTGAGTGATATTCCATTGTGCCAAGTCCCACCATTTCTTTATCCATTTTTCTCTTTCCTGGGATATTGAAGGTGTACCAAAGTGGAGGTTCTTGGAAACAGAGCAGCCGTAAAGTTTGGAGTGCCTGTGTCTTGTTGATTTTTAGTTTTCCCGATTTATACGCCCATGAGTGGAAATGCCCTATGCTCTCTAAGCTGTGTTTATTACTTGTTTCAGGACACACCGTACACTTCTCCAGAGTGCCTGTTGGCAATTTACATCCCGCCCATCAGCGTAGCAAGGCTCCCATGTCTCCATGGCCTGTCCTGCTTTTCTGGTTTTTACACATTTTTCAGCATGGCCCTTTTGACCGAGGGCAAGCGAGACTTCTTTGTAGCACTGATTTGCCCTTTCGGCTTGCTTGGTTGGCCAAAATGGGCGTATGCGTTTTTTCCTGAATATATTCATGAAAAAACGCATACGCCCTTTTAGGCCAAGGGCATCATTGTCAACGTTTTGCTGCTTTTCATGTGCTTTAAAGGCGAGTCGAATCTACCTCCTGAAATCTGTTTCCTGCAAATCTGCCTTGCTTTCAAATCCTCTTCGTTGCCTTCCCTCAATATATTTGTGGACGAGAGTTCTCATTTATAACTCTGCACGTTTGTGAATTGCAGTGCCCCTGAGCTCCATTTGTCTCCTCGCTTTTTTGGGAGCTGGCCGCAAAAGCGCAGGATTGCTTCAGGCCCTATTTTGGTTCTGGGGGGCAGGCTGAGCCTGTGGTTCATTCTTCTTCCTGATGGGAAAATGGAGTGACCTGTGCCTGTCCCAACACCTAGGGCTAGTCTCTCGTTGGTTCCCCGTCTTCCCGTTCATCCTCAGGACAAATTGCAACCTGTACGAAACAGGAGGTTAAAGGTGCTGATTCTCCAAGTAGGGAGATGTTTAGTCAAGCGGCTGGAATGGCGAACCCGAGCACAAGGAGAGGAGAAATGAGGTGCGTTTTAGAAACCTTTCCCGATCTCACGGCATACCATCTTCTGGGTTTCCCATACATGTTTTGATGTAGGAAGATGCCCTTGTACCTGGAGATTTGAGACCCATAGGGTGGGTACCCCGCGGTGTTACTTTAAAGTATCTGCGTTTGCTCACCCAACCTCACCAATCCTCTCAGCCCCAAGAGTGTCCAGCCTTATGTCTCATCCAGCTGTGGGTCTAGCTATGGTCAATCCAGGTTGCATCAGAGACCCTGAACGGATTTTGTAAGAATTTCTCTCTCTTTCACTGTCTTTGTTTTGTGGGTTTTTTAAAGTAATTTATGTTTAGAATGGGGCTTGGCTGCTTTTCTATGCTGTGTTTATGCCGCTTTACACCCTCTTGATTCACTTGCAGAGAGATATCGATACATAGGTTTTCAGATTCTTACGAGTCAGATATATTCTTGTGCGGTGACTAGGGGGTGTTGAGTCCAGTTCACTGAGCAGGGAGTAGGCCTTGTCTATTACATATTTGGCTTATGGAGCGGTCTCTGAGCTAATTTCAAACCCTTGTTTTATGCATCACCCCACCTCACCTTTCCCGTTCAGCAGCCATAGTGTGTCTCCCAAAGGTGTGACTCTGTTCTGTTAGGTAATTCAGTTCAAGTGTAGCGATTTTGACATTCCCTCTATAAGCGATATCTTAGGATAAGTGTCTTTTTCTGTGTGACTTATTTCACTTAGAATCATCGGACCTAAATCCACTCATCATGCTGCTAACTAGCCTTATGACATGGCTGAGTGATATTCCATTGTGCCAAGTCCCACCATTTCTTTATCCATTTTTCTCTTTCCTGGGATATTGAAGGTGTACCAAAGTGGAGGTTCTTGGAAACAGAGCAGCCGTAAAGTTTGGAGTGCCTGTGTCTTGTTGATTTTTAGTTTTCCCGATTTATACGCCCATGAGTGGAAATGCCCTATGCTCTCTAAGCTGTGTTTATTACTTGTTTCAGGACACACCGTACACTTCTCCAGAGTGCCTGTTGGCAATTTACATCCCGCCCATCAGCGTAGCAAGGCTCCCATGTCTCCATGGCCTGTCCTGCTTTTCTGGTTTTTACACATTTTTCAGCATGGCCCTTTTGACCGAGGGCAAGCGAGACTTCTTTGTAGCACTGATTTGCCCTTTCGGCTTGCTTGGTTGGCCAAAATGGGCGTATGCGTTTTTTCCTGAATATATTCATGAAAAAACGCATACGCCCTTTTAGGCCAAGGGCATCATTGTCAACGTTTTGCTGCTTTTCATGTGCTTTAAAGGCGAGTCGAATCTACCTCCTGAAATCTGTTTCCTGCAAATCTGCCTTGCTTTCAAATCCTCTTCGTTGCCTTCCCTCAATATATTTGTGGACGAGAGTTCTCATTTATAACTCTGCACGTTTGTGAATTGCAGTGCCCCTGAGCTCCATTTGTCTCCTCGCTTTTTCGGGAGCGGGCCGCAAAAGCGCAGGATTGTTTCAGGCCCTATTTTGGTTCTGGGGGGCAGGCTGAGCCTGTGGTTCATTCTTCTTCCTGATGGGAAAATGGAGTGACCTGTGCCTGTCTCAACACCTAGGGCTAGTCTCTCGTTGGTTCCCCTTCTTACCGTTCATCCTCAGGACAAATTGCAACCTGGACGAAACAGGAGGTTAAAGGTGCTGATTCTCCAAGTAGGGAGATGGTTAGTCAAGCGGCTGGAATGGCGAACCCGAGCACAAGGAGAGGAGAAATGAGGTGCGTTTTAGAAACCTTTCCCGATCTCACGGCATACCATCTTCTGGGTTTCCCATGCATGTTTTGATGTAGGAAGATGCCCTTGTACCTGGAGATTTGAGACCCATGGGGTGGGTACCCCTCGGTGTTACTTTAAAGTATCTGCGTTTGCTCACCCAACCTCACCAATCCTCTCAGCCCCAAGAGTGTCCAGCCTTATGTCTCATCCAGCTGTGGGTCTAGCTATGGTCAATCCAGGTTGCATCAGAGACCCGGAACGGATTTTGTAAGAATTTCTCTCTCTTTCACTGTCTTTGTTTTGTGGGTTTTTTAAAGTAATTTATGTTTAGAATGGGGCTTGGCTGCTTTTCCCTGCTGTGTTGATGCCGCTTTACACCCTCTTGATTCACTTGCAGAGAGATATCGATACATGGGTTTTCAGATTCTTACGAGTCAGATATATTCTTGTGCGGTGACTAGGGGGTGTTGAGTCCAGTTCACTGAGCAGGGAGTAGGCCTTGTCTATTACATATTTGGCTTATGGAGCGGTCTCTGAGCTAATTTCAAACCCTTGTTTTATGCATCACCCCACCTCACCTTTCCCGTTCAGCAGCCATAGTGTGTCTCCCAAAGGTGTGACTCTGTTCTGTTTTGTAATTCAGTTCAAGTGTAGCGATTTTGACATTCCCTCTATAAGCGATATCTTAGGATAAGTGTCTTTTTCTGTGTGACTTATTTCACTTAGAATCATCGGACCTAAATCCACTCATCATGCTGCTAACTCGCCTTATGACATTGATTTCATGGCTGAGTGATATTCCATTGTGCCAAGTCCCACCATTTCTTTATCCATTTTTCTCTTTCCTGGGATATTGAAGGTGTACCGAAGTGGAGGTTCTTGGAAACAGAGCAGCCGTAAAGTTTGGGGTGCCTGTGTCTTGTTGATTTTTAGTTTTCCCGATTTATACGCCCATGAGTGGAAATGCCCTATGCTCTCTAAGCTGTGTTTATTACTTGTTTCAGGACACACCGTACACTTCTCCAGAGTGCCTGTTGGCAATTTACATCCCACCCATCAGCGTAGCAAGGCTCCTATGTCTCCATGGCCTGTCCTGCTTTTCTGGTTTTTACACATTTTTCAGCATGGCCCTTTTGACCAAGGGCAAGCGAGACTTCTTTGTAGCGCTGATTTGCCCTTCCGGCTTGCTTGGTTTTCCAAAATGGGCGTATGCGTTTTTTCCTGAATATATTCAGAAAAAAACGCATACGCCCTTTTAGGCCAAGGGCATCATTGTCAACGTTTTGCCGCTTTTCATGTGCTTTAAAGGCGAGTCGAATCTACCTCCTGAAATCTGTTTCCTGCAAATCTGCCTTGCTTTCAAATCCTCTTCGTTGCCTTCCCTCAATATATTTGTGGACGAGAGTTCTCATTTATAACTCTGCACGTTTGTGAATTGCACTGCCCCTGAGCTCCATTTGTCTCCTCGCTTTTTTGGGAGCTGGCCGCAAAAGCGCAGGATTGCTTCAGGCCCTATTTTGGTTCTGGGGGGCAGGCTGAGCCTGTGGTTCATTCTTCTTCCTGATGGGAAAATGGAGTGACCTGTGCCTGTCCCAACACCTAGGGCTAGTCTCTCGTTGGTTCCCCGTCTTCCCGTTCATCCTCAGGACAAATTGCAACCTGTACGAAACAGGAGGTTAAAGGTGCTGATTCTCCAAGTAGGGAGATGTTTAGTCAAGCGGCTGGAATGGCGAACCCGAGCACAAGGAGAGGAGAAATGAGGTGCGTTTTAGAAACCTTTCCCGATCTCACGGCATACCATCTTCTGGGTTTCCCATACATGTTTTGATGTAGGAAGATGCCCTTGTACCTGGAGATTTGAGACCCATGGGGTGGGTACCCCGCGGTGTTACTTTAAAGTATCTGCGTTTGCTCACCCAACCTCACCAATCCTCTCAGCCCCAAGAGTGTCCAGCCTTATGTCTCATCCAGCTGTGGGTCTAGCTATGGTCAATCCAGGTTGCATCAGAGACCCTGAACGGATTTTGTAAGAATTTCTCTCTCTTTCACTGTCTTTGTTTTGTGGGTTTTTTAAAGTAATTTATGTTTAGAATGGGGCTTGGCTGCTTTTCTATGCTGTGTTTATGCCGCTTTACACCCTCTTGATTCACTTGCAGAGAGATATCGATACATAGGTTTTCAGATTCTTACGAGTCAGATATATTCTTGTGCGGTGACTAGGGGGTGTTGAGTCCAGTTCACTGAGCAGGGAGTAGGCCTTGTCTATTACATATTTGGCTTATGGAGCGGTCTCTGAGCTAATTTCAAACCCTTGTTTTATGCATCACCCCACCTCACCTTCCCGTTCAGCAGCCATAGTGTGTCTCCCAAAGGTGTGACTCTGTTCTGTTTTGTAATTCAGTTCAAGTGTAGCGATTTTGACATTCCCTCTATAAGCGATATCTTAGGATAAGTGTCTTTTTCTGTGTGACTTATTTCACTTAGAATCATCGGACCTAAATCCACTCATCATGCTGCTAACTAGCCTTATGACATGGCTGAGTGATATTCCATTGTGCCAAGTCCCACCATTTCTTTATCCATTTTTCTCTTTCCTGGGATATTGAAGATGTACCGAAGTGGAGGTTCTTGGAAACAGAGCAGCCGTAAAGTTTGGGGTGCCTGTGTCTTGTTGATTTTTAGTTTTCCCGATTTATACGCCCATGAGTGGAAATGCCCTATGCTCTCTAAGCTGTGTTTATTACTTGTTTCAGGACACACCGTACACTTCTCCAGAGTGCCTGTTGGCAATTTACATCCCGCCCATCAGCGTAGCAAGGCTCCCATGTCTCCATGGCCTGTCCTGCTTTTCTGGTTTTTACACATTTTTCAGCATGGCCCTTTTGACCGAGGGCAAGCGAGACTTCTTTGTAGCACTGATTTGCCCTTTCGGCTTGCTTGGTTGGCCAAAATGGGCGTATGCGTTTTTTCCTGAATATATTCATGAAAAAACGCATACGCCCTTTTAGGCCAAGGGCATCATTGTCAACGTTTTGCCGCTTTTCATGTGCTTTAAAGGCGAGTCGAATCTACCTCCTGAAATCTGTTTCCTGCAAATCTGCCTTGCTTTCAAATCCTCTTCGTTGCCTTCCCTCAATATATTTGTGGACGAGAGTTCTCATTTATAACTCTGCACGTTTGTGAATTGCAGTGCCCCAGAGATCCATTTGTCTCCTCGCATTTTTGGGAGCTGGCCGCAAAAGCGCAGCATTGCTTCAGGCACTATTTTGGTTCTGGGGGGCAGGCTGAGCCTGTGGTTCATTCTTCTTCCTGATGGGAAAATGGAGTGACCTGTGCCTGTCCCAAAACCTAGGGCTAGTCTCTCGTTGGTTCCCCTTCTTCCCGTTCATCCTCAGGACAAATTGCAACCTGTACGAAACAGGAGGTTAAAGGTGCTGATTCTCCAAGTAGGGAGATGTTTAGTAAAGCGGCTGGAATGGCGAACCCGAGCACAAGGAGAGGAGAAATGAGGTGCGTTTTAGAAACCTTTCCCGATCTCATGGCATACCATCTTCTGGGTTTCCCATGCATGTTTTGATGTAGGAAGATGCCCTTGTACCTGGAGACTTGAGACACATGGGGTGGGTACCCCGTGGTGTTACTTTAAAGTATCTGCGTTTGCTCACCCAACCTCACCAATCCTCTCATCCCCAAGAGTGTCCAGCCTTATGTCTCATCCAGCTTTGGGTCTAGCTATGGTCAATCCAGGTTGCATCAGAGACCTTGAACGGATTTTGTAAGAATTTCTCTCTCTTTCACTGTCTTTGTTTTGTGGGTTTTTTAAAGTAATTTATGTTTAGAATGGGGCTTGGCTGCTTTTCCCTGCTGTGTTTATGCCGCTTTACACCCTCTTGATTCACTTGCAGAGAGATATCGATACATGGGTTTTCAGATTCTTACGAGTCAGATATATTCTTGTGCGGTGACTAGGGGGGTGTTGAGTCCAGTTCACTGAGCAGGGAGTAGGCCTTGTCTTTTACATATTTGGCTTATGGAGCGGTCTCTGAGCTAATTTCAAACCCTTGTTTTATGCATCACCCCACCTCACCTTTCCCGTTCAGCAGCCATAGTGTGTCTCCCAAAGGTGTGACTCTGTTCTGTTTTGTAATTCAGTTCAAGTGTAGCGATTTTGACATTCCCTCTATAAGCGATATCTTAGGATAAGTGTCTTTTTCTGTGTGACTTATTTCACTTAGAATCATCGGACCTAAATCCACTCATCATGCTGCTAACTAGCCTTATGACATTGATTTCATGGCTGAGTGATATTCCATTGTGCCAAGTCCCACCATTTCTTTATCCATTTTTCTCTTTCCTGGGATATTGAAGGTGTACCAAAGTGGAGGTTCTTGGAAACAGAGCAGCCGTAAAGTTTGGGGTGCCTGTGTCTTGTTGATTTTTAGTTTTCCCGATTTATACGCCCATGAGTGGAAATGCCCTATGCTCTCTAAGCTGTGTTTATTACTTGTTTCAGGACACACCGTACACTTCTCCAGAGTGCCTGTTGGCAATTTACATCCCGCCCATCAGCGTAGCAAGGCTCCCATGTCTCCATGGCCTGTCCTGCTTTTCTGGTTTTTACACTTTTTTCAGCATGGCCCTTTTGACCGAGGACAAGCGAGACTTCTTTGTAGCGCTGATTTGCCCTTCCGGCTTGCTTGGTTGGCCAAAAAGGGCGTATGCGTTTTTTCCTGAATATATTCAGGAAAAAACGCATACGCCCTTTTTGGCCAAGGGCATCATTGTCAACGTTTTGCCGCTTTTTATGTGCTTTAAAGGCGAGTCGAATCTACCTCCTGAAATCTGTTTCCTGCAAATCTGCCTTGCTTTCAAATCCTCTTCGTTGCCTTCCCTCAATATATTTGTGGACGAGAGTTCTCATTTATAACTCTGCACGTTTCTGAATTGCAGTGCCCCTGAGCTCCATTTGTCTACTCGCTTTTTTGGGAGCTGGCCGCAAAAGCGCAGGATTGCTTCAGGCCCTATTTTGGTTCTGGGGGGCAGGCTGAGCCTGTGGTTCATTCTTCTTCCTGATGGGAAAATGGAGTGACCTGTGCCTGTCCCAAAACCTAGGGCTAGTCTCTCGTTGGTTCCCCTTCTTCCCGTTCATCCTCAGGACAAATTGCAACCTGTACGAAACAGGAGTTTAAAGGTGCTGATTCTCCAAGTAGGGAGATGGTTAGTCAAGCGGCTGGAATGGCGAACCCGAGCACAAGGAGAGGAGAAATGAGGTGCGTTTTAGAAACCTTTCCCGATCTCACGGCATACCATCTTCTGGGTTTCCCATGCATGTTTTGATGTAGGAAGATGCCCTTGTACCTGGAGATTTGAGACCCATGGGGTGGGTACCCCGCGGTGTTACTTTAAAGTATCTGCGTTTGCTCACCCAACCTCACCAATCCTCTCAGCCCCAAGAGTGTCCAGCCTTATGTCTCATCCAGCTGTGGGTCTAGCTATGGTCAATCCAGGTTGCATCAGAGACACTGAACGGATTTTGTAAGAATTTCTCTCTCTTTCACTGTCTTTGTTTTGTGGGTTTTTTAAAGTAATTTATGTTTAGAATGGGGCTTGGCTGCTTTTCCCTGCTGTGTTGATGCCGCTTTACACCCTCTTGATTCACTTGCAGAGAGATATCGATACATGGGTTTTCAGATTCTTACGAGTCAGATATATTCTTGTGCGGTGACTAGGGGGTGTTGAGTCCAGTTCACTGAGCAGGGAGTAGGCCTTGTCTACTACATATTTGGCTTATGGAGTGGTCTCTGAGCTAATTTCAAACCCTTGTTTTATGCATCACCCCACCTCACCTTTCCCGTTCAGCAGCCATAGTGTGTCTTCCAAAGGTGTGACTCTGTTCTGTTTTGTAATTCAGTTCAAGTGTAGCGATTTTGACATTCCCTCTATAAGCGATATCTTAGGATAAGTGTCTTTTTCTGTGTGACTTATTTCACTTAGACTCATCGGACCTAAATCCACTCATCATGCTGCTAACTGGCCTTATGACATTGATTTCATGGCTGAGTGATATTCCATTGTGCCAAGTCCCACCATTTCTTTATCCATTTTTCTCTTTCCTGGGATATGGAAGGTGTACCGAAGTGGAGGTTCTTGGAAACAGAGCAGCCGTAAAGTTTGGGGTGCCTGTGTCTTGTTGATTTTTAGTTTTCCCGATTTATATGCCCATGAGTGGAAATGCCCTATGCTCTCTAAGCTGTGTTTATTACTTGTTTCAGGACACACCGTACACTTCTCCAGAGTGCCTGTTGGCAATTTACATCCCGCCCATCAGCGTAGCAAGGCTCCCATGTCTCCATGGCCTGTCCTGCTTTTCTGGTTTTTACACATTTTTCAGCATGGCCCTTTTGACCGAGGGCAAGCGAGACTTCTTTGTAGCGCTGATTTGCCCTTTCGGCTTGCTTGGTTGGCCAAAATGGGCGTATGCGTTTTTTTCCTGAATATATTCAGGAAAAAACGCATACGCCCTTTTTGGCCAAGGGCATCATTGTCAACGTTTTGCCGCTTTTCATGTGCTTTAAAGGCGAGTCGAATCTACCTCCTGAAATCTGTTTCCTGCAAATCTGCCTTGCTTTCAAATCCTCTTCGTTGCCTTCCCTCAATATATTTGTGGACGAGGGTTCTCATTTATAACTCTGCACGTTTGTGAATTGCAGTGCCCCTGAGCTCCATTTGTCTACTCGCTTTTTTGGGAGCTGGCCGCAAAAGCGCAGGATTGCTTCAGGCCCTATTTTGGTTCTGGGGGGCAGGCTGAGCCTGTGGTTCATTCTTCTTCCTGATGGGAAAATGGAGTGACCTGTGCCTGTCCCAACACCTAGGGCTAGTCTCTCATTGGTTGCCCGTCTTCCCGTTCATCCTCAGGACAAATTGCAACCTGTACGAAACAGGAGGTTAAAGGTGCTGATTCTCCAAGTAGGGAGATGGTTAGTCAAGCGGTTGGAATGGCGAACCCGAGCACAAGGAGAGGAGAAATGAGGTGTGTTTTAGAAACCTTTCCCGATCTCACGGCATACCATCTTCTGGGTTTACCATGCATGTTTTGATGTAGGAAGATGCCCTTGTACCTGGAGATTTGAGACCCATGGGGTGGGTACCCCGCGGTGTTACTTTAAAGTATCTGCATTTGCTCACCCAACCTCACCAATCCTCTCAGCCCCAAGAGAGTCCAGCCTTATGTCTCTTCCAGCTGTGGGTCTAGCTATGGTCAATCCAGGTTGCATCAGAGACCCTGAACGGATTTTGTAAGAATTTCTCTCTCTTTCACTGTCTTTGTTTTGTGGGTTTTTTAAAGTAATTTATGTTTAGAATGGGGCTTGGCTGCTTTTCCCTGCTGTGTTTATGCCGCTTTACACCCTCTTGATTCACTTGCAGAGAGATATCGATACATGGGTTTTCAGATTCTTACGAGTCAGATATATTCTTGTGCGGTGACTAGGGGGTGTTGAGTCCAGTTCACTGAGCAGGGAGTAGGCCTTGTCTATTACATATTTGGCTTATGGAGCGGTCTCTGAGCTAAT